>NC_044311.2:96152950-96460450 GCF_007474595.2 Lynx canadensis
GTGAAGCAATGGCATGCTTAGTGTGGCTCAATTTGCATTCCAGGGGGCTCTTATCTCTAGGGCAGCTCTAAGGAAACAGGAACCCAGGGATTCAGGTATCAAAAAGGAGTATCTCAGCACAAATTCAAGCCCCACAGGTATGAGGAGAACTCATTTTCTGTTTAGACTATATTCCAGTTTGACCTCTTCAGGATCTCTGAGCTCCGGATGAGTGTAGTAATGCTCAAGGATTAATTTGAGAGCTTGCATTTAAAACGACAATTGCAAAGTCCCGCAGATCTGGGTGTTTTGCCAACTCTGTGAATCAGAATTATTTGGACACATTTCAGACAATCTACTAGTCCAGTTTCACAGAGGCCTTTGTCACAGTAAGCCAAGTATAAATTATAAATGTGCTTTCTAGAGCAACCGTGAAGAAAGTGAGGGTTTATTTCGTGATCTCCACCTTAACCTTTGGAAGAAAGGTGGTGCTGAAGAAAGAATCAGGATGTGGGATCAGGAGCCAGAATCATTGCGTTCAGTCCCTGTGAACTTAATCACTGGGTGCAATGACCCAGTTATGTTTTTTCTGAGTCTTAGTTTTCCTTTCAAATGACAAAATAAGAAAAGTTGCCATGTGATCAACTAAATCTTCTGTTTACCTTATTTCATTATGGCCCATGAGGTAGGCAGTATCATTGTTCCTACTACACAGGTGAGGACACTGGGACACAGAGGTTACATTTTTCTGTCTCCATTCACAAATATACACAGTGGTGAAACAGGGAAAATCTGTCTCTAGAGACATTTTTGCTAATTATTGTACACTACTATATTACTAATTTCTTTATGAGAGTGGTCATAAGCATGAAATTAAAAGTACATATGAGAACATTTTATAAATTGGAAGGCAATGAATAGATTTGGCCAACATGTTATTTTTAGTCAAATCTAGAAGTCTCACTCCTCCTACTCCTCACTGATCTCCTGCTGTTTCCCAGTGGGCTAAAGTTCCTATTGCAGTGACTCAATTCCAGATGTTTCTGCCTCCTGTTAGTTCTTGCCTGTTCCAGTCTCTCACAGTTCTGCTCCTATTTGAAGTCTAGCTACGTGTTCTCTATGCTCAGTATACTGACAGTCCCTGATGTATTAAGTATATTTATTTTTCAGGTTAATATTTATGTTTTAATAGATAGTGTCTCATAGTGCCCTTCACTCAATACTATAAAAGTGGTTTTCTATTACATAACATGATAAGCCTAAGTAAAGGGGAAGATAGCTTTAAGTTAGTGGAGTTCTTCCATGAACTTCCTATAGAGAAGTCAGCTTTGTAAGCCAGGACTTCCCAGGGTATGGCCTACAGACCACTTACATCTGAATCATCAGGCCTGTATAATCAGACTCCCAGGCCTCATTGAGAGATTCTGATTTATTTAAACATTTAACATTAAACATTCATTTAAACATCAAAGAAAAAAACATCCTAGAGTTTGATATTCCATTGCTCTACAGCCAATTATAGCTCCTATTCTATAATGCCTTACAGATAATTTTATACACTAGTAGGTATTTCCCATAAGTGGTATCAGGGACAGTTTATTCAGAAGAGTGTTGAATATCAAAGATCAGCATAACATCAACTCGAAAAAGTCTGTGTGCAGGTTACATGAAGGAATAGGTGAGTTGTAAAACATACAGAGTGATTTATTCATTAAAGGGGTATCTTCTAGGGAGTGGCTGGGCAGCTCCGTCACTTGAGAGTCTATTTCTTGACTTCAGCTCTGGGTTGTTGGATAGAGCCACGTGTTGGGCTCTGGGCTGAGCATGGAGCCTGGTTAAGAATCTCTCTGTCTCTCTCTCTCTCTCTTCCTCTGTGTGTGTGTGTGTGTGTGTGTGTGTGTGTGTGTGTCTCCTTCTCTCTAAAATATAAATAAATATATAAAAGGGATCTTTTCCTAGTCAACGATCAAACATTTTCTTGGTTTACATAATGCCTTTCCTGGAATCGACCAGTAATGCAAACAAACCCAGCTGCTCTACTTAGCTTCATTATTATTTTTTTGACGGCTAGTTGATTCATGTACAACTTTGTTTCAAATGATTTTCATTTTCCATGAGAAAAAATGAGTAAATATGCAGAGATATTTATTTTAAAGAGTGACTTTTCCAATGTCCCTCCTGTGTGCCATATAAGAGACAAGAGATGAAAGAAACCTTCCTCTGGGTCTGACAAGCTTCCAAACAGCCAATGAGCAGGAGGAAAGGGACCAATGAAGCAGTCTCTCTCTGACGCAGTACTGTATTATAACACAGGAACTTTTCCTATGACTGATAGGACAGGAAAAAAAAAATCAACTGCCCTAGGAACATTGAGGCCTACCAAACCATGTACTCTAAGCAGCTTGAAAAATCTGAATTCTCTCACTTCAAAGGTGTTGAAAATTTTTCAAATGCAAATGCATGAAAGTTAGGACCCAGAGTTGAAAAAAAAGAGCATGTTTTTTGTTTTTATTTTCAAAGGAGGATAGTGTCTTCTGGAATCACCATGCATACATTATTTTAAGTGGAGATAGTTTCTATTCAAGGGTTTCTGAAACCAAGACAAAATATATAAGGTGGATTGTAATACTTGAAAGCACTCTCATTCCCAAGGGTCTGCCAGTCATCATATTCCATGCCCATTCTCTCCCAGCTGTATAAATTGGCCCCAGGGTGCAGTATTTGACACAGAAAGCTTCAGTCTCAGAATATTTCTCTCAACCCAATTTTCCTTAAAATTGGTCTTGCCATTAAGCTAGAAGACAGAAAATATAACCTTTGTGAGGGAGATACATTCACAGGGACATCTGCCACTCAAAGCATATATATTTCCATGGGCAAGTATATCATCCTTAAAGCACTGAAATGCTCATGTCTGTAGAAGAACACATGAAAGATCAAATTCTGGCAACTGTTAGGAGATGAGTTCATGGAATTTGCTATAGATTTCTTTGTTTGAACAAATTGGGAGCTGCTCCCCTGGGACCCCACTCATAGCATTTTAACGTTTTCACTGAGTTACAAAAACAAAGGTAATGATCTTGTGGTTCAGAGGCTACACTATTAAATCATTTATTTACAGAGGCTTACTACAAAAAACCCTTAAAAACCCATAAAATATAAATAGCATAAAATATTTCACACCTTTTGGAAATCTACACATACACTTGAGTCTCTGCTAATGGATGCATTTGGGCAGCTTTAAGGTTTTAGCAGCTCCTCCTCCTTCTTGCTAGGTGTTTATACATAGGAGGAACTATTCTCTATCACAGCTAGTTGTGTTCAGTCAGGAAATCTTCAGGAACACATTGAAAATGGAAATCAATTATTAAAATGAAATTGTTTTTCAAATTTCTGACTGAAGAAGCTTAGGAATTGTTCTAGAAGAACATTTTCCATAATCTGACAGAGCCCCTTGTCTAGCCCAAGTTCATCAGCTTATTGTGTTATTAGGATGTTTGATGTTTACTTTTTCCCCATTTGAGCCATAGAGGCATTTTAAGGTTTTATGATTTTAAGATAGGACATGATTTTTTACTGGGTAGTTTCGTGGTTTGTTTCCAGATTCTATGCATGTGGCTTTGGTAGAAACTAGATCCCTCTGTTACTATCTATAGGAATCTGGTGTCTTTCTATTAGCTACCTCTTAATGCTAGGGATACAGTGGTAATGGGTAGAATGCCAGGGCTCATATTTGAATAACGTATCAGAGAGAACCTTTTTCTGAGTGTCTAATAGATGCCAAGCACAGTTCTAGTTATGGAGGTACAACTGTGACCCAAAGCAGCAAAGCCCTCTCTACTGGGGCTTGCATTCTAGTTGAAGTAGAAAGGAAATAAGCAGTTAAACTAATAAATATATAGTATACCACTGGGTGATATGGAGGAAAAAAAAACTGACCATAAAAAGTGATGAGAGGAAAGAGAACAGCTAGGGTTAAATTACTATATTTTGTCAAACCAAAGACATGAGCAATTGCTAATATGCACCTGTATTTATCTGCCAATAAAACGGAAAGAAAGTTTCCAGTTATAATTGTAAGATGCCATCATTTGTAAGATGCATCCAATTCTCAGAGATACTCAACTTAAAAGAGAAAGGGTTATCTTAAATAAATAATATGTGTAGTGGATTGTCAGGAAAGGTTTTACTGATAAAGTAATATTTAAGCAGAGACCCCAGGGAATAGAGGGTGATTCATGTATGACTATTAGAGGGAGAGCATTTAAACAGAGAGACCAGCAGGTACAAAGTCCCTGAGGTGTGGCCTGCTGTGAATCCTCACATTTGAGGTATAACAGCAAGCTGGTCTGGCTGCCTGCAGAGAAATAGGCAAGGAGTGGAATCCATAGGGCCTTCTAGGCCAGAGTAAGAAAGTTAGATATTACTCTGAGTGAGAAGGAAAGCAAGAAGAGGTTTTGAGCAGATGAGGACACAATCTGGTTTAGGATGCGAAAGCATTACTCTAGCTGCTCTCCACCCTGTGGATAACAGGAAGTAGGGAAAACCTGGTGAAAACAGAGCAACACGGTAGGAAGCTGTTGAAATCATCCATACATAAGATAATGATAGCTTTAACTAATGGGTGGGGTATTGACATGAAGTTATATGTGATCAGATTCTTAGTGCATTTCAGAGTTACAGTCTTTGAGAGCAGGAAGCTGTATATGATCCAATTTTAAAAGGCTATTCTATTGTCTAGGGATGACAGTCCTGTTTGTTATACAGTTGAACTGATATCTAAGGGTATTTCTTCAAAAGATAAAATTCCGAAGTAGTAGAGTTTAGAAACTAGAAAATGTTGATGTCCATAACATCTGATAGAGAAGTTCCGAGGGCTTCCCCCGCTGGTCATAGATACTGACTTAAAACTATGGATTCAGAAGCAGAATTTCTCTGGAGAGTGAGAATAGCCTGTGTGCCTACGTAGTGAATGCACAGCACAAAAATAGAACCTGTTGAGATTGGGTGAAGAAGAGTCCTGAGACTTTTCGAGTCCAGTTGATGATCGTAGTCCACACTGGTTCATGAAAGCTTTGCCGGGCAAATCAATCTTTTTTTTTTTTTTTTTTCTGTATCTATTTTAATGTTAGTTTTAAAAAGTAAGCTGCTGGAACACCTGGGTGGCTCAGTCCATTAAGTTTCTGATTTCAGCTCAAGTCATGATCTCACGGTTCATGGGTTGGAGCCCTGCATCAGGCTCTGTGCTAACAGCACGGAGCCTGGAGCCTGCTTCAAATTCTTTGTCTCTCTCTCTCTCTGCCCCTCCCCCATTCACACTCTGTCCCTCTCTCTCCCAAAAATGAAAAAAAAAAAAAAAAACATTTAAAAAATTAAAAAAAGAGTCAGCTACTTAGTAACATTCCAACTTTTTATTCCTGAAAAGTAAGGGGTAATGGTAGAGAAGTAAAGTAAACTTAACATTGGGGTCCACATACCTGAGCCTGAATGTCAGGCCACAACCTCTTGTGTACCTGGTCATAAGAAATTTACTTCACTTCTCTGAGCTCTCAGTGCCAACTTCTGAAAAATGAGGCTCGTAATAATACCTTCCTCATGTGATTGCTGTGAGGATTAAAGGAGAGCATGTAGGTTTGGCATCTAGCACAATTAGTGGGACATAGTAAGTTCTCAGTAATTAGCTATCATCATTATTTGTGCCACTAAAGCATAAGAATAAAAAGAACAACATAATTCGCAGGAAACCAACATGGTGACAACAGTCATCCTTCCAGTTGGAGGATGTTCTTACAGACAGACAGATCAAAGTTTAAAGGGGAAAAGACAAAGATGAATTTGAATTGTGGCTCTTCTCCTGCCTGGGTTTTCTTAATCTCTCACAACGCTGTGATTTACATGGCAACTTTGGTTCTCCTTTATCTAGTGTCTTCCTGAGTTCTTTGTCTCATTGGAATCTCAGTGTTGGCTGCTGAGAATCACTGGGTTAGTTATTTATGGAAGCGGGTGGAAAACCTAGAGAAACATTAGATGATTTGCTATTGTGGGGCCCTTCGAGGGGCTCTTTAGTGGTGACTGGGGGATCATCCTTTGTCACAATTGTACACCATTGTTGGACATCTCAGAGAAGCCCTGCTGAATTGGGCTGTGTTGAATTTGTTGAATTAAACTCCTTGAATTCAGTTTGGTGTCTCTCTTGTTCTGTCTTTGACTCTTGCTTTCTTCCTTCTGTTGCCTGCCTGAAGCATCATCTGCTTCCTCTCCTGCCTCTCTCCTTTTCATTTTCCATCTGTTTGTCTCTCACTTTTCTCCATATCAGTTTGTCTCTACACATTCCTATGGCACCTTTCACCAAAGATCTGCAGAGTTCAGCATAGTTGTTACTTAGTAGGTATTGTAGAGCATTCATCATTGTGTTCATCAAAGGACAGATTAACTCCCTGCTGCCTATCACCAACCTGTAGCAAGGGGCCATGCTGTTCCCGGTTAGTTCAAGACAGCAGGGAGCTAATTGTTCCCTTAGTCCTTGTGGTGGTAAACTCTTCATGATGTTCACAGGTTCACACCCTGCTCTTAAAAGAACCTATTTTTACTAACTTCTTGGCTGATTACCACCCTGCCTGTAATCCACTCTTATGGCAGGAAAGGTACTGTCAAGGCAGCTCCAGGCAAAGTGGGATAATACAGTGTTTTTTGACACCTTTCAGTGTGAGCTCTGGCTCCCTTAAGTAACAGAGACAGCCTGCATCATTATTTTTAAGGAGAAAGATGTCACTGTGTGTGAGTTTGTGTTCACTAATGTGCAGATTTGGATGGCCGTCATTTTCTATTTTCCTTGGATGTATTGTCAAGAGATGGATAGAGCGGAGTGGGCCCTGCCTCACATTTAATGCTACAGGGCCCTGAAAAATGTAGGCATTCCACAAAGGCTACAATTTACAAACAGTGTGTTCATACCCACCTGTGCATTTGTTAGTCTATAGTTAACACCTGTATGCATTGTGAATGCATATTAGAAATATTCACGAGAACTGCTAAGTGCAGGCTAGGCAACACGTATTTCAAAAAAAGATCTCTGCAATACTTTTGGGGGCAAAATCTGCATTGTCTTGATATTATGGAAGCAATTATGCACAGTAAAAACGTTATCTTGTCCATAAAGGCCAAGAATTGATTGGCACCTGCTTGTTCTGCCTCAACAACATACACCCTAATATACTACCAACAATGAGAAAGACAGTTTGCCTACCAGTACCCAGTATACTGTGGAGGTACAATACATATTAAGCCACTACTACTGAAGTAATTGAAATATAAAAGAAAATGTGGTAGAATTGATTTACTGCCACTATTTATGAGTATGTGGATTCTTCTAGATGAATTGCCACACACACACACACACACACACACACACACACAGGCACAATCCTTTTCCTTTTCTACCTGACTCTCTTCCTCTACCTCTTAATCCCCTCCCTTTTCCTTCTAACACACCTTCACCTCCTTTTCTAACCGCTATCTTTTCTCTTGGTCCTCTAATGTTTCTTTCACATTAAGTTATTTCAAATAGCAAACTTGGGATTGTCATAATAACTTCCAATCAGTCCCTTGCTTCAAGTCTTCCTCCATTTTTCTCAAATTCATATCCACCTTTAATCTCATCTCTAATCCCACAGCCTCTACCTTTCGGCTTTGCTCACTTTGAGTTCTTGACCTCAGTCTTTCCTATATACCATTCATCTTTCATAAGCTTCTGGATGATCTTTTCTTTCCCTCCCTACCCCAACTCATCAGTATGGTTCCTGAATGCCTGAGTGACATGTTTGCTCCAAGTCCACAGCTCGAGACCCTCTGTCACCTGCCCATCCCATTTGTCCACAGTGGCATCACTTGTTACCCTTGCTTCGGTCTGCCCTTATTCCAGCCAAGTCCAGGTACCCCACCCCCGTTCACCCTACTGACACATTTCCTTCATTGTGTCTTGGAGTACTTGCACAGATTGTCCTGCCAGCACCCTGCCAAGGCATGGGAATCATACCCTTATGAGCAGCTAAAAGCTCTCACCTTCCTGGAAGTGTTTCTGGAGATTGTCATATATCTTTACGTATATTCTTCTACTTTGCATCATTGTACTTTAGGCATTAACATTGCTGGCACCCAGCTTTCATTTGTTGTACTGTTACCTAAAAGCCTATCTCAAGGAATTCTAAAAGTGTGTTTTCTTTTTCTCCTGTGAAATTACAAATAATGTTTATCACTGACCTTGTTTACAAAATGTTTTGCATTTTGCTCTGCCTGGTATAGAATTATGTACATAATAAGAACCACATTAATGTGCCTTAACTAATTCTTCTCTTACATCCTTAATGATATATTCCTTGTGCCACTGTTTCTTTTCACGTAGGTGTAAAAAAAAAAAAAAAATCTCCCTCACTGGATTATAAACTCCCTGAAATTGTACATTTAAAAATCTTTTATAGAGCTCTACACTCAGTGGGTAATCAAAACTGTCTTGACATACCATATAAGATAATGAAATTGTTTCTTCCATTATTTATAAAAAGGTTTATCTTTTATTCTTTTTGTTACTGTTTCTGCAATTCATATTGCTATTCTTTCCAACTGTTTTTGCTATTAATATTATCTTTAAAAGAAAGTTGTTAGTTCCTTGATGGCAAGACTGACTTCTGTGCCTATGACTTTATAGCACACAACCTTGAAAAAGCTGAGCTGAAGAAGTAGTAGGTACTAAGTATTAATTTGGTGATTATTCTTGTTCTATTCAGTAAACAGCCTAACATAGTCAGTAGTTACGAACATGGACTTTAGAGCCAAATGCTTGAGTCTGAATCTGAACTCCATCCTTAAAAGCTCTGTGACTTGGCTAAGTTGCTAAACTTCTCTGTGCCTTAGTTCACATGTTTTTAAATGGAAATTATAATATATCCTGTTCAAGAAGGATGTTTTGAAGATTATATTGAACTATTGCATGTAAAACACTTACTAGATAAAAGGCTGGTGTGCACTAATAATTGCAAAAAAGTATTTGCTATTGTATCTTGCCCTCAGGCATGATCGTCCAGTAGATAGTTTTCAATGTGCCTTTAATCTTTGATGAGTAGGACAATCAGACTTTGATGAGTAGGACAATCAGACTCTGTTGTGGAGATTTCCTGATAAGTAAATATTGTAAAGAAATAATAATACTCAACAAGTCTCATGATCCTTTTTGTATACAATGGTATTAAGGATTGATCTTATTAATATAAGCAGATTCAGAAATGCTACTCCATACAGTAACAAAAAGTGAACAGTAAGGTCATATAAGATCTTCAGGGAACATACAGAATATATCTGCAAAGTGAAAGTGAAACTCATGTTTAAATTTCCAGTGCAGTATTCAAAGCTTTTGATGAGAAAGATGTATATAAATAGGCATTAGTGTTTTCAGGATGGTGGCTTTGGAGAGAGGTGCTTAGGAAATTGTAATTTGAACTTACACCCAGGATAGCTAGGTCACTCATGATATATCTATCCTCAGCCCAGAATTCCTGCCTTCTTTTATAACCATGTCGGGCCACTATACACACCAGGCAAACTCTTATTAATATTTCAGAACTTAAGTCATGTCTCATTTTCTGATTCTTTGTACCTCCACTGCCATAAAATCGATCAGTTCTCAAAGCTTCTTCCATAACTTACTCATGTTCCTGTCATTATATTTATTACCTATATTCTAGTGTATTTGTTTACATGTATGTCTTCTTGTGGCTTAGTGACTTTGTGGACTGGACTTTGGAAAGTCCTCTATCCTGAGTTACCAGCCTAGTTTCTAGTACACTTTAACTATCCAAAGTTTTTGTTTATTAGTTTTATCAATTTTTAAAATCCTGTATAACAATGCTGTGGATTTTCTGAATGGGGAATCAAAATTAGAAACAAGAGCATACATCCAGTATTGACAAGACAAAAAAACGCTAACAGCAAATTAGAAAGGAAAAAAAAATGAAAAGGAAACACATAAAGCAAAGATCCTTCAATGAAGAATGTATCCTGGAAGAGACATGGAAAACTGTCTAGTAAAGGTCTATTCTCAGAGTTGGAATGGCACAAAGCAGAAAAATCTTCAGCTATGTGTGCTCACAGAAAACTAGAGACTTAAATAAAGATGTCACAGAGGGTTAAATTGGAAGGTGTCTGGGGCAGAAGGCAGTATAGGAATGAGCTTTAGGGTCGGATGGACTTGGTTTCTAACTCCAGGTGAGCAACTTGTCATGTGACTTTTGGAAATTAAGTACCCTTTCTTATCCAAGGTTTTTTTTTTTTTTTTTTTAAATGTGGAAAATGAAGTAGAAAATGAAACCTACCTCTGAGGGCTGCTGTAAGGCTTCAATATCCCCAAGCTCAGATGCATGGCTTAAGCCACTGCTGAGTTAAGGTCAACTATTATCATCATTAGTGTAGATGAGATCCAAGATTATTAGTGGAAGAAATGTAATATGACTGCCATCTTTGTTTAATTTAGCAAACTTCTTGAGGAATATATTCATAGAACTCTGTTTAAAAAGACTCACATAGAGGTGCTGTTAGAAATGTTAGTACAAAAAACCCTGGATTGCAAGTAACTTGTTCTGCAAGTGTCACGCAAGATGAGTAAACATTTCAAATAAATTTTAACTTTATAAATGAGCTCTGTCTTGCAATGCGAGTAGTATTGACGCCCAACATCACATGATCACAACTGAGCCAATGGTTCTTGAAATTTGCTTTAATATTCAAATGGTTTGGATTAAAAGCACATTTCTGGAATGAATTATGCTTGCGAGCCAAGGTAGTATATCTGATATTCATATATTTACACAATTGGTATCCATATACGTATACCTTCATTATCAGGCCAATTTATTATTACATACAATTTTTTTTTTGAGACAGAGCATGAGTGGGGTAGAGAGGCAGAAAGAGAGAGAGAGGGAGAGAGAGAGGGGGAGAGAGAATGACAGAGGGATAGAGAGAGAGAGAGAGAGGCAGAGAGAGAGTGAGTTAAGCAGACTTCATGTTGCACACTGGACTAGTACCACAACTGTGAGATTATGACCTGAGCCATAATCAAGAGTTGGACGCTTAACTGACTGAGCCATCCAGGTGCCCCAAGTTTTTTTTGTTTTTTTTTAAGTAGCATTTTTAGTATAGAAAAATTTAATCAGGTACAGTGACTTAATGGTACAGTAAATGATGAACTGTCTTCTCAATGAAATTAAACATAAGAAATAGATGTTTTCTGTTTTAAGTTTTAAATGATTAAGTATTTGATCATATTCTAGATTCATCACTCATCAATATGTTAAAAGAAAAGGTTAAATTCTAGTAGCATCATTCCTTTAATTAATTGCCAGTGGATAAATAAAGTGAACTAAATTCCATGTGAACACAGACACATGAAACTTGACCTGGTTACATATACAATTAAAAGTTTGAACTCTATCAAGACTCTGACCCCTTTGAATGCTTCTCCTTATGTTAATAGGACTCCTGACTTACGACTATAACTTTAAAAAACATTAGAAGAAAGATTTGTTTGTTTCTTCCCTTGCCCTCCTCTGGCCCCTAGAAAGTAAAGAAATAAGCATGGTGTTTTTGACGTGTCCAAGAGTATCAACATATTAGTAAAAATAGAATTTGCATTTCAACTTTTAATAACAATGTAATTTTTAAGGGAAGAAAATTTAGTTCGTAAGTCACATGGTTTCATTTGCAATCTTATCAATAAGTTCAAGGGACTGGCAACCTAGCAAAACTGGAATAAAATGTTTACCTCTTCCATCATTATAAATGTCCATTAGACCAAGAAGGTTGGGCAATTCCAAGCCTGATGTATTGTGGATCAATACCTGATTGAAACAGTTTATATCTATTATGGAGATCTTCCTTCACCTAGTGTGAGAATAAAATCTCACACATTCCCCACTTTAGCATGAATGCATATTATTTTTGCATCTGATTATTGCTAGTGTGTTTCTTCAACACTCCCTCTGTGATAGGTTTCACTTCCATTTTCAGAAAAATTAGAATATAGCAAACTTAATAACCTTCCCAAAGTCACAAGAGAGCCAAAGCAGAAAAATTCAATGGAAAAGAGTCAGAATGTAAACTTACACATTGTAAGTTTTCTAGTAATTAGTTGAGAGATAATCCTTAAAAGATAAGAGAAATTTGTGCCCACATGTATAAGGATTAGGAGATATTTGGAAATGTGAAACCTCCTTAATAATGTATTTCTTTGTGGACAAATTTATTTGTACGTTATAGCTCCTTCTTCATCCTCCCCCACCCTTTCTTTATTACAAAGGGACTCCAAACAAAGTATCCCCATAAAAATAGGGCCTGTGCCCCTCACACTATTCTGCTTATACTCACACTGCCTCCTTAGTTTGACTGATACATCAGTTAATCATTACCAGGCGCCTCCTGGCACTGACACAAAGGCTTTTTCGGTTGGCATAAGACAAAAAATTATAATTATTTTAGTAGATTAATACTTCATTTGCATTTACTCCTCCCTCCCTCATTTGTGAATAGAATAAGCTCAGATTTCCAACTAAATAAGCTTTCCTACTGGCGTAAAAAATAATAAAAGTTTCTTAAAGTGTTATATCACAGTAATGGCTTTTCTGTCTAATACAGTGTTTGTGTTGAAATAATCCAAAGCAGTTTAATGATTTAAAAAATAAATAGTATTTCTCATCCGTCCTTTTCTACATAACCATTATATATGATGATCACTATGGGATTATGAAATAGAGCTAGTTCTTATGTTTCCTATTATGGTTTTCTCAAGATTGGTTCCCCCTCACTTTAAATCTCACCAGAGACAATTTCCCTTCTTTAAGAGCAAAAATAAATTTTCCCAGGAGAACTTATGAAAGACATCTGTTAAGGCTCCAACTTTCTCCCATATCCATGGGGATCTTGATGCCCCAAATTTGTCCTGGATATCTTGGAGCTGGATGTAATCTGCCAGAGATGTCCCAAACTAAAGGCCATAAAAACAGACTGCCTTTATGATAGGGGGAGTTGTGGACAGGGAGATTCTTGCAGCATAGGATTTGGGTGGACCATTGGATTTAGCATGAACTGTGCTTTCAGATCCAGCAAGAAGTAATAGTAATATTAATAACTCCTAAATTTGTAATGTGTGTTTCTATATCTTCAGTGGACCAAAATAGATATCAGAGTTCTTATAATAGACTGGTTCATTTTAAGATTGTTTTCATATAGTCTTTACTTCTGAGTAGCAGAGATTTCAGGAATGAAGAAAAACTGGGGCATTGTTCACTTCATTTTGTCACTATGCCAAATCCACACCAGCATGGAAGCACTTCTGAAATTCTCACTGTCCAGAATACCTAGGTATGAGAGCAATGTATCTACGTCCTCATTCTTGAAGCAAAAATAGTCATATACCACACAAAAAAAGTTTGCATTTGCCTATTTCATAACGGAATGTGACAACTATTTAGTTTAGAAATGCCTAACAGAATGGGAAAGAAAAGTAGATAAAAATGCAGTAGAAGTTCATTTGGAAGGTTAACTTGACATGCACTTAAAGGTGGTGCTCGGTTGAATATACCATATAGTGTTAGTTTCTACAGTTATAAAATTATTTCTAAAGTGAAAAAAGGTAACAGGTAGTGCAAATATTACCTAAGTCTCAAACTACAACAGTCAGAAAATCAGAGAAGTTTACTCATTGAAGTATACAGATTTTACTTTATCAGTTTTAATTCAGAACAAAAGAAAGAGTTGATATTTTATAATTGCATTCATAATGTTAAGTAACACTTGGATTATGAAACTTAATTCAAGGTATTCAAGTGATCACAAGCTCTGTAGCATTGGTAGGGATTCATTGATTCTGCCATAGAAATGTTTAATGTATCAATTTAAATCAGTTCCGTCCTTTATGGGAAGGGAAAATAGAATCATTTCCCAGGGTGCTGCTAAAAAGAAATGTACATCCTTCCACCCCCTGTCAGGTATAGCAATGAAGTTGAGATTGTACCTGCTTAGTCTTTAATTGAACCAGGACACTGACTAAAATTGTACTTCCCCACTCTGAGGCTTTCCAAGACATCTCTTTAAATTCACTTCCTTCTCTTACCTTGAAACCCAACTACTACTGCCCTTTCTCTTGGCTTATCAAAGAATGAATGTAGGCAAATACACAAGAAGTGCCTATGTTAGAGCTGAGAAAGTGGTGAATGCCCCTCTAGTAACTTTTAAATGAAAGAAAAAGAAAGAAAGAAAGAAAGAAAGAAAGAAAGAAAGAAAGAAAGAAAGAGAGTAGGGAGAGAGGAAGGAAGGAGAGGGCAGGGGAGGGCAGGGGAGGGCAGGGCAGGAAAGGAAAGGAAAGGAAAAGAAAGGAAAGGAAAGGAAAGGAAAGGAAAGGAAAGGAAAGGAAAGGAAAGGAAAGGAAAGGAAAGGAAAGGAAAGGAAAGGAAAGGAAAGAAAGGTACTTACTCCTTCTTAGCCATAGCCCTTCTTTTAGCTTCAGAGGTAAAGTGCTTCAGAGAAGCACAAGGCTTTTCTACATCACTAAAGCACATTGCCAATGCTGTAAAGGAAGAAGGGTTCCAGACACTCTTTGGCCATTATGAAAAAATTCCAGCCTCCCAGGAATGTCATAGTATTTCCTGAAGAATCTCCAAAAGATTTGAAAGGAAAAATGAATACATCACCAAAGAACTCATGGGGGACATTGCCATTATTTTAAATAGATCAATAGAGAATTACTATGTGGCTTGTTTGAGAATTTCAGGACTTTGAAGTCATTATTTGCCTTACATCTTAGAGAAATGTACATATACTTTACATATTCAGGATGTAAAGTGACAATCATCTTTTATGGCAACAAAATTTGATCTGGGTGGTTTGCACTCCATCCTGCCTCCTTTGGGTTTTTGTGCTTATGCATTTCAAACATAAATATGAGAGAAATGCTTTTAAAAACTATTTTTAATGCTATTAGTTTATGAAACACATTTTCAGTGATGTTATCTCTTAGATGACTTGTGATCAATTTTATTCTACTGTCTATTTCAAAATTATTATAATACTGCTCATCTTAATCATTACCTAAATTTGAGTTATTTTGACTCATTTTTCAATCCACTATGTCTAATCTACTGACCCACTGCTGCCATTTTTCTGCCTCCTCCATCCTTTTCATTTCTATCTCTACAAGAAAAGGCCTCACTATCAGACACCTAAATTATTACAGTGGCCCCTAAACCCACCTCTTTCTGTTTTCTATGTGGTTTTCAATCTGCCCTGCTCTCCACAGTTAAGTGGCATTTTAAAAAGACATTTTGATGATTATTCACCCTCTTTTAAAGCTTTTCAGGAGATCCTTTCTTTTAGTGAAATTCTTTACCCTGACATTTAAGGCCAAAATTTATTGACCATAGCCGGTTTTCCCAATATTTCATCCTATTAATTTTCCATGTGAGTCATTTTTTTCTGGATAGAGTGTTGTGTGAACTGTCTACTGAACATTCCATCCTCAACCCTTGCCTTTCGGATTCTGTTCATAGTGTGCTCAGAGTCTAAATGCCCTGCCTTTTTGTTTGCAAACATTGAACATAAGCCCCTCCTCCTCTTCCCTGAAGCCTACTCTACCAGAACTTCTCAGAGTAATCCCATAACTCATGCTTTAGCATTCACTGAGTCTGTTAATTGTCTCTCAGGTTATTATGTATTTACCCTGTATACCGTCTAAACTAAAAACTCCCTATTATTTCCCTTTTCCTTGAATTCCCAAATCACCTAGCAAAATTTTAAGGGGTAATAGAGTGAATGCTTAGATGAAACATATTATTTAAAAATATTTCATAATGAGATAATCTGATTTCCATCAAAACTGTATTTTAGTCCCAATGAACTATATTGCTTCTTCAGATGTTAAACATTCAAAACAATGTATCAGTATCAGGGGTAAGCATCTGGTCATTTGTAGTTTTAAGGTAACAAAAAGTGATAATGGTTCATATGTGTGCATTTTTACTATTAAATGCATCATTTAATAAATTGTGACACTGTTTAAATGTCCCTTGTCATATCCCTATAATTACTGTTTGCTATGATGTCTTTCCTTTGTACTATTTGTGGATCATTTCAAGGTATAGTTGTAATAAATTACTTTTGTCTGATCACTTTGGGCTCCACATCCCCAACTGTTCTAGCCGTATTTTCCATTCCATTTTATAGCCTGCAAGTCCTAGACCCTTCCTTGGTCCTCAAACATATAACTTAACCTTTCTATGTAAAGATAAATATTTTCCTTGTCATAAAAGACAACAGAATCCATGAAAACCACTTTCTTACTAATGCCTATATTGGAAAAGTGAAGAGCCAGTTATTTTAAACCTACCTGTATTATTATGATTAAAGACTAATATTCCAGTTATTAAATGGAGCTTACGATAGGAATGTACAATGGTATAGCTGCTCTGGAAAACACTTTTGTGGCTCCTCAAAAAGCTAAATATAGAAGTATATATGATCAATAATTCCACTTCTAGGTATATACCCAAAAGAATTGAAAACAAGTATTCAAACAAAACATTGTATGTGAATGTTCATAGCAGCACTATTTTTAATATCCAAAGATGGAAACAACCCAGATATTCATCAGTGGATGAATGGCTAAACAAGGCATCATTTACCCATACAATGAATATTACTGCTCCATATAAAGGAAGGAAATACTTATTGATAATATGCTACAACACAGATGAACTTTCCAAACATGCTAAGTGAAAAAAAGCAAGTCACAAAATAATACATATTATGTGATTCCATTTATACGGAATATCCAGAATAGGCACTAATATAGAGACAGAAAGTTGGTTAGTGATTGCTTAATGCTTGGGGTAAGAAATTGGGAGACACAAGGGTGATAGCTGAAGGTACAGGGTTTCTCTTTGTGGTGATGCAAGTGTTCTAAAATTGTGGTTATGGGTGCATACATCTATGCATATACTAAAACCTATTAAATTTATATTTTAAATTATTGGATTATATGACATATATTGTATGGTGTATAAAAACATTAAAAATGGAGCTTAGAACGAACTGCTTTCTTTTTAGATAAATAGCTATTACATTGAGGCATTTCCTCACAAATAGTGGAGGAGTAAAAATACACAAGCAAGTTTCAGTGCTGCCTCCTGACATCCTAATCCCATTGGAAAGGAAGTGGAAGAATCCTTACCTTAAGTCACGTTAAGTGTTATAATTTCTTTCGAGTCTAGGGAAGCATGTGCTAATGTTAAGGAAGCCAAGAGTCATCAGAGAGTTATATCCCTTGACCACAAGTCAGAGGAAAGGCAGGAAGTCTGTAAGGTCCCAAGCAGATAGAGTAGCAGTAGCATGGTCTAAGTGTTTATCTATTTACCTCAAGTTATATTGAAGAGAATCTATCTAATGTCCATTTTTTTATAAGATTAGCATAGCATAGCACTTGAGTGTCAAACAACTTAGTGACTTGGAGGTTGACCAGCTGTTCAGAGGTACAGGAGGCTCAGAACTCTGAAGATTATAGAATCTTAAGTAAAACAGAACAAAACACAGAAACAAAACAAACAAAAACCCTCACTAGTCTTTTCCAACTACATAGTTAGGGCCTAAATTCAGGTTACTGCATTCAAAAAATTTATTTTCTCCTCCATATGATATTCCTCCAGCCAGCGTTATATATAGGATTTATAGCCTTTATTTCACAGAATGATCTGTGATTAACAAAGAAAGTCACATTACACGTGGTATTTACTTAAGAGGAAGAAGCCATAGGGTAGGCCAGTTCAGGGACTATTAACCAAAGCATTTTGCTATTGCCCCACCCTTCTAGTTTCTGCCCCTGAATGGTCTCATTTTAACCAGTGTGCAGGATGGTTTTTCCTTAGTAACTCTTGGGTTGTTCACTTACCTGGAAATGGCTCAAAGTACCTCAATATGAAAAGGAATGTGGAATGCTTCTTCTGTGCTTCCCAAGTATATCTCACATGTCAAGGGAAGATGCCATGAATGATATTTGGGGTTGTAACTGTTCCTAATCTTTCTTCCTTTTTATTCTGTTCCAAAACATAAAAAAAAAAACAAGGAAATTATAAATGTAAACACCACCTGTCATCAGTTGCAAATCTTTCTCTCCCACAAGAGACTTTTTTTCTGAAAACACAAATTCCACATATTATACCTTTTTTTTTTAATTAAAAGAAATAGTTAAGGGTAATATTAAGTAGTTCTAGATTCTGATTTGTTTTGTTGATTCCCTACCATTGTTCAATGAGTGAGATTACTAATATAAAGGTTAATGAAGCTTTCTGAGGACTTTAATAGACTATAGGTCACAAGTGACGTGACTTTCCTTTTCCTTTCACCCCCCCCACCCCAAATTAGAGTAAAATATTAACACACCACAGAAGATTTTCTGAGTAAGTATAAAAAATGTTATCGTTCCACCCTTTCCAATGTTAAAAACTAAATAATTTAATAGTGCAACCAAATTATGTCACATGAATGATATATTAAGGTTATATAGTTAAGTGTATTGATAGCATCTATATAGGTCTGCATCTTCTAAATGAAAAATAGGGACAAATATATACACAGGGAAGTTGGTAAAAGCACTTACCTGCTCATAAATGGAGTTTGTAGTCAGATTTTTAAAAATCAGATACACATATGTACATGTATGTAGTACAAATTTTCAGATCTCTCTCCCCCTCTTTCAATCCCATCTGTAAGTTTCCACCACCCCTTCTACTCATGGTATACTTAATCTCATGTTGATATTCTAGTGTAAATGTAAGTGTTATGCTTACAAATGCTCGTGATTAGCCACAGTTGTTCAATCACACCCCTCCTGCTACTCCTACACACTCTGTTATGGAATATGTGTGTGCGTGTGTGTGTGTGTGTGTGTGTGTGTGTGTGTGTGTGTTTTGGTAGTCAACATATGACAGTGCAAAATTGCTGGTCTGACAAATGACTTTATAGTTCTCTTGGGAAAAATTAAAAGAAAAATAAAAACAACAACACAGAAACGTGCTCACATTCATGCTCCTTCCATCTTCTGTCTCCTCCACACACCGTGCACTATTGAATGGTGTTTTTGATTAGAGTACGTGAACCAGAAAAGAAGAATGGGCTCTTGCTGAAGAGAAGAAAATCTCATTGATAACTCAAACGTTTTTTGCTCACTTACCTGGAAATGGCTCAAAGTACCTCAATATTAAAAGGAATGTGGAATGTTTCTCCTGTGCTTTCCAAGGTAGGAATTCAGGAATACCAGTTTTCTGGAATCCTGACAGGTAAAACTGTTGAAGTTTGCCCAGATTGAGATTAAATGAACAGTAAAAACATCATCCAGACCCAGTGTAATTACCCACAGTCAGCTCACTGAGAAATTTGCCAGTCTGAGAGTTACTTGGTATCTGCTTTATATTGACCCTTTTCTCATTTTATCCTGTTTTTCATTGTTAGCATTTGGAAGTTTATATATTTCCTTGCCCACTGCTTTTTTTCCCCCAAGAGTAAACTGTTGCTAGTCCCTTATAATAAGAGAAATTCATATTCATTTTATTTTACTAAATCCCCCAACCCACAAAAGTCTCAAAGAGTGAATTAACTCTTCATCCCTGTTCACTGTAAAAGAAAAGAGAGTGTAATGTCCAGTGTGTTTTTTATAAAAAAAAAAAACAAAAAACAAAAAACAAAATCTTTGTCTGTAGTGGTAACCATTAGGATACTGTGCATCATTGTGTCCTACAGTGAGGAATGTCCTAGGGTCAGGAAAGGCTCAGATGAAGTATGAATGACACTACCATGTTGAGCATACATATTAGGTCTTTATTAAAAATTCAGAGGATACCTTCCTGGAGGGGTTATATAAGTACATGGATGTATTTTTTTTTTTCAATTTTCTGGACTTGGAGGATTGACTTAAACCTAGGAAATAATGATGTAGAGCAGACTTGATATTCACAAAAGAAATATCCCATGATTTCATGTTGTAGACATGTTGCCCAACACTTCTCTCATTGCCCTCTTCCACTCTCCCCAGTGAAGAGTAGCAGCTACAGTAGAATATTTAGATATGAATGTGAATTCCTGGGTCTCAGACATTTATATGGTGTTATTAATTCTAGTTAGAGCTAAATCCCTTCCTGACTAGATCGGGTCAGGGCTGTGGATTCCCACTCTGCTCAACTCCTGGAGAACAGGGAACTATATTTTCCTTCCCATCATGCAGAATACAAACATATATTTTAAATTTATGCTGAACTGATGAAATTTAAGGGAATTTAAGAGGTTTTTCATTCCCCTTCCTTATCCTGATTTTCTCTCCCACCTCAGGGTGAAATTGTATTGCTATTTTATGATGGAAATGTGATTGGGTGTTATGTAAACTTTAATGTGTCCCTTATCTGGGAAGACTAAGTTAGTGTCAGCCATAAACACATTAGTTCACAATAGTGGATTAGATTTCTGATAAAAAGAAAGCCCCCAAAGAGTGGAGAAAAAAGATAATGATCTTGGACTACTGCAGCAGTGGCTGAGGCAGCTGGCAGACAAAGGGGTTGAGGGAAAAAAAAGAAAATATGAAGGCCTTGGATGCCCATTGGTACAAAGCCTGGCTGCAAAGGGAGCAGAGGAAACAGATGTGACCTACTTTTTAATTATACCTCAGGCAGGCATCCTTGGGACTTAGTTTTGAGAAATTTAGAAACTTGAAACTTTTATTATAAAGTTTTTACAGTAAATATTGGGAAAAAACATGAGTCAAAGAAAGACTGGCTTAGAAATAATATATATATATATATATATATATATATATATATAAATATCAGAAACAAGTATATATTATATATATATATATTATATATATATAATGTCACATGTATGCAACACATATGTATACAGAGGCACATATATTTTATATATACACACATGCCTAGGTATATATGCATAGGTATACATGCATTAGGTGGTTCAAACATGTTTTTCTTTGAATAGGTAAGGCTTTGACTGAAAATAAATGGTAAAAGAGAAACAATTCTTGATTAAACATAGATTTTCCATGTAGAAGCAAAGTGATTCACAATCAAAATCAGCAATTTCAGGCCTGTGGCTACATAAACATAGATAAATAAGTGAATCAATTAACCAAACAACTATCTTTCATCCTTGGAGTTTGGAGTTCTCAAAAAACCTTGTGACTCCACAAAAACTAAAAACAATGTTATTTTTGAGTTCTGATGCCAAATACTTGACATTCTAATCTCAGAATAAGAGCCCAAGCTTAATTTTATATTGTTCATTAGAACCATATATGGGGACAGATTTGTTCCAAAAGCATTTATTGAGTGCCTACTGTGGGCTAGGCACTGAATGCTGCAAATGTACACATTAATTGCAAAAATTTCCTACCATCCAAAATCTCTTAGTATTAGAATGCTTATGTGCAAACATATATATAAAATAAATAATAGCTGTAAGCATCTATGCATCACTTGCTGTGTGCCAGATACTGTTCTATGTACTATTTATCTGTATATTTCCCTCACCCCTTCTATATATGTATGTACTTATTCAGTCCTCAGAGAAGCTTTGTGAGGACAGCAATATGATTATCCCATTTCACAGTTAAGAAATTTAGGCATAGAGAGATTCAGTTAACTTGTCTAAGGTCACACAGCTATTAAATGGTCGAGTCAGTATTTGCACATAGGCAGTAGAGCTCCTGAGTTTATAATTGTAACCATAGTGCTATGATGGAAAAAACATAAGGGATATAAATGAGGAAAGTTGCTCAGGGGCAGAAAAGGTGTCCTAGAGAGAGATAACCTTAAATTGATTTTTCAAAAAATATGCAAGGATGAGGGTAAGGAAGTGAGGGAAAAGTCAAGAATGTGCTTTCCTGGTAGCATCATTTTTGTTAATGATTTCTCATTTCACTAACCAAGGTTCTGTACATTACTAAACAAGGCTACTTCCTTTCAGCCAACTAAACTTCCATTAAGAATAAGGGGGTTAAACTGGTTTTTCTAATATACCATGCTTAAATAAATTCAGTAGTGTGATGGAGTGAAAAAATAGATACCCTGGTTGATCAAGTACAAGAGGTGGAGGGAGGGAGGGCATCGTTTGATTTGATGTAAAATAGAAGTGATAAGAAAAACATCCACGTGATCTAAAATATTTCCACTGCTTATGCTTTGGTGATACAGTATTTAAGGCAGCAGATGCTATCTAGAAGGGATAAGCCCTTTGGTGGTCATTAACACATTAGCTCACGTTATGTTTATCAGCTCCCTAGCAGGCAGGAAAAAGCTTGAACAGTAGGCAAGTGAAGTAGAGGACAAACAGGATATGACTGGTGGGATTCGAGAATTCAGAGAGGGGAAGAAAACTGGAAAGGATGGTCTCGGCTTTAGGGGCTTTAGCAGGTCCAGACAGACAGTGTTGACCAGGGAAGGGGAGTGTGGGTAAAGGCAATACTGAAGTCTGAGTTGTATAGCCAAATGTTAGTTACACTCAAATGCCCAGGAGCGTTTACCTTCAAAACTCAGTTCCAGGAAGAAAGGGCATTTTTTTTTCCTTTCATATGTATGGGGAGCTGCAGTATTCATCTGATGGGATGGAATATGAAGAAACAAAGCAGTCTTTGGATAAAAATTTCTTCCTTGGCTGATTATATGTATAGTAGAGAAGGTAAGAAAATAGTGTTTAGAGAGTATCCAGTTCTCTCTGGCGAATGTCATGTCTGAAATCCAGGGTTACTCTTGTCAGTTTAGTCATCCCTCAGTTCAAGGAGTAACTGTCACACTTTTTCCGCTCTTGATGCCAGACATCGTTTTGAAAAGTTTTATGATCTTCTCAGGAGTACAATGCACCCTGCAAGAACATGCTGACGCTAGTGGGACAGGTACCTCAATACTCCCTCTTCTCTTTCATAAAGAATGGCTTTCCTTTTCATTGCTTTGTCCCCTCTCAAGGATAGACAGCTGGATCCAGAGAAGAAATGCAACAAGGGTTACCAAGCTTAGCAAATAAAAGAATGTTAAATTTGAATGTTGGATGAATAATGATGCATTTTTGGTATAAGTACATCCCATGCACTACTTGGGATAGACTTATGCTAAAAATATTTAGTATCTGAAATGCAAATTTAATGGGATGCCTTGTATTTTATCTGGCAACCATATATATGGCAGATTACATACATAGGCCTTGGTATTTAACAGAATAGGGTTTGGTGTTTAACAGAATAGGAAATCAAATTCCAGTGCGGCTACCTAGAAGATGTGTGCTTTAAGGGAATTTACTTAGTGTCTCTCAACCTGTCTCTTTCTTTGAACACAGAGATAATAGTAAATCTATCAAAGGGTTGGTGAGAAGATTAAATAAGTGAATACATGAACTCTGTAGGAGAAGCCTGCAAATTGAAATCTCAATAAATGATGGCTCTACCTGGGGCATAGCAACATTCAGGGGGTACTATAAAAACTAGTAATAGTTATTGATGATGGAGTTTAGTTTTTCACCTTCTGAAAGGTTTTCACTGTCTAGATGAATAATCAATATATAATTTCCATGTAAACTTCAAGTGTTTAAAAAATTCTGAAAGATTTTCGGGAGTTATTTTTTATATAAAATATTTCAAACTGTAACTGAAAGCATTTAGTGCCAACTTTCCTTTCCAAATTAATCCTCTAAAAATTTGTTTATTGCATGCTTGTTTGATCCCCAAAGTTGTACAGCCACTCTAACAATTACCACTCTCCCTTTATATCCTATCAGTGTATATGAATTCTTCAATATTGCAACTCCTGCCGTTGGGTTCTCGTTATCTGCCTCTATGTCTCTCTGCTTTTTTGTCGGTGTCTCTGTTTATCCCTTTCTTTTTGTAGCACTAACGCGCGCGCGCGCGCACACACACACACACACACACACACACACACATCCCTACACCTGCCCTTGCCTAGGGCGGGGTGGGGGAAGAGCCCATTTGTCCGTCTAAAAGACAATAGGGTAGGTGTTCGAGAGATTTTTTAAAAAATGTATTTTCTATTTAAAGAGGAGAGAGAGAAAGAAGGAAGAAGAGAGATAACCCCCAAGAAAGTCAAACTATCTATTTATTTAGTTATGTGTTTTGGGTTGCATTTTGCATTAATCGTCACCACACATAGGAGCCCTGCAATTTATTATTGGTGATAAGTGTGGACAGTAGCTATTATTTTCTCTCCCTGTTCTAAAATGTGGCATAGTGGGACACTTAGATTTATGGAACATGCATTATTCAAAACTCTAGTTCTGGGATGGCTCAGCAGGAAGACTCCCAGTTATTTCCATATCCTTTCTTCAAAATTCTTCCGTACTTGCTTTCTTTGTTTCCATATCAGAGTGTTAGAAATCATTCAAAACTCAGAAGTGGGAAAATTCATCATGGAAATCTATTGGTACAGTATCTTTCACAAATAGGAATGACTACAACCCCCTATTTTACAAAATCCACAGAAAAGCCCTGGAGGAAGAACGTAGATTTTCATTGGAAGTAATGAGATGAGCACCTAATTCTCTAGCAAATTTCTTAGGTGTTAAAGACCCAAATGATATAGTATCATTTTTGTTTTGCCCTCCCCCAAAACTTGAGTGTGCTGGTAGCCAGGAATTATTCATCATCAATCACGTAAAGTTTTTTTTTCTCCCACTCAATATCCTAGTGTTTCATACATGAGCAAGATACTTGAAGAAAAACAAATCAGAAATCTAAGAAGAATATACAATAAAAAAATAATTAAGGAATGGAAAATATCTAGAAAATAAAGTACATATATATAACACACTATTATATTAACACTGACAAATGTAATGAATGAATTTATAAATATAAACCATTTGGAATTTTTAGAGTTTAATACTTATAATTGCTACTAGTAGTAATTATCATTGTATTATACAGTTTTACAACAGGCTCTATATAAATGTGAATAAAGTATAATTAAAAGATATTCAGCTCTTTGGGAATAAGAAATATATCTGAAAATGACTCTGGACTAATCTGAGAGCTCTCACAACAATGATATGGAATACCCACCAAGGAGAGAAGTCTGAAAATGGCATCTGGATGCCATGGTAACCTATGAAGAATCAATAGGATAATGTAAACCTTGTCGATAAACAATACAGAGGAGAGATAATATAGAGGTGTGCTGAGCTCAAGATAGCTGCTCTGTAGTTCTGATTCTATTTGACAATTATTTCTAGCTTTCACAAGTTTAGTTCTCTGCCTGATTGTATTCAGATTTGTGAGAGTATGAACTTCTTAAGGACAGAAGCCATACTTCTCTTTCTGCAGCTGTTATATGCTCAACTTTGTGCCATCATCTATACTCATTAGTATTTGTGTATATCAAATAACCATTTATGGACCCTTAATTACATTTCAGCCATCATGCTATCTATCTATCTATCTATCTATCTATCTATCTACAAGATCTTAGTGAATTCTTATAACACCTTGAAGAATTTTTATTATTTTTTAAAGGTTTATTTGTCTTGAAAGAGAGAAAGAGAGAGGCCACGTGCGAGTGGGGGAAGGGAAGAGAGAGAGAGGAAGAGAGAGAATCCCAAGTAGGCTCCATGGTGTTAGTGCAGAGCCCGACGTGGCGTTCGTTCTCACTAACCAAGATCATGACCTGAGCTGAAATCAAGAGTCAAATGCTTAAACTGACTGAGTCATCCAGGTGCCCCAAGAATATTATTATTATTATTATTATTATTATTATTATTATTATTATCCCCTTTTTTACAGCTGTTGAAAATGTGGGGAAAAGTTTGATTGCTAAATTCGTAAGGAATTTCTCAAAATTGAAATAAGAGAGAATGAGGCTTTGGCTCACCAAAACCAACAATTACCTGAGAGTATTGCATGCTTTACTACAGTTCTCTCGACTAGAAGCTTCTGGGAACAGTCTAGCAATGAAAGTACTATCCAGCGGGTTCAGGCTGGATCCAAGTTCTGCTATGTGAACTGGACCCCTTCCCAGGCACACTTCAGTATAGCATAGTGGTTGAAGACTGGAACCAGACTGTTTGGGGTTAAATTCTAGTTATGCCATTTATTAAAACATGGCCTTGAGCAAGTTGCTCAGGTGGAAAGAGAGATAGTAACCATGTCATTGGTTTGTTGTGAAGATTACATGAGTGAATAGGCATGTGGTACTTAAAGCAGTGCCTGGCATACTTTGCTATGTAAGTGTTAGTCATTTGAATCACCTGCATTCTTATGGTATCCTGAGTGAATTTAGACTTCAAGATTTTCTCCATTGGGAGTAAGCAGGGACCTTTAGACAGTGCAAGGGAGGATACTGGGCTGTTAAATTGGGATGGAGAGATAAGATACAACCTTGCCTCTGCATTCCTGTCTTCTCAAGTCAGTTCACAATTTTCTAGAGAAAACAGGGATGACAATCCAGGCTATTTGACTATCTTATGATTCTAATTGGAGGCAATGAGAACATGCTACTAGTCAGATATAAAACAAAATCCAAGGTGACCTATTAAGTGGCAGTCTTCTAAAAGGAGCCTCTTCAAGAGTTGCAATTTTGTCCTTCTATGGCTTATCACATTGTGGAATATTTTGCTCATCAAGGTGAGAAGCAACTTTAAAACAGAACCTCTTCCTTTTTGTCCTTCTTGAGTGGTGTGTATGGGTGGATGGTTTGGGAAAACTACAGGTTTGTAGAGTAAGAGAGAAAACGGGACAATTAAAAGTGTTCTGAAAAAGTCACCTCAATTGTTCTATGTTTGTGTTAGAATTTCAGGTGAGACTGAGACCCCTGAAGTCAGTATTGGGTGAAGGAAGTTAGCAAAGTAGTGGCTTGAAGCACTTGTTTACAGAAAAGTCAAAAAAAGTTATTGTCTGACCTGTGAGCTATTTCATAATGAGCTTAAATTAATATTAAGGCATTAATGACTTTTAGTTATAGGAAAAAAAGAATGATAGACTAGATAGAAGCAGCATTTTAAAAATATAACTTGTGTATTTTTTCTGCTTATGCTAGTAATTCATGTTCATTGATGTATATGTAAAATATGCATCTAATCTCAGCAATCAGATATAACTAATATGAACATTTTGGTGCATAGTTTCTTTGAATATATGCATCAGCGATATTAGTATCATTTAACAATCACTGTGGCAATGTAAATTAATATATACATCAATAGATAAATCCCCAAATTTTAAATTCCACTGTACTTTCTACACATATCCAATTCATGTATTACAAATTAGTTTGTAATTTGCAAGTGTTACAAACTGTGGTGTAATTTTTTCATCAACTCATTCTAATAGTTTCGAAATCAGTTTCCTTTTAGAGGTGCTTGGTCCCCTCTGCTCTCCCACCTATGATCTTTTATTTGATAGTACTGCCAACAAGGAAGTGATGCTCCAATTTGCATTATGACCTTATGTAGCAAACCCTGTCAAATTATCCTAGGGATGTTTTCAGTGAAGTGATAATCATTGGGTGATTGGAGTTCCAATAATTGAAGCATTTCTCTTAACATTGATTATCCTGTCAATAGCACTTAATCTACTTACAGTTTCTGCAGAAATCACATAAAAAATATTCTGTCCTTTAACATAGCTTGTTGTGTTAAAAAATATAGTAAATGCCTTTATTATTCACTCAATCATAAGCATCATTTATTGGATAGTTATATTTGAATAGATGGAACCTATTCTTTCAATCCAGGTAAGTGGTGCAGTGGGGCAGTAAGAACTGAGATCTATTGCTAGCTTTCTTGTACTAAAATTCTTACTCTGTTATTTAAGTTTTTTCTTAATGTTTTTATTTATTTTTGAGACAGAGAGAGACAGAGCATGAGCAGGGGAGGGGCAGAGAGAGAGGGAGACACAGAATCTGAAGCAAGCTCCAGGCTCTGAACTGTCAGCACAGAGCCCAACGCGGCGCTCGAACTCACAGACTGTGAGATCATGACCTGAGCTGAAGTCGGATGCTAACCGACTGAGCCAGCCAGGTGCCCCTGTTATTTAAGTTTTTAAATAATTCTCTTTGTGTCAGTTTTCTTACGTATAAAGTGAATATTATATTCAACAGGGATGATGAAAACAATACTCCCACATGAAAGGTCCACTGGTCTCCAGTGGAATAGACTCTCGTTGGTCCCACCTATCCCTTAACCTTCCCTTCTGTCTTTGGAATGCTGCTCATCAGTGTCTAAGACACTAGGTCACTGCCTACAGCCATTCCAGATATTCTTTTTTTTTTCCCTTTTCTCCCTTGTTTCTTGGCTTTTTCAGAGCCCAGGTCCTTCCAAAGTGAACAAGATGAGCAGCAAACATTTGCCCACCAGGATGCTAACCACCCACAGGAGCGTGGTTGCACCCATCAGCAACTGGCTGGCAGGAGGGATTTACAAACAATGGTGTGGCTCATAGGAGGTGTACTCATAGGACTCCTGGGCTGGGATATGGCATTTAAGAACCTTAGAACAGTGGTTATTTACCCACCTATATGGTAGTATCATATTTTAACAACCACTAGGACTGTATTGGTTTGCTTGTGGAATATCAACTCTGTGTTCACATCTATTTCTACTAATATTTAAGATGATATAGTAAAAGTTTTGTACAAAGCCATCTTATTTTGAATAATAAAATGCCCTGAATAAAATTTGGGCCTTCTTTAATTTACTCAGTCTTTTCACTCCACTTCAGAGATGTGGATTTGGTCTTTTGAATTCTGGTGCCAAAGGAGTAAGTCATCGAAAGACATTTTGGGGAAAAAAAAATTCTCAAGTTTATCAGGCACACTTTTTTTTGAGACATGAAGACTTATGAGAATTCAATAGGTACTTGGAGAGAAGTGAACAACTGACGTTGGAGAAAACACCATAATAACCAAAAAGAACAGCAAACATAGAAGAAAAGATGCTATGAGTGTTGGGCTTTTCATAGCTCCCTTGGTTTATTTTTGTGTTTTAAATAGATATTGTCATAGCTAGAACTTATGGTATGAAAATGTTGTACTCTATCATTCATTTGCTTCCTACTTATTGGTCATGAATATGGATGCCATTTACCCTGTACTTAAATTATAGTCTAGTAATTTACACCTGAATTCAATTACCACCTTAAAATAGCCTCTCCACTGAGATCTTACAAAATAACTCTGAGTTATATTGCCCCTTTTCTCATGCTAAGTAACAATATTGGCAAAGTCTTGGCCTACCAGTCATCCAATTCTCTTGCCATTGCATACAGGCACTTCTAGAGGCTTCTTTCCATGTTTCAGCCTCATTAACCCTAGTTTGATTACACATTATGTTTTGAGAACACCTATTTACACATTCATTAGAAAAAGGCAAAGTAAATATATATTTTTTACATATCTATACTCTATTTGCCATTCTTCTGTTGCTATTTATTAATTTGCAACTTATTTTACTATTTATCTCCCATCATAATACATATGACTCTAGCAAATAATGCTTGTCCAAGTTATGTTGCCATCTCTGTGGCTAGAATGGTGGCTTATGCATTGTGAGTATTTTAAAAATAGGTTAGTTTATGAGTGGAGTGAACAAGCAAGGCATGTAATATAGCAAATGCTACAGTGGATGTTTTGAATGGTAGTTTTAGAAAAGCTAGGAGGCATGGACTTAGGTAGAAGTATATAATTATTGTCTTTATTTATGTTTGCTTCAAAGTATGAAAAATTTGTTCTAAATGCCTTTAACACCCACTTAAAATCACTCTTTGTGGGCACCTGGGTGGCTCAGTCAGTTGAGCCATAGCACCTGACTCTGACTTTTGTTTTCGGCTTAGGTCATGATACCAACGCATGATACCCACGTGATACCCACGTGGGCTTGGAGCCCCATGCTGAGCATGGAGCCTATTTGAGGTTCTTGCTCTCCCTTCCTCTGTCCCTTCTCTGCTTGTACTCATGCTCTCTTTCCTTCTCAAATAAAAATCAAATCACTTTAGGAATATGCCATTCATTATTTATCTAAACTTTTTCTCCATCCTGTGTCTTGTAGGAAAATATATTGGTATGTTTACTTTTACTATTGTAAAATAGTGCTTCATTTGACTAGTTCAAAGATAAATTACTTTAAGCCTCAAAGGAGATGTTCTGTTTTATTATACTAGATTTTGTGGATAAGGTCACTTTCACCCTATCCATAACTTTCAATGGTTTAGGGCTCATATTCCTCAGCAACCTCATCTTGGCAGTATGAAGAATTCTTAGAGTTTGGGTCTACCATCACAACATACACACATCACTACTTGTGTCCATTCCCTTGGCAATTCTAAACACCCAGGTGTGTGTTTTATTTTTTGGAAAAAGGTGATAAAAATTATGTATGCCATGTCAAATAGGAAGAAGTATTATTTTGTTTTAAGTACAATTATAGTTTAGATTTTATTTCTAATTCCTTTCCTAATGAAGAACAGTCTCCTGGTGCTTATCTTTTTATCCTACAGGAACACTAGCCCAGATTTTTCAAGGATTAATCAGGACAGCTTCTAACATCCCTTTCTGGGTTATATCTATTATGTCTGCACTTAAAGAAAGGGCCACACTGTCCTTCTGAACATTTCTTTAAAGGTATTTGAACATGATCAAATAGAAGTTATTTATTAGCGTGTGTGTGTGTGTGCACGCGTGCACGCACGCAAGCACATATGTCTGTGTGAAATCAACAGAGCCTTTAAGGTCATTTTGCATTTTAACATACATTAAAGAACATAGAGTAGCCTATAAACCTAAAATTTTCCTGTACTTCAGGATTTATAATAACAATAGTTTATAACAAGAAACAACAAAGATATCTGGGTATGTCCACTATGCTTTTTCACCCAAATGTATACTGATTAATTTGTTTGCTACTGTACCCATACCTGCCTCCTTTCATCATTATTCCATTTTGTTGTGGGTTGTGCTAGTTAACAACCTTCATTTAAGTAATAGGTCTTATAAGAGGCTTTGGGAAAATTTATAGAAATAATTGTTACCGATTTTTCTTTAATCACATAATATTCACCTTCTTTTGGGAACCCTAGCTAATTAAGGAACACAGGCCTACACTTTAGTATGTACTGTATTTTGGATATGTTTTTAGTTTTCCCTGTCTCTTTTTAATTAGAACCAGAAGGAATATTTTAGAGAGAAGAGTAGTAATATGACTCCTAGCCAAGGAAATATTTTTTCTTAAATATTTTAATGCTTATTTATTTTTGAAGAGAGAGAGAGTTCAGGCTGAAGAGGGGCAGAGACAGAGGAAGACACAAAATCCAAAGCAGGCTCCAGTCTCTGACCTGTAAGCACAGAGCCTGATGCGGGGCTCAAACTCACAAACCATGGTAGATAGGACCTGAGTCGAAGTCAGCGCTTAACCGCCTGAGCCACCCAGGTGCCCCAAAGGACATAATTTTAAAAGAAAAACAGCTAGCATGTATTATGTGTTTCCTATGATTCCATCAATGAAAGGGTTTTCTAAGCACTTTAAATATACTAAATCAGTTAATCCTCTCAACAACCTTCACTGAAGCCCAGAGAGGTTGAATAACATGCCCAGGGTCTCACAAGTAGTTAATAGTAGTCCAGGATTCAAATCCAGGGTGCATGGATTTAGAGCCTGGCCTGTTAACCATTTGATGACCCTGGCTCTCAACTCATTTTCTTGTGGTGGGCCTGAGACAAAACTCTACATATATAAGTATTTGAGTATTATAAGAAGAATCCATTTTTTTTTCTACCTTGGGAGAAATGAATCCCTGAATACTCTTTCTAATCTTGTTGCTAGCTTGTTGATTCCCAGGAAGAATGTTTCTATTGGATCAACCTCCAAGGGTTCCATTTATAAAGTAATTATCACCATGTAATATTTTCCATAACAGATTTTTGTTTTTCAGTGAAGAGCACATGGCAAAACCAAAAAACCTGAACGTGAAGAGTATTTTGATTATGCTTTCTTCTGGATCTTCATAATTATTACTCTTAGATTTTTTTTGACCCTAATTCAGAGATGCCTATCAGAGTCTTTTTTATATAGCAGGTATTCAAGAATATTGTTAGGAATAAATGAATTTCATGAGTGACAGATAAATTCTTACATTTTACGTAGTGATATCTATCTCCTTTGCCCCCTGAGATAACACAACTGTTGTTGCAATGTTGATTATATCCAATTCGTACATTTAGCTCAACAAAACTTTAGAAAACATCCTTTGTAATCATATAGATGCAGATTCAAAACTCCTGGCTGCCAGCTGGGTAACAGTGGATGATTAAATTCTAGCAGACTCAGTTTCCTCATCTTCCCTTCATGAATAGTCATAATAGTTACTTCAAAGAGGTGAGAATTAAATGAGATAGTCCACAGGAGGTGCACAATACACTACCCACACATAGTTGGTGTGACATGAATAGTATATAACTACTCTTTTTTTTTTTTTTTTAAATTTTTTTTTTTCAATGTTTATTTATTTTTGGGACAGAGAGAGACAGAACATGAACAGGGGAGGGGCAGAGAGAGAGGGAGACACAGAATCGGAAACAGGCTCCAGGCTCTGAGCCATCAGCCCAGAGCCCGACGCGGGGCTCGAACTCACGGACCGTGAGATCATGACCTGGCTGAAGTCGGACACTTAACCGACTGCGCCACCCAGGCGCCCCAGTATATAACTACTCTTGAGCATTAGTAACAATAACTGCTTTCAGATACTGTTGCGTATTGTTTTCAGAGTTTGTATGCTCTTAAAATATATTTCTGCTAACTAAATTTGCCTAGTGTTAACCGTAAGTATTTTCCCTGATAGAGACTTTTGTTATGCATCAGTTCATTGACCAGAAGTGTCTTGCAGAGAATATAGTTCTGGGTACCATTAAGTTTATAATGTATGTGTTTATTTTTCATGGTTAAAAGTAGAAAATGGTAGAATATGTACAATGTATGAGAAAATGAATGTTTTCCTTGGTCCTGTGTTTTCCCATGAAGGATCTGTTGTCATAGAGGATCTATCTGTTCCCATTCATTCCCACACTCTTTGTGAACCCCACCAATTTTGCCTTGCTCCTCTGAGATTGAAGGGCTCCCATCATCGTTCTAATACTTGCATAATTACACATAATGCATGTCCAATCTGCCATTCTAAATCTGGAGAGCTAACATTCTAGCATGTTCATGTGTGTATTCCAGCCAGTCCTCTAAACCCTGCGGGCACCTCTCAGCACAACTATTGAGGAATCCATAAAGAGCTGTCAGTCAAAATTAGATGGGTAAGAGAAGTAGGGGTATCGGACAAAGGAACACTTACACTGGGTCTTAATTCTGACAAGGCTTCAATTTCAGGAAATTGCAAAAAATACCTGGATAAAGATTATGCATTTTCCATTCCCAAACATATCACTGATTTTTGGGTCAAATAATCATAGATATTGAGGCAGTATTTCCCACAAAGCATTACAAGAATAGAGTGGAAACCAAAATCAGACATTTGCTGTACTCGTATAATAATCCAGATAATGAGCAAAATATTTCTATATACATTATTACATTTAAATTTCCCACTATTCTAGAAGGCAAATAGCATTTAATCCATTTTGGAGATGAGAATTCTGACTCAGAGATGTTAAGTAGTTGTTCTTATAGCTAAAATCTGGGTAAAATATCTGATTCTAAGGCCTACATTTAGCTTTTAATGCATAGAACTGCTTCTACAGGAACTTTGTGGATAAGGTTATGTGTCATTAGTTAAGGATATAATTAAAGTTTTCAGGGAAGACACAGTGAGAAATTATAAATTTCTATTATTTATATGGTTCTAGAACCTCAGCAGAATGAGCTTACTCTTCCCACTGCAGTCTTCAAGAAAGAGGTGTTGGTCTGTGAGTGATGATGAAAGGGAAAGGAAATGGTTGGGCAGTGGATAGGAAAGAAATTTGGTCCATTTGACCTTGTATTGAAAGTTCTTACCTTGAAGTTGTCCCAAGTCTGCCTGAGTAACGAGGGCTGTCATGAAGGAGACTGATAAAGACTGAATGTCTGACACTGACAACAATAACATTTCATCATTGGTAAAAATGTTTCACAAGGGGCTGATAATATACCAAGGGATCATGCATGACTTATTCACATAATGGCAGTGGCTCCCATTCAGAATACCCTCTGAAGACAATAGGCTATGGGCTGGCAAAACATTTCTGCCCCATCAGCAAAGACATTTTTGTCCAGGAGTGAAGCTGATGAAATAACACTACTTTAATCCTCTTTTGTGTGTGTCAGAAGGTGGAAGGATAAAGTTTAAGGCACAATTTAATGGCCTTAAAAAAAAGTCCCATGTACTTTTATGTGAAATATGGAATTCGGTGTTGCTTCTATATATTGGTACATGAAATAGACTTTAAGAAGCAAGAAAAAGATGAAGGTCATTTGGTATTCTAGAGCTATGTGTACTGGGGTGATCCATTTATATCTCAGGCCATGTGTGGTATCCTTTGAAAATTAACACAACCACCTGTGGATTTTGTAGTGTTCAAGTATGCAATACTATAGACATTTTTATCTTAAGATTTGGCTTTAATTTAAACTTTGTATGAAAGGCATAAAAGAAGATAGTCATTGAGATTTATTGATTGTCCAATATGTATCTAAGCACTTTAGATATGGAGAAATGGGAAGTTTCTTTTATATTGATGGAAATGTAAGTTGGTACAATCTTATGTTTGAAAGCAAGTTAAATATGCTTATTAAATTTTAAAGGGTATTTATTGATGAAATCCTATTATTTAACATTCACACAGAAATAGTCATACAAATACACAAAGATATACATACACACATACACACACTCATTCCAGTATTCATCATAATGGCAAAAAAGAGAAATTGTACACAATCTCAATAAAAGATTAATTAGGGGAGCCTGTTTGGCTCAGTTGGTTAAGTGTCTCACTTGGGCTCAGGTCATGATCTTGTGGTTTGTGAGTTTGAGCCTGGCATCAGGCTATGTGCTGATAGCTCAGCCTGGAGCATGCTTGAGATTCTGTGTGTCTCTTTCTCTGCCCCTCCCCCCCTCAAAAATAAACACTAAAAGTTATTAAAAATATATTAATTATGTAAATTTTGTAAGATACATACACTAGTCTACTAAACAGTTAATATAAAAAATATGACAGACCTATGTCCAGATATAGACAAATATCCGTGACATATTGTCAAGTGAAAAAAAGCAAACAAAGAACAGGAGGTATAATCTTGTCTCATCTTATAAAATTAAAAAAAATACAAAATGTGTGTGTATTGTTTTACAAAAGCAGAAAATGGATTTTAAATTTTTTTTTTTTCAACGTTTATTTATTTTTGGGACAGAGAGAGACAGAGCATGAACGGGGGAGGGGCAGAGAGAGAGGGAGACACAGAATCGGAAACAGGCTCCAGGCTCTGAGCCATCAGCCCAGAGCCCGACGCGGGGCTCGAACTCACGGACTGCGAGATCGTGACCTGGCTGAAGTCGGACGCTTAACCGACTGCGCCACCCAGGCGCCCCATAAAATGGATTTTAAATGAAAAAAAAAAACCAGGTATTTACCAAATAATTATTAGTGAATAATAATTATTAGAGGGGACTTAAAGTTGACCCATTATATATTTCTTTATCTTATTTCTAATAATCAAGGCATATATGTAAAACATATATGCATGTTATATATATGGTTTTTATAATCAGAAAAATAGGTATGTATTTTTGGAAAACTACAGAGTCAACAAAGGAAGAAGAGTAGAAACCCAGACCTAAGGAATCTTTAAAGCTATTGGCTGTAGTGGACATACTTGGGTAATACTGTGAGCGTCTCCAGTGTGTACTAAAGAAAACACCATAAAATCTCAGAAGCACCAGTCAAAAATACCTAAGATTTACAGTTCTTTTATATTTGCCAGTTCTTCCTAAATAATTTTCTTAGTGTCTTCATATTTTTCCAACTTCTATGTTTCTTGCAGACTGGTATTCTTACCTGGCTCTTAACGGATCAGAGGATAAGCAGAAATCCCCTATAAGAAGAAAATAAAACTCAACAGTTAGTAGAGAAGCACTTGAGGTTTGGATGTCTGTAACCTTGAAGTTGAGAGAGCTAGGGATTGATGTCACTGCTCATTTCTAGATAAATTATGAAGGATAGTATCATCAATAATGTCTGTATTTGAGCTGATGTATGGCCAGTGTTAAAAGAAATTTTTAGGAATTAGTGAAAAGAAATACACATACATTATTCTTTTTAAGAGGCTAGCTATAAAGAATTCTCTGCTTAGAACCTTACATTTAGCTCTCATTTTAATTTTTTTTAGTAAAATATGTATTTAAGGAGAGCCTGGATGACTCAATTGGTTGAGCATCCAATTCTTGATTTTGACTCAGGTTGTGATCTAACGGTTTGTAGGATCAAGCCCCGTGTCAGCCTGTGCTCTGACAGCACAGAGTCTGCTTGGGATTCTCTCTCTCTGTCCTTCCCCAGTTCCCATATATATATGTATATATATGAGAGAGAGTACATATACACACACACACACACATATATACCCACATATGTATACATACATAAATGTGTGTGTATATATATATATATATATATATGTAATGTATGTGTGTATATAGATATACATATATATACATATATATGATTTCTAAAAATGGAAATAATGCCATATCATTTGGTTGAGCTTCTGTTTGAATTATTTCTTGAGAACATGAAGTGTATTTAGAAAATGGTAAGAGTGTATTTTAACTTCAGTAAAAAATTATATATACAAAGAAAATATTGATTCAGAATTCATATGGAAAACTTTAAGGAGATAGAATTTTTAAAATAAATTGTACATATTTAAAGTGCACAATTCACTGGTGTTTGACATATGTAAATATATCCACAAAACCATAAGTACAATCAAGGTAACAAACGTTTCCATCCATCAAAAGTTTCCTTCTTTCTCTTTGTGATGCATTCTTCTTTCCACCCTGATCCTTAGGCAACCACTGGTTTGCCTTCCATCACTATAGATTAATTCGTAGTTTTTAGATATTTATCTGAATGTCCTCATCATCATGAATCCTTTTTTACATCACTTTCCTTCTTGTCATAATGATTCTGAGATTTATCATGTCTTGGATATATAAATAACTTCTTCCTTTTTATTGCTGAGCATTATTATATGTATACATATACCATAATTTTTTATTTGGTCACCTATTAATTGAAATTTTGTTTTTTTTACTATTTTAAGTTATTATAAATAAAACTTCTATGAACATTCAGGTACTATGTCTATTCATGTGGAGATAGATTTTTATTCCTCTTGTGTAAAATACCTATGTATAGAACAGGAGGATCATATGGAAAGTATATAATTTTTTTTACATTTTTTTAAAATATGAAATTTATTGTCAAGTTGGTTTCCATACAATACCCAGTGCTCATCCCAAAAGGTGCCCTCCTCAGTACCCATCACCCCCCCTCCCCCCCCCACCCCCCATCAACCCTCAGTTCGTTTTCAGTTTTTAAGAGTCTCTTATACGTTAGCTCTCTCCCTCTCGAACCTCTTTTTTTTTTCTTCCCCTCCCCCATGGACTTCTGTTAAGTTTCTCAGGATCCACATAAGAGTGAAAACATATGGTATCTGTCTTTCTCTGTATGGCTTATTTCACTTAGTATCACACTTTCCAGTTCCATCCACGTTGCTACAAAGGGCCATATTTCATTCTTTCTCATTGCCACATAGTACTCCATTGTGTATATAAACCACAATTTCTTTATCCATTTGTCAGTTGATGGACATTTAGCCTCTTTCCATAATTTGGCTATTGTTGAGAGTGCTGTTATAAACATTGGGGTACAAGTGCCCTATGCATCAGCACTCCTGTATCCCTTGGGTAAATTCCTAGCAGTGCTGCTGCTGGGTCATGGGGTAGGTCTATTTTTAATATTTTCTGAAACTCCACACAGCTTTCCAGAGCAGCTGCACCAGTTTGCATTCCTACCAAGAGTGCAAGAGGGTTCCCGTTTCTCCACATCCTCTCCAGCATCTATAGTCTCCTGATTTGTTCATTTTGGCCACTCTGACTGGCATGAGGTGATATCTGAGTGTGGTTTTGATTTGTATTTCCCTGATGAGGAGCGACGTTGAGCATCTTTTCATGTGCCTGTTGGCCATGTGGATGTTTTCTTTAGAGAAGTGTCTATTCATGTTTTCTGCCCATTTCTTCACTGGATTATTTGTTTTTCGGGTATGGAGTTTGGTGAGCTCTTTATAGATTTTGGATACTAGCCCTCTGTCTGATATGTCATTTGCAAATATCTTTTCCCATTCTGTTGGTTGCCTTTTAGTTTTGTTGATTGTTTCCTTTGCTGTACAGAAGCTTTTTATCTTCATGAGGTCCCAATAGTTCATTTTTGCTTTTAATTCCCTTGCCTTTGGGGATGTGTCAAGTAAGAAATTGCTGCAGCTGAGGTCAGAGAGGTCTTTTCCTGCTTTCTCCTCTAGGGTTTTGATGGTTTCCTGTCTCACATTCAGGTCCTTTATCCATTTCGAGTTTTTTTTTTTTTGTGAATGGTGTAAGAAAGTGGTCTAGTTTCATCCTTCTGTAGGTTGATGTCTAGTTCTCCCAGCTCCATTTGTTAAAGAGAGTGTCTTTTCCATTGGATATTCTTTCCTGCTTTGTCAAAGATGAGTTGGCCATACGTTTGTGGGTCTAGTTCTTGGGTTTCTATCCTATTCCATTGGTCTATGTGTCTATTTTTGTGCCAATACCATGCTGTCTTGATGATTACAGCTTTGTAGTAGAGGCTAAAGTCTGGGATTGTGATGCCTTCCACTTTGGTCTTCTTCAAAATTACGCTGGCTATTCGGGGCCTTTTGTGGTTTCATATAAATTTTAGGATTGCTTGTTCTAGCTTCTAGAAGAATGCTGGTGCAATGTTAATTGGGATTGCATTGAATGTGTAGATAGCTTTGGGTAGTGACATTTTGACAATATTTATTCTTCCAATCCATGAGCAGGGAATGTCTTTCCATTTCTTTATATCTTCTTCAATTACCTTCATAAGCTTTCTATAGTTTTCAGCATACAGATGTTTTACACCTTTGGTTAGGTTTATTCCCAGGTATTTTATGCTTCTTGGTGCAATTGTGAATGGGATCAGTTTCTTTATTTGTCCTTCTGTTGCTTCATAATTAGTGTATAAGAATGCAACTGATTTCTGTGCATTGATTTTGTATCCTGCGACTTTGCTGAATTCATGTATCAGTTCTAGCAGACTTTTGGTGGAGTCTATCGGATTTTCCATGTATAATATCATGTCATCTGCAAAAAGTGAAAGCTTGACTTCATCGTTGCCAATTTTGATGCCTTTGATTTCCTTTTGTTGTCTGATTGCTGATGGTAGAACTTCCAACACTATGTTAAACAACGGCGGTGAGAGTGGACATCTCTGTCGTGTTCCTGATCTCAGGGAGAAAGCTCTCAGTTTTTCCCCATTGAGGATGATATTAGCTGTGGGCTTTTCATGAATGGCTTTTATGATGTTTAAGTATGTTCCTTCTACCCCGACTTTCTCGAGGGTTTTTATTAAGAAAGTTTGCTGAATTTTGTCAAATACCTTTTCTGCATCGATTGACAGGATCATATGGTTCTAATCTTTCCTTTTATTAATGTGATGTATCACATTGATTGTTTTGTGAATGTTGAACCAGCCCTGCATCCCAGGAATGAATCCCACTTGATCATGGTGAATAATTCTTTTTATATGCTGTTGAATTCGATTTACTAGTATCTTACTGAGAATTTTTGCATCCATATTCATCAGGGATATTGACCTGTAGTTCTCTTTTTTTACTGGGTCTCTGTCTGGTTTAGGAATAAAAGTAATGCTGGCTTCGTTGAATGAGACTGGAAGTTTTCCTTCCCTTTCTATTTTTTGGAATAGCTTGAGAAAGGTATTATTTATGCTTTAAATGTCTGGTAGAATTCCCCTGGGAAGCCATCTGGTCCTGGACTCTTATTTGTTGGGAGATTTTTGATAACTGATTCAATTTCCTCACTGGTTATGGGTCTGTTCAAGCTTTCTATTTCTTCCTGTTTGAGTTTTGGAAGTGTGTGGTTGTTTAGGAATTTGTCGATTTCTTCTAGGTTGTCCAGTTTGTTGGAATATAATTTTTCATAGTATTCCCTGATAATTCTTTGTATTTCTGAGGGATTGGTTGTAATAATTACATTTTCATTGATGATTTTATCTATTTGGGTCCTCTCCATTTTCTTTGTGAGAAATCTGGCTAGAGGTTTATCCATTTTGTTTAGTTTTTCAAAAAACCAACTCCTGGTTTCATTGATCTGCTCTACAGTTTAGATTCTATATTGTTTATTTCTGCTCTGATCTTTATTATTTCTCTTCTTCTGCTGGGTTTGGGGTGTCTTTGCTGTTCTGCTTCTATTTCCTTTAGGTGTGCTGTTAGATTTTGTATTTGGGATTTTTCTTGTTTCTTGAGATAGGCCTGGATTGCAATGTATTTTCCTCTCATGACTGCCTTCGCTGCATCCCAATGCGTTTGGATTGTTGTATTTTCATTTTCATTTGTTTCCATATATTTTTTTAATTTCTTCTCTAATTGCCTGGTTGACCCATTCATTCTTTAGTAGGGTGTTTTTTCACCTCCATGCTTTTGGAGGTTTTCCAGACTTTTTCCTGTAGTTGATTTCAAGCTTCATAGCACTGTGGTCTGAAAATATGCATGGTATGATCTCAATTCTTGTATACTCATGAAGAGCTGTTTTGTGACCCAGTATGTGATCTATCTTGGAGAATAGATCCATGTGCACTCGAGAAGAAAGTATATTCTGGTGCTTTGGGATGCAGAATTCTAAATATATCTGTCAAGTCCATCTGATCCCATGTATCTTTCAGGGCCTTTGTTTCTTTACTGACTGTGTGTCTACATGATCTATCCATTTCTGTAAGTGGAGCGTTAAAGTCCCCTGAAATTACCACATTCTTATCAATAAGGTTGCTTATGTTTGTGAGTAATTGTTTTATATATTTGGGGGCTCCCGTATTTGGCACATAGACATTTATAATTGTTAGCTCTTCCTGATGGATAGACTCTGTAATTATTATATAATGCCTTTCTTCCTCTCTTGTTATAGCCTTTAATTAAAAGTCTAGTTTGTCTGATAGAAGTATGGCTACTCCAGCTTTCTTTTGACTTCCAGTAGCATGATAGATAGTTCTCCATCTCCTCACTTTCAATCTGAAGTTGTCCTCAGGTCTAAAATGAGTCTCTTGTAGACGGCAAATGGATGGGTCTTGTTTTTTTTATCCATTCTGATACCCTGTGTGTTTTGGTTGGAGCCTGTAGTCCATTTACATTCAGTGTTATTATAGAAGGATATGGGTTTAGAGTCATTGTGATGTCTGTAGGTTTCATGCTTGTAGCAATGTCTCTAGTACTTTGTCTCACGGGATCCCCCTTAGGATCTCTTGTAGGGCTGGTTTAGTGGTGATGAATTCCTTTAGTTTTTGTTTGTTTGGGGAGACCTTTATCTCTCCTTCTATTATAAATGCAGACTTGCTGGATAAAGGATTCTCAGCTGCATATTTTTTCTGTTTATCACATTGAAGATTTCCTGCCATTCTTTTCTGGCCTTTCAAGTTTCAGTAGAGATCTGTCACTAGTCTTATTGGTCTCCCTTTATATGTTAGGGCATGCTTATCCCTAGCTGCTTTCAGAATTTTCTCATTATCCTTGTATTTTGCCAGTTTCACTATGATATGTCATTCAGAAGATTGATTCACGTTACATCTGAAGGGAGTTCTCTGTGCCTGTTGGATTTCAATGCCTTTTTCCTTCCCCAGATCAGGGAAGTTCTCAGCTATGATTTCTTCAAGTACACCTTCATCACCTTTCCCTCTCTCCTCGTCCTCTAGAATCCCAAATATGCATATATTATTAAGTTTAATTGTGTCACTTAGTTCTCTAATTCTCCCCTCATACTCCTATATTTTTTTTAATCTCTCTTTTTGTCAGCTGCCTCTTTTTCCATAATTTTATCTTGTAATTCACCTATTCTCTCCTCTGCCTCTTCACTCCGAGCTGTGGTCACCTCCATTTTATTTTGAAGCTCATTTATAGCATTTTTTTTTTTAGCTCCTCCTGATTGTTTCTTCATCCCTTGATCTCCGTAGTAATAGATTCTCTGCTGTCCTCTATACTTTTTTTCAAGGCCAGTGATTAATTTTATGACTATTATTTTAAATTCATTTTCTGTTACATTGCTTAAATCATTTTTGATCAGTTCATTAGCTGTACCTACTTCCTGGAGTTTCTTTTGAGGAGAATTCTTCCATTTTGTCATTTTGGATAGTCCCTAGAGTGGCGTGGAACTGCAGGGCTCTTCCCCTGTGCTGTCTGGAGTAACATGTGTTGGTGGGCAGGCCACAGTCAGGTCTGATGTCTGCCCCCAGCCCACCACTGGGGCCACAGTCAGACTGGTGTGTACCTTCTCTTCCCCTCTCCCAGGGGCAGGACTCACTGTGGAGTGGTGTGGCCCCTGTCTGGGCTACTTGCACACTGCCAGGCTTGTGGTGCTGCTTTGATGGGATCTGGTGTATGAGCCGCGGTGGATCCCAAGGTGCACAGGGGCGGGAGGGGCAGGCTCACCTCGCTTTCCCTTCGGTGATCCGCTTGGGGAGGGGCCCTGCGGCACGGGGAGGGAGTCAGACCCGCCGCTGGAGGGATGGATCCGCAGAAGCACAGCATTGGGTGTTTGTGCACTGCAAGCAATTTTCCTGGCAGGAACTGGTTCCCTTTGGGATTTTGGCTGGGGGATGGGCGAGGGAGATGGCGCTGGGGAGCGCCTTTGTTCCCCGCCAAGCTGCACTCTGTCGTCCGGGGCTCAACAAGTCTCCCTCCTGTTGTCCTCTAGCCCTCCCACTCTCGGAGCAGAGCTGTTAACTTATAACATTCCAGATGTTAAGTCCGCTGGCTGTCAGAACACACTCCATCCTGCCCCTCCGCTTTTGAAAGCAAGACTCGGGACTCTGCCTTGACGGGTCAGCTGGCTGCCTCCCCACCACCCTGGCTCCCTCCCGCCAGTCCGTGTAGCGCATAGCGGGCACCGCCTCTCCGCCCTTCTTACCGTCTTCCGTGGGCCTCTTGTCTACACTTGGCTCCAGAGACTCCATTCTGCTAGTCTTCTTGTGGTTTTCTGGGTTCTTTAGGCAGATGTGGGTGGAATCTAAGTGGACAGCAGGACGTGGTGAGCCCAGCATCCTCATATGCCGCCATCTTCCTTCCGGAACCTGTATGTATAACTTTTTAAGAAACTATGAATGAACTTTTCAAAATAGGTTTAACATTTGATGTTTCTACAACCAACATAGGAAAATTCCAATAGCTCCATATTTTGGCCAATTCAGTAGGTGTGTAATAGTATCTCATTGTGGTTTCAACTTGCATTTTTTGAATATTCTATTTTTTAGTGTGTTCAGCTTATCATTACTGAGTTGTAACATTTCTTTATATATTCTACTTGGAAGTTCTTTGCCTGTGTTGCAAATATCTTCTCTCAATCTCGCATTTTCTCTCTCTTAATGGAATTTTTTGAAGAATAAAATTTTCTAATTTCACTAAACTCCAATTTAACAAATTTTATGTTCTATGTTTTTTGTGTTTTGCATAAGTTACTTTTAATTACTCCAAGGTCACAAAGCTAATTGCTTATTTTCATCTAAAAGTTTTATCGTTTTATGTTTTACACTTAGGATCATGTTCAGTCTTCTGATTTATAGATTATGTGAAGAGTTATTTTTCCCTCCTATAGATGCAGAGTTGTTTCATGACTATTTCTCCTTCTTTTTTTTTTTTTACATATATTTATTTTTGAGAGACAGAGCAGAAGTGTGGGAGGGGCAGAGGGAAGGAGACAGAATCTGAAGCAGGCTCCAGTCTTCCTGCTGCAAGCACAGAACCCGAAAAGGGGCTCCAACTCATGAACTGTGAGATCATGAACTGAGCTGAAGTCAGACGCTTAGCCGACTGAGCCACCCAGACGTCCCCATAAATATTTTTTGAAGAGATGTTTCTTTTCCTATTGTGGAAATCATTTTATGATATATATGGGTTCATTTCTGGCCCCTATTCTATTCCATTGATATCTATCTTTTCACAAATATCAACCTATGTTAATTACCATTAACCTTAAAATTAGTTTTTGAAATTATGTAGGGTAAGTTCTTCAATGTAGATCTTCTTTTTAAGAATTGTTGTGGTTCTTCTAGACCTATTGCATGTCCATGTAAATTTTAGAATTAAACTGTTAATTTCTACCAAAAAAAAAAAATCTACTTGAATTTTCACTGAGACTGTGTTCACTCTAAAAGTAAATGTGGAGAAAACCAACACTTTAAAAACATTGGCCAATTCAGTAGGTGGTATATCTGCTATTTGTATCTACAATTTCCCCAAGAAATTGTATATACTTTTCTATGCAGAGAAAGGTTGGACACCTAAGGATGCTAAGTTTTTATGCCATTATGAATGGGATTTTAAAAAGTTGCTTTCCCATCTTCTGTCCCTAATTTATAAGAGTATGATTTTTATATTAATTTTGAATCTTGTAATACTGCTAAATTCATTTATTTTCTGTAGAAATTACTTTGTAGATTTTTTTGGGGGATGGGGGGTTGTTTGCATGAAACTAATCCAATCCAGGGGTGCCTGAGTTGCTCAGTTGGTTAAGCGACGAAGTTCAGCTCAGGTCATGATTTTTTGGTTTGTGGGTTTGGGCCCTGTGTTGGGCTCTGTGCTGACAGCTAGGAGCCTAGAGCCTGCTTTAGATTTTGTGCTTCCTTCTCTCTATGCCCTCCCCTACTCATACTCACCCTCTCTCTCTCTCACAATTAAATAAACATTAAAAAAAAGAATTAAAGAAAGTGCAAGAATCCTATCAAGCACATATAATATAGTATTACTTTCTTCTTTATGATCTTGCTGTTTTAATATTGTTAATGTGGTTAATGGCTTAATAATGGGTATTAATTAATGGTTATGGTTAATGTGGTGGATTGTTCTGATTTTTTAAATGTTTCTGGAATAATCCTCAGTCATGATATGTTATATTTTTGATTTAACTTGTTAATATTCTATTAAGGATTTTTATGTGAATATTTATGAGTGATATTGATATTTATTTATTTGTTTATTTATTTATTTATTTGCTCATTATGTCTTTGTAAAGTTTTGGTATTAGGTTGATATTATCCTCAGAAAACAAGGTGGTAGTGTCTATTCCATCTCCATTTTCTGGTGGGGGGGTGGGAAGGACTGATAGAATTTACTACTGAAACTACTTGGGTGTGGAGTTTTCCTTTAGAAAAGATTTTTGACAAGAAAGAAAAGACTTAATAGTTGTAGAGCTAGACAAATTTTCTATTTCTTTGTGTTAATTTAAATGAATTATACTTTTTAATACATATGTACATTTCATCTAAGTTATTGAGTTTGTTGTTCATATGCTCTATCATTTTTATGTGTATGCTTTTCAGTGACAACCTCTTTTTTAGTGCTGATAGTACTGGTGATTTGGGTTATCTTTTTTTCTTGTTCATTCCAACTAAGGATATGCTGATTTTGATGATCTTTTCAAAGAATCAACTTTTGACTTTTAGAAACTCTATTATATGTTTTCTCTTCCACCAATTTCTGGGTTTTGTTTTGTTTGTTTTGGTTATTTTTGTTTGTTTAGGGTTTTTTTTATTTGTTTTTAATTTTACTTATCTTGGCCTGATTTACTCTTCTAACTTCTTTATGTAGACATGCAGGTCAGTTATTTTGTATCATTCTTTTTGTTCTCTAAATATGTATTTACATTATAAATATCCATATAAGTACTGGTTTAGCTGTCTTTGAAAATATTTCCAAGTATTGCTTTAACAATATATTAGTATATTGCTTTAGGAAAATATTTCCATTTATCTTATAATTTCTTCTTTAACTTATAGTATTATTAATTTGCAGATAGTTCAGGTTTGTTAGATTTCTTATTACTGATTTTCAACTGAATTCAAAGTTTGGCCAGAGAACATTCTTGGTGTGCATCTGATTCTTTTAATGTATTGAGATTTGTTTTATCGTCCAGGATGCGGCTATCTTAGTGAAAGTGCAGCATAGACTTGAAAAAATATGTGTATTCCAAAGATCTTATATACACTGTACTATACATGTCACTTAGAAAAAGATGGTTGGTAGTATTATTCAGATCTTCTTCTACATATGTACTCATTTTTCATGCATTTATTTCTATGCAGTTAGTAATTTTGAATAGTTGTCTTATGAATTGCTTACAGAAGGGTCTTAAAAATCATTTGCTATGATTGTGATATTATCTATTGTATTACTCAATTCTTTTTATTTTTGTAAAACTGATTTTGAGACTCTATCATTAGGTGTATATGTTTTTACGATTATTATGTCTTCTTGATGAATGGCCCCTTTAGCAATTATTTGCCCCTTTTTACCTCTTATAATATTCTTTTTTTTTTTTTAATTTTTTTTTTCAACGTTTATTTATTTTTGAGACAGAGAGAGACAGAGCATGAACGGGGGAGGGGCAGAGAGAGAGGGAGACACAGAATCGGAAACAGGCTCCAGGCTCTGAGCCATCAGCCCAGAGCCCGACGCGGGGCTCGAACTCCCGGACCGCGAGATCGTGACCTGGCTGAAGTCGGACGCTTAACCGACTGCGCCACCCAGGCGCCCCTCTTATAATATTCTTTGTATTAAAATCTATCCTGATATTTATGTTCCCACTTCAGCCTTACTTGCTTATTGCTTACATGGTATATATTTTTTTCAACCATTTTCTTTTAACCTATTTGTATATGTGTAAAGTATGTTGCTTATAGGCAACATCTAGTTGGTTATTGTGTTTTTATTTATTCTCATAATCTATTGCTTTCAATTGCAGCATTTAGATCATTAACTAAGAATAGTGAATTTAGCCCATATATTTTATTACTCGTTTCCTGTTTGAGCCATCCTGTCTATTTTTGTTCTCCCTTTTTCCTTTGCTAACTTTCTTTGGATGGTATAAATATTTTTACCATCATGTGATAATTGAATTATTCCCTTTTTGCTATGTCTTTGTATTATGTAGAATATGTATAACTACTACAAAACTGATGAGGCAGGAATTTCTTCCTCAGGTACATATATGAGACTACAGGAGAATATATATGTGTTTATGTGTATATATGTGTATCTGTCCAGAGTTAATATTGTACTACTTAATGTAAAATGTAGAAATGTTGCAAGCATAATGGATAAATATCCTGTCTTTGCCTGTTGCTATCTTTTATGTTACAGTTCTCATGTGTATTATATGTATATACATTGAAAATACCACCAGAGGGGCGCCTGGGTGGCGCAGTCGGTTAGGCGTCCGACTTCAGCCAGGTCACGATCTCGCGGTCCGTGAGTTCGAGCCCCGCATCGGGCTCTGGGCTGATGGCTCAGAGCCTGGAGCCTGTTTCCGATTCTGTGTCTCCCTCTCTCTCTGCCCCTCCCCCATTCATGCTCTGTCTCTCTCTGTCCCAAAAATAAATAAACGTTGAAAAAAAAAAATTAAAAAAAAAAAAAAAAAAGAAAAGAAAATACCACCAGAGTATGTTATATACTTTTTTCCTCTTGAAGGTTGCTTTTTTTCAGTTTTACTGAAAAATAATTGACATACAGCACTGTAAAAGTTTAAGGCATACAGCATGATGGTTTCATTTACATGTAGTGTAAAATAATTACTGCAACGGGTTCACCTAACATCCATCTTCTCATATGGATATAACAAAAAGAAAGAAACACTAAGTCTCCATATGATGAGAAGCCATAGAATTTACTCTTTTCACAATCTTCTCATATAAAATACATCAGTGTTAGCTAGAGCCATCATGTAGTACATTATATCCCTCATACCTATTTATCTTATAACCGCAAGTTTATATTTTTGACCATCTTCCTCCAATTTCTACTCCTCCTCACTCCACTTCTGGTATTCAGAAGTCTCAGCTCTTTTGTATGAGTTGTTTATTTTGATACTCCTTCTTTTTTCTTTGTTTTTATTTATTTTTTAAATTTCACTCTTGTTAACCGTACAGTTCTATATTAGCTTTAGGTGTAGAGTATAGTGATTCAATAATTTCATATATTACTCAGTGCTCATCATGATAAGTGTACTCTTAATCTCCATCACCTGTTTCACCATCCAACCAGTGTACCCCACTCTGGTAACCATCTCTTTGTTGTCTATAGTGGAGGGTCTGTTTGTTTTTTTGTTTGTTTTTCCTTTGTTTTGTTTCTTGAATCCCACATATGCATGAAATTTTATGGCATTTGTCTTTCTCGGACTGACTTATTTCACTTAGCATAATACTCTCTAGTTCCATCTCTCATTGCAAATGTAAAGATTTCATTCTTTTTGTGCCTGAATAATATTTCATTGTATATATGCCACATCTTCTTTATCCATTCCGCTATCAATGGACACTTGAGCTGTTTCCTTGGTTAGGCTATTGGAAATAATTCTGGAATAAACATAGGTTGCATATATACCTTCTAATTATTGTTTTCATATTCTTTGGGTAAATAGCCAGTAGTGCAATTACTTACTGGATCATATGGTAATTATATTTATAATTTTTTTAAGGAACCTCTTAAAACCTCCTTTTTTAAGGAAGATACCGTCTTCCACAGTGTCTGCACCAGTTTGCATTCCCACCAACAGTGCACTAGGGTTCGTTTTCCTCCACATCCTTATCAACACTTGTTTATTGAGCTTTTGATTTTTGTTATTCTTACAGGTATGAAGTGGTATCTCACTGTCCTTTTGAATCACATTTCCCTGATGATGAGTGATGTTGAACATCTTTTCATGTGTCTGTTGGCCATCTGTATGTCCTCTTTGGAGAAATGTCTGTTCATAACTTCTGCCCATTTTTTAATTGGATTATTTGTTTTTTTGAGTTTTGTAAATTCTTTATATAATTTATGCTAATAGCTTATTTTTCCTTTCGTTTCCCTTGCCTCAGTAGACACATAGAGAGAGATGTTGTTATGGCCACTGTTAGAGAAAGTATTGCCTGTGCTGTATTCTAGGATTTTTATGGTTTCAGGTCTCACATTTAGATCCTTAATCCATTTTAAGTTTTTTCTTGTGCATGGTGTAATAAAGTGGTCCAGTTCATTTTTTTTTATGTAGCTGTCTGGTTTTCCCAACATCATTTGTTGAAGAGACTGTCTTTCCCATTGTATATTCATCCCTCTTTCACTGAAGATTAATTGATCATAGAATTGTGGGTTTATTTCTGGGCTTTCTATTCTCTTGTTCCACATGTGTCTGTTTTTGTCCAAGTACCATAGTGTTTTGAGTACCACAGTTTTGTAATATATATTGAAATGGGAATTTTAGTATCTCCAGTTTTTTTTCTTCTTTTTAAAGATTTCTTTGGCTATTTAGGGTCTTCTGTAGTTCTATAAAAAATTTAGAATTATTTGCTCTACTCCTATGAAAATGGTGTTGGCATTTTGAGAGGGATTACATTAAATCTGTGGATTCCTTTGGGTAGTATTCACATTTCAACAATATTTATTCTTCCAATCCATGATCATGGAATGTCTCTCCCATTTTTTGTGTCATCTTCAATTGCTTTCATCGGTGTTTCATAGTTTTGAGAGTACAAATCTTTTCACCTCTTTGGTTCAGTTTACTTTTAGAATTTTTATTATTTTTGGTGCAATTGTAAATGGGATTGTTTTTCTTAATTTCTCTTTCTGCTAGCTCCTTATTAATATAGTGAAATGCAATGGATTTCTGTACATTGACTTTGTATCTTGTGATATTGCTGAAATAATTTATCAGTTCTAATAGTTTGTTGGTTGTCTTTAGGGTTTTTTATAATGGTATCTTGTTATCTGCAAATAGTGAAAAATTTTCTTCTTCCTTACCAATTTGAATGCCTTTTATTTCTCTTTCTTCTCTGATTTCTGTGACTCAGACTTACAGTACTATGTTTAATAAAAGTGATGAGAGTGGACATCTTTGTCTTGTTCCTGACCTTAGAGGAAAAACTCAGGTTTTCACCATTGAGTATGATGTTATCTGGGTTCTTTTTCATATAACCCACAGATTATGGGTTATTATTATTCATATAACCCTTTATTATGTTGAGGTATGCTCCTTCTCAACCTACATTGTTGAGGGTTTTTATCATGAATGGAAGCCGTACTTTGCCAAATGCTTTTTCTGCATCTACTGAAATGATCATATGGTTTTTATCCTTTCTCTTATTGATGTGTTGTATCACGTTGACTGATTTGTGAATATTGAACCACACTTGCATCCCTGGAATAAATCCTACTTGAACATATTGAATGATTCTTTTAATGTATCATTGGATTTGGTTTGCTAATATGTTGTTGAGGATTTTTGCATCTATGTTCATCACAAATATTGACTTGTAGTTCTCTTTTTTTGTTCTGTCTTTGTCTTGTTTTGGAATCAGGGTAATGCTAGCATCATAGAATGAATTTGGAAGTTTCCTTCCTCTTCTATCTTTTGGAATAGTTTGAGAAGAATTAGGTATTAACTATTCCTCAAACGTTTGCTAGAAAACACCATTTGGTCCTCGATTTTTTTTTTTTTTTTGGTTAGGAGTTTTTAAATTTTTTTTTTTAACGTTTATTTACTTTTGAGACAGAGAGAGACAGAGCATGAACGGGGGAGGGGCAGAGAGAGAGGGAGACACAGAATCAGAAACAGGCTCCAGTCTCCGAGCCATCAGCCCAGAGCCTGACGCGGGGCTCGAACTCACGGACCGCGAGATCGTGACCTGAGCTGAAGTCGGACGCTTAACCGACTGAGCCACCCAGGCGCCCCATGGTTAGGAGTTTTTAATTGCTAATTCAATTTCATTGCTGGTAATCAATGTGTTCAATTTTTCAATATTTTCCTATTTCATTTTTGGTAGCTTAGATGTTCCTAAGAATTTACCCATTTTTTCTAGGTTGTCCAGTTTGTTGGCATATAATTTTTCATAATATTCTCATAATCGTTTGCATTTCTGTGAATGTTGTTATTTTGTTTCTCATTTTGTTTACTTGAGTTTGTTTTAAGAGTCAGGCCAGAGGTTTATCAGTTTTGTTCATGTTTTGGAAGAACCAGCTATTTGTTTCACTGATCTGTTTATGTGGGGGGGGGGGAGTTGTGGGTGGGGAGGGTGTGTGTTTGCATTTGTTTGGAGTTTTCAAATAAATGGAAGTTAACATACTACTAAACAATGAGAGAGTCCACCAAGAAATTAAAGAGTAAATAAAAAAAAATACCTGGTTATAAATGAAAATGAAAACATGAAGTTCCAAAATGTTTGGGATATAGCAGAAGCAGTTCTAAAAGGTAAGTTTATGACAATAATGGCCTACTTCAATAAGCAAGGCCTATCTCAAATAAACAACAGAACCTTACACTTAAAGAAACTAGAAAAATAAGAACAAACAAAATTCAAATCCAGCAGAAGGAATGGAATAATAAAGACTGGAGCAGAAATAAATAAGATAGAAATTAAAAACCAACATCTTCTTTCCAAATTTTTTTTTTCTCTTATGATTGATTTCTAGTTTCATTACATTGCTGTCAGAAAAGATGCATGGTATGACCTTGATCCTTTTGAAATTGTTGAGACTTGTTTTGTGATGTAATATGATATCTCTTCTGGGGAATGTTTAGGTACAGTTGGAAAGAATGTATATTCTATCGTTTTAGGATGGAATGTTATGAATATATCTATTAAATCCATCTGGTCCATTGTGTTTCTCAAAATCCCCTTTTCCTTGTTGATTTTCTGTTTAGATGATCTGTCCATTGATACAAGTGAGGTAATAAAGTCAGCTACTATTATTATATTACTATAAATTACTTCCTTTATGTTTGTTAATTGTTTTATATATTTTGGTGTTCCATGTTGGGTACATAGATATTTACAGTTGTTATGTCTTCTTGTTGAATTGTTCCCTAAGTGAGTATATAGTTTTCTTCTTTACTCTTTTTCCAGTCTTGGTTTTAATGTCAATTTTGTTTGATATAAGTATTGCTACCCTGGCTTTCTTTTTACATCCATTTGCATGATAAATATCTCTTCAGCCCTTCTCTTTCAATCTGCAAGTGTCTTTAGGTCTGAAGTGTATCTAGTGCAGGCAGCATAGATGAGTCTTGTTTTTTGATTGGAGCATTTAGTCCATTTACATTCAAAGTAATTTTTGATAAGTATATATTTATTACCATTTTGTTATTTGATTTATGTTGGGTTTTTTTTGTGGATCTTCTTTGTTGCTTTCTTACTTTGTTCTCTTCTCTCACTGTACATTGGGTTTCTTTAATGATACACTTGGATTCCTTTCTGTTTGGTTTTTGCATATCTATTACTGGTTTCTGATTTATGGTTACCATTAGATTTGTATATAACATCTTCTGCATGTAGCAGTTTAACTTTGGTTGATGGTTGCTTATGTTTGAACCCGTCCTTTGTTCCTCTTCTCACATTTTAGGTAAATGGTGTCATACTTTGCTTCCTTTTATTTCATGAGTCCCTTGACTGATTTTTACAGATATACTTATTTTTACTGATTTTTGTGCTTTTTACTTTTCTTACTTTAATGTATTGTCTTTCCTTTCCACTCAAAAAGTGCACTTCATCCTTTTATTGTAGGGCTGGTTTAGTGGTCATGAACTCTTTTAACTTTTGTTTGTCTTTGAAACTCTTTCTCTCTCCTTCTATTCTGAATGATAGCCTTCATGAACAGTATATTCTTAGGTTCTTTTTTTTTTCCTTTCAGCACCTTGAATATATTGTGCCCCTTCCTTTGTAGCCTGCAAAGTTTCTATACAAAAATCTAATAGTCTTACGGGGTTCCGCTTGTAAATCATTGTTTTCTTTTGTGTTGCTGCTGTTAAAATTCTCTTTATCACTGTTTTTTTAACATTTTCATTATTATGTGTCTTGGTATAGACTTCCTCGGGTTGATTTTGTTGAGGGACCTATATATATATATATATATATATATATATATTTTTTTTTTTTTTTTTTTTTTTTTTTCCTCTCACTTGCTCAGCTTGGTTACTTTCTATTACCCTGTCCTCCAGGTCACTGATTCATCCTATTTCATTCAATCTAGTGTATTTTTTATTTCACTTGTTTTATTTTTCTGTGAATGGTTATTTTTCATTCTCTGTTAATCACCCCACTGATGTCCTCTATTCCCAAATCCAGTGAAGTCCTTTATGATCATTACTTTAAATTTTCTATCAGGAATACTTCTTGTCTTCATTTTGCTTAAGTCTCTTGCTGTGATTTTGTCCTATTGATGTGGGACATATTCCTCTGTCTCCTCACTTTGCTTAACTCTCTATATCTGTTTCTGTGTGGTATGAAAGTCAGATATGTTGTTGCTCTTGAGAGTAGTGTGCATGGGCAGGGTTCGCACTTTTAGCAAGGCGATGCCGGTATTCTTCCACAGGGGATTCACAGCCACTGCAGAGGCAAGGCTGGCCAGGGTCACCTGCAAACCATGTGGGTGGTTTATGTACTTTTAACAAGGTGTATGTATCCTTCATGGGAGGTGACCAGCTGCTACCGGGACCAAGGCCCCACAAAGTGGACAGTCAGGAGTCACAATGTTGGTAACATTTGTACAGGCTTTCTGGGGGAGGGGACCTTCAGTGCCAAGAATGAGGCAAGCCCTGCTTTATGGGATGGGGTGTGGTATAAGACAGTTAGGTAGTGAATGCCAGTGGCAACTAGTCCTTGAAGCTGAGATTGTGTTTATGCTAGGGGGCAGGGGTGGGAAATGGTACCAGTAAGCTCCTTTGTTCCTGGAGAAGTCCCTCAGTGAACTCTGAGATTAGCAAACCACTCTCTCTCCTGTCTGCAGCAGGCATTGTTTCACACTGCCTTTTTTATGCTGTATCTCCTTGGGTTGTTTGTTGTGCATGTCTTTAAGAGCAGGTACTCGACTTCCTATGGCTCTCCCAGCTGTCCCAGAGCTAGCCCACTGATTTTTAATGTTCCAGGCTTTTAGTCCTGCTGGCTGTTAAGAACTCATAAAATTTGACCACTCTGACTTTCAAACCCAAATGCTGTAAGATTTGTCTTCCCCGAACAAGCTTCTTGGTGTGATAGTGTGTTTCTCACCCATTTACACAAAAGTGACTCCTTCCCTCTGGAAGCCAGATCCCTGGAGTTTATCTCCCCCTGGCATAACCTCACTTCCTTCCCACTTCAATATGGTCTCATCTCTACATTTAGTTATGAAGTTCGGTTTTTTTTCCAGTATTTACATCATTTTCTGGGTCACTTACACTGATGAGAGTGTTATCTAGTTGTATCCTTGGGATGAGGTGAGCTTAGGGTCCTCTGCCATCTTAACCAGAAGTCTCTCATTTTGTTTGGCTTCACATTCCACATATAAGTGAGAGAACATACAGTATTTGTCTTTCACTGACTTATTTCATCTAGCATAATGCCTTCAAGGTGAATCCATGTTGTTGTAAATAGGAGTTCCTCATTTTTATTTTTATGGCTGAATAGTATCTTGTTGTATACATATACCACAACTTCTTTATCCACTCATTCATTGATGGACACAGCTTGTTTCCATGTCTAGGCTTTTACAAATATTGTTGCTATGAACATGAAGGTGCAGATATCTTTTTGAGTTTGTGTTTTCATTTATTTGGATATAGTCCCAGAAGTAGAATTGCTGGATCATGTAGTAGTTCTATTTTAATTTTTAGAGGATCCTTTATACTTTTTTTCAGTACTAGCAGCATCAATTTACAATCCCAGCAACAGTGCACATGGATTCCCTTCTCTTCACTCCATGCTGGCATTTGTTATCTCTTGTCTTTTTGATGACAGCCATTCTACCAGGCATGAAGTGATATCTCACTGTGTTTTTTGTTTTGTTTTTTTTTTTTTAATTTTTTTTTCAACGTTTATTTTATTTTTGGGACAGAGAGAGACAGAGCATGAACGGGGGAGGGACAGAGAGAGAGGGAGACACAGAATCGGAAACAGGCTCCAGGCTCTGAGCCATCAGCCCAGAGCCTGACGCGGGGCTCGAACTCACGGACCGCGAGATCATGACCTGGCTGAAGTCGGACGCTTAACCGACTGCGCCACCCAGGCGCCCCTATCTCACTGTGTTTTAATTTGTACTTCCCTAATGCCTGGTGATATTTAGCATCTTTTCATGTAAGTGTTTGCCTTTTGTATATCTTCTATGGAGAAATATCTATTCAGGTACATCACCTAGTTTCTGTTTTATTTTGTTTTAGTTGTAACAAGTGGGATCATGAGTACTATTGTTAAATCTGTTTTACAGTTCATTAGTTGGTAGTATTGGGTAAATTACCTATAACTTTTTTGAGTCTTTATTTTATCATATGTAAACTGGAGATGACCAATTCAATATTCTGAGGATCAAATGAGACACTATGTATAATTACCTCACAGTGTGGCACATAGTTTTCTTATTTTTAATCTTCAATTATTAGGCCTATAAAAGGTTATTTCCTTGAGTTAAACTGAAATTCTTGATTGGATCCTTCGGCGAGATGTACTGCTTCCATCACTTCCTAATCATCCTTCAACTTTCTGAGTTAGGACTTGTATGCACTCCGGTATACATGAGGAAAACTATCTGCTCTCTCCCTTCTACACAAACATACTTAATCTTGATTTATGTATCTTTGTATTGAAGTGCATCATAAAATAAAATATTTTATTACAATTGAGACAGTTGTTAGGAACCATTTAGTCTAGTACTCATAGAGGAGATTTTTAACTTAGCCAAAGTCACAAATTGATAGGTAGAGCTAAAATTCAGCCTCTCCCTCAGAAAACAAACAAAAATGCACACTCATTTTTTATTGAATAAATTTGATGTGTAACATTGTGTAAGATGTATAGCGTTTACTTGATACATTTATGTAATGTAATATGATTGCAATGTCATTATATTTACACATTAGGGCACAATTTTATTATCTATTATGCTGTGCATTATACCTCTATGGCTTATTTGCTACTCATTGCAAGTATGTACGCTTAAACACCATTACTCTTATCCCCCATCCCCACCCCATCTCCTGGTAACCACTATTTTATTGTTTTTTGCAGGTTTAACTTTTTGTAGCTATTGCATATAAGTGATATCATAGTGTACTTGTCTTTCTTTAAATTATCTTGCTTAGCATAATAGTTTCAAGATTTATCCATATTTTCACAAATGGGGGGACAGCTTCATTTTTCATGGCTGAATAATATTTCATTGTATATAAGTACAACATCATTTATATCCATTCATCCACCAATGGGTATTTGGTTAGTTCCATATCTTCACTGTTATGAATAATGCTGTGATAAACATGGGAGTGCATATATCTCATGTAAATTTTATTTTCATTTCCTTTGAGTATATAGCCAGAAGTGTAATTGCTGGATTATAAGATTTAATTTTTTGAGGAAATGCCATATTGGTTGGACCATTCCTATCAACAATATACCAAGTTTCCTCTTCACCATATCCTCACCAGCACCTGTTTTCTCTTGACTTCTTGATGATAGCCATTCTAAGAGTTGTCTAGTGATATCTCATTATGATTTGGATTTACACTTACCTGATGATTAGTGATATTCAGCATCTTTTCATGGTTGGCCATTTTAATGTCCTCCTTGGAGAAATGTTTATTTAGTTCTTTTGCCAATTTATTTTCACTAGATTATTTTTTCTTGTTATTACCAAAATGACTGGGTTATTTATATATTTTGGATATTAACCCCGTATCTGATAATATGTTTTCAATTGTTTGCCCATTCTGTAGTTTGTCTTTTAATTTTTTCAATTGTTTATTTTGCTGTGTAGAAGCTCTTGAATTTCCCCTGGCCTCATTTATTTTTTTTCTTTTGTTGTTTGTGCTTTTGCCATCATGTCCCCCAAATTATCACCAAGACCAAAATTGATGAGCTTCTTCTCTACATTTTCTTCCAGGTCTTATGTTTAAGTTTTTGATCCATTTTGAGTTAATTTTTGTGACTGGTGTGAGATAGAGAGATCCAATTTCATTGTACCACATGTGTTCCTACAGTTTTCCCCAAACCATTCAGTGAAGATACAATCCTGTCCCCAGTGAGTTCTTGTTTCCCTTATCAAGTATTAGTTGACAGTATATGCTGGGGTTTAGTTCTGGGATCTCTATTGTCTACCATTGTTTGATGCATCTGCTTTTGTGCCAGTACCATACTGTCGTTATTACTATGGCTTCGTAATATAGACTGAAATCTGGAGGTCTGTTACCTCCAGCTTTGTTCTTTTATTTTCCTCAATTGTTTTGGCTATTTGGGGTCCTTTGTGGTTCCACACAAGTTTTAACATTGTTTCTTCTATTTCTGTGAATAACTTAGGCATTTTGATGGGGACTGCTTTGAATCTTTAGATGATTTTGGATAGTACCGCCATTTTAACAATATTAATTTTTCCAACCCATGAACATGGGTTGTCTTTCCATTTGTTTGTGTCATCTTTAATTTTTTTTTCAGCAAAATTTTGTAATTTTCATTGTATAGATTGTTCACTTCCTTGGCTAAATCAATTCTTAATATTTTATTGTTTTTGATGCTGTTTTTAATGGGATGATTTTATTTCTTTTTCAGATGCTTCATCACTAGTGTTAAGGAATGCAATGATTGCTGTATGTTGATATACTATAGTCTGCATGTTTTGTATCTTGCCATTACGGAAATGGTTATTACTGAGATGGTTATTAATCCTAACTCTTTTTTTTTTTTTTTGCTTTACCAATTCCTTGGGATTTTCTATGTATAAGATATCATACGCAAGTAACAATTTTACATCCTCCTTTCTGATTTGCCCTATTGTTATTCTAGCTAAAACATCCAATACTATATTGAATAGTAGTGGTAAGGGTGGGTATCTTTACATTGTTTCTGCTCTTAGGAGAAACAGTTTTCTCCTCTTTGAGTGTCATGTTAACTGTAGAACTGTCATATATGGGTTTTATTATGTTGAGTTATATCCTTCTATATCTACTCTGTTAAGGGTTTTCATCATAAAAGAATGTTGTCAAATACCTTTACTGCATCCTTTGAGATGTAATTTTTATCTTTAATTTTATTGATGGGTGCATTATATTTATTAACTTGCATATTTTATATTATTGCATTATATTTATTAACTTTGCATATTTTTATTCATGCTTGCATGCCAGATATAAATCCCACTTAGTCATGGTGAATAGTCTTATTTGTTCTAGGATTTGGTTTGCTAATATTTTGTTGAGAATTTTTTTTAATGTTTATTTATTTATTTTGAGAGAGAGAGGTGAGAGAGAGAGAGAAAGCAGAAGGGCAGAGAGAGAGGGATAAAATCCCAACCAGGCTCCATGCTGTCAGTGCAGAGCCTGACTTGGGGCTCCATTTCACAAACCATGGCCTAAGCTGAAATCAGGCTAGACACTTAACCAACCGAGTCACCCAGGTGCCCTGAGAATTTTCATGTCAATATTCAAATAATTAATGATATTGGTCTATGGTTTTCTTCTGGTATCCTTATCTGGTTTTGGTATCAAAGTAATGCCAGCCTCATAGAATTAGTTTGGAAGTATTTTCTTCTCCTTGATATTTTGAAAGAGTTTAACGAAAATTGGTGCTACTTGTATAAATATTTGGAAAATTCTCCAGTGAAGATGTCTAGTCCTGGAGTTTTCTGTGTTGAGAGTTTTTTGATTACTAATTCATTATATTGACTTGTTATTGGTCCATTTGGATTTTCTATTTCTTCTTGATTCAGTCTTGGTAACTTATGCATTTCTAGAAATATATCCATTTCTTCTAGGTTGTGTAATTTGTTGGAATAAGTATAATTATTCATAGTAATCTCATGATTTTATGTATTTCTGTCGTACTAATTGTAATGTCTCCTTTTTTTATTTGTCTTTTTGTTTCCTAGTCTAGCTAAAGGTCTGTGAATTTAATCATTTTCAAAATGAACCCTTAGTTTCATTGATCGTTTCTATTATTTTTCTAGTCTCTGTTTCATTTATATCTGTAAAGGATCTATATTTCCCTCCTTCTGCTAACTTTGGGTTTCTTTTCTTTTTTTTTTAAATTTTTTAATGTTTATTCATTTTTGAGAGAGAGACAGATCGTGAGCAGGGGAAGGGCAGAAAGAGAGGGAGACAAAATCCAAAGCAGGCTCCAGGCTCTGAGCCATCAGCACAAAGCCTGACACAGGGCTTGAACCCACGAGCAAGATCATGACCTGAGCCAAAGTCGGATGCTCAGGTGACTGAACCACCCAGGTGCCCCTTGGGTTTCTTTTTCTATTTCCTTAAAGTGTAAAGTTAGGTGGTTTGAGATCTTTCTAATTTCTTAGTGTAAGGGTTTAGGGCTATCAAATTTCCTCTCAGTATTGCTTTTGCTGGATCCTACAATATTTGGTAAGTTGTGTTTTTATTTTTATTTGTTTTGAGATTTTTTTAAAATTTCCCTTTTGATTTTTTCTTTGACCCAATGGTTATTTAGAAGTGTGCAGTTTAATTTCAACACATTTGTAGAACTTCTGTCTTATACTGATTTCTAGTTTCATAGCATTGTGGTCAAAGAAGATAGTTGATATGATTTCAATCTTAAATTTGCTATAACATGTTTGTGGCCTATCATAATATCTATCCTAGAAAATGTTCCATCGTACCTGAGAAGAATGTCTATTTTATTGCTGTTGGATGGAATATTCTGTATATGTCCATTAAAATCATTTATTCTAAAGTGTGGTTCAGTTCTGACATTCCTTTGTTGATTTTGTCTGGATGATTTATCCATTGCTTACAGTAGAGTACTGAAATACCCTTCAATTATTGTATTGTTATTTCTCCCTTAAGATATATTATTAATTGCATAATGTAGTTAAATGCTCACTTGGGAGTGTATATATTTATGTGTTAAGTCTTCCTGATACATTTTTTTCTCTTTATCATTATATTTTTTGTCCTTGTTACCCTTTTTGGCTTTATGTCTGTTTTACATGATATAAGTATGGGTACTACATCCACTTCCTTTTGGTTTCTTTTGCTTTGAGTATCATCCTCCATCCACTCAATTTTGAGCCTATGTGTGTCTTATAAGCAACATGTAGGTGTTTGTCATGTTTTGTTTTGTTTTTAAATCCATCCAGCCCCTCTGTGCCTCTTGATTGGTGAGTTGAAATCATTTACGTTTAGGGTGATTACTGACATATAAAGATTTACTATTGCCATTTTATCTTTTGACTTTTGGTTATTTTGTTTCTCCATTGTTCCTTTTAATTTTGTTTTTCTCTACCTTTTTTTTTAAGTTTATTTATTTATTTTAGAGAGAGACAGCAATAGTCCAAGTGGGGAAAGGACAGAAAGAGAGGGAGAGAGAGAGAATCCCAAGCAGTCTCCACACTGTCAGCACAGATCCTGACACAGGGCTTGATGCTACAAACTGTGAGATTACGACCTAAGCTGAAGCCAAGAGTCAGAGGCTTAGCCAAATGAGCGACCTGGGTACCTCTATCTTTGTTTCTAAGCTGGTGATTTTCCATGGCATTTGCTCAGTCTCCTATTTTTGTTTTTGTTTTTTTGTTTTTGTTTGGTGTCTCTGTTCTAGATTGCTGCTTTATGGTTTACATAAAACATCTCATAGATAAAATAGTCCTTTCTCTGACAGTATCAGTTTATCTACATTTTCCTGTAAAGGTTGCATTCTTTTTGTCTTCCCCTTTTACATTTTTGATATTACAAATAACCTCTTTTTATGCTGTGATTTTTACTAAGGTTAAGCTGTAACCTTTATGCTATAGTGAAGAGCTTACTGTATTATTCTTTAAAAAGTTAAAGTATTCTGTCTACTTGTTGGAGTTTTGTGTCCTCTCATCTTTTCATTTCAGCTTGAAGAATTTGTTTCATCATTTTTTGTATGCCAGGTATAGATGTGGTGAACCCTCTCAAATTTTGTTTTGGAAAGCCCTTATTTCTCCTCTATACCTGAGAGATAACTGCTGGATTGAGTGTTTTGGCTAGCAGTTTTTATCTTTCAAAATTTGAATGTGTCATTCCATTCTCTCCTGGCCTGTAGATTTTCTGCTAAGAAATCTGCTGATTACCATAAAGGGAATAATTTAGCAGGTTACTGTCTCCCCGCCTCCCCCGGATGCCTTTAAAGTTTTTTATTGTTACATTTGACAGCATTAAGATCATGTGTCTTGGAGAAGGTGATTTGGCATTGAAATAATAAGGTGTTTTATTTGCTTTGTGGACTTTTAAATGCAATTTCCTCCCCAGGTTTGGGAAGTTCTCAGCTCTTATTTCTTTAAATATGATTTCTGCTTCCTTCTCCCTCTCCTCTCTTTCTAGGACAGCCACTATTCTTATGTTGGGTTTTCTAATGGAGTCAAGCAGTTTTCACAGAGTTTTTTCACATTTTAAGTATCTCAGGTTTTTCTCTTCCTCCTCCTTATTCATTCATATATTTCTATCCCTGAGCTTGCTCATTCTCTCTTCCATATGATCTGCTCCATTCCCAATGCATTATAATGCATTCTTCGTCTGATTTATTGAGTTCTTTAGCTCTAGAATTTGTTTGTTTCTTTTTTAGAATTTCAAAATTTTTGGTAAGGTACTCTTTCTGTTCATTAATTTTATTCCTGAATTTATTGTATTGCCTGAGCTTTCTTGTAGCTCATTGGTTTTCTTCATAATGGCTATTTTAAAATCTTTATCAGATCACATTCTTCCACATCTTTTGGTTCAATTGCTGGAAAATTGTCATTTTTTTATGATACCATATTACGATGATTTTTCATGGTGTTTGATGAGATGTGCCTCTGCATTTGAAGTAGCAAAGACCTTTCTCATTTAGGCAATGCTTTGTGTACTTTGATTCAACAGGTTGGTAGTAGAAGCCTTCCCTTTGTCTTCCAGAAGGTGGAGCTGTAGCACAAGTTTTTGGTTTCCCTTAACTGACCTGACCTACCCCTAACGCTGGGACCTTGTACATATATGTTTAAAAAAAAGTGGGGGGCAGTGTGTGGTTTGGACTTTGGGTTATAGATATGCCCATGGGCTTGTGGGGAAATCCACAAGTGGGTGAGGAACTCCAGAGATCCATGGGCAGTCCCCAATACCTCCTAGGGAGACACTTTCTTATAGTTCTCTTTGCCTACTTCCTTTCCCTTTCCCTTACTCCGCCGCCCCCCCCCCCGCCCCCAGCCAGGCTTTGGGGTCTCTCTTTTGAGAGAGCAGAGAGCAACTAGTCCTCCAGCTTCAGCACACTTGGTTGGGCATATCTCCCCTCACCACATTTACTTTCCACTTCTACCAGAAAGTTCATGCTGGCTTGTTGATGGACCGGTCAGTGGTTTCTTTGTGGTCATCAACTCTGCTGCCACCAGCCCTACTGCCCTTTCCCTTCCTCTACCACCTCTACAGCCCCATCTACCCTCTTTCAGGTGCACAGATGGATGGATCTCTAAGGTATCCTGGTATGCTCTGCACAGGCTTTGTAAAAATTAGTCCTATCTATCTATCTATCTATCCATCTATCTATCTATCTGGTTTGGGATGTGTCATTAGTTGTAAGTCAAAAGGGAGAGAGAGAAAACAACACATGCTGCCATGATGCTGACATCACTCTGATATACTTCTCCTTGTTATTCACACTCCGTTGTTTGAGAACTAGTATTTATGTACTTATTTTAAGATCTTAAAGGGAGATAAGCAATTCTGCTTCAGGTCTGTATAAATATTAAGAACTCTTAAATTTTATCCAGAGACCTCAGCAGTAAACAAATGTGAAAAACCAGGATAAGTGTTCTGCCCAAAGTGTATACCCAATAAGTAGTCAAATTATTCCTTAAAACAGGTCTAAAAACTAACTCCATACATACTTTGAAATACAATGGTTTTAGAGTATGTATTTATCTTCTTGAAACACAGAAAACCCTACTTTTATGGGGAGGATCTGATCCTTTCCTAGATAGTCAGAAATAACATTGGTGGAACAGATCTCCTTCTAATTAAAATGCTGTGCTATGATTTGAGTTCCTGACACTATCATTCTTGGACCCCAGGTAAGACTCTCTAAATGAAGATTATAATGTAGTTTTGGCTGAATATATAATAGACAGGTTTACCCAATCTTTGTACATCTAAGTGCAATGTCAGAAACTTGTTAGGGAGAATGATTTGTTGTAAGGCTGCAGGGCTTGTGGTAGTTTTGAATTCATTATTGTGCAAACAGGGCGGGACAAGTTGTTATATCTGCACCAGCCAGATAGATGTTGAAAGGGAGTTATCAATTACTATTCTGACAGGACTATATCATTTTGAGCACAGACATAGCTAGCCTAGCTCTACCACAGTTAGGTAGTAAATATTTCTGGTTTTTAAAATATTGTATCCCCACATTTTGGGGTTACAGAAGTAATACCTGATGCTGTGTAAATAATAATGTAGGGCATGACCATTTTATTACACATCCTAGCTCTCGCATTATTCTTATTATTCGTGTCTCTTTGCTTGTCATTCTCCCTGGTAGTATGTAAGCATCTTGAGGATCAGATCATGTATTGTTCATCTTTGCATCCCCAGTGTGTAACTGAATACCTGACACAGAGTAGATTCTCATATATATGTATATATATATATATATATATATATATTTTTTTTTTTTAATGAATTGAAAAACTGTATTAAAAGGCTATAACTAAAGAACGATTAGCCAGTACTTCCTATAGCGAGTCTGGATGGGCTATGGATAAATGATTTATTGTTCATGTTTAAAATATGGACATAATTCTATACACCAACTGGTTGAAAGTATGAAGGAGGAAATGAAAGTTTTAGTGTTCTTTGTTAGATATTGGGAAGATCATGTAGATCTTTCACAGATAACGTTTTAGTAAATTATGTCATCTACTATAGTCTCTTTGGGGAAAACTCCAAATAAACTGTAACCTCAGTAAAGTTTGATACCATGCATATTTTGCCAATCACTTTATCTGTAGTGCCAACAATAGGGCCTGACAGGTAATAGGTACTTAATATATAATTGTTGAATTATCACTGAGCAGTTTTTGTTGATCTACACCTTGTCTCATTCTAAAAATGATAGGGGAAACCTAACATAAATAGATACAAGTAGAAAAAAGATGTATAAAAATTGGGATAAAGGGAAAATTGGTAGAAAAAGTAAGTTGAACGGGTAAGAGAAATCAATGAAAAATATGAAATATAATCTTGTGTAGGTGTGTGTGTGTGTGTGTGTGTGTGTGTGTGTTATATTTACTTTACGGATGTCAAGAAAAACAAAAGAAAATATCCAAACCAGTAACACCATACCATATGCTGTCAGTGCTCTGCTAAACCTCTCAGTGTGTTCCAATTAGCATTCAGGTGGTTATTCCTGCATCTGTGCCTAGGACTCTTTACCCTAGAACTTGAGGAAGCTGATGCAAGTGATGAGTTGAGCAGCTTCAACTTAAGACTAGCAATAGTTGGGATAAGAATATCCCTATCCCCTTATTAGTTAGGAGTGACCCTTTTAAGGCACATGTTTTTTTGTTGTTTTAAATCATTTCCCACCACCTATCTGAAGGATTAAGCTTCAGTAGCCCACTCTGGTATCTTTTTCATTTTCTTCCCTTCTCTATATTGCCTCACCACTTCTTTGCCAGTGTTCCCTGCTCTTTCCAAATAAACTGCCTTAAATCTAATCTTTGTCTTAGAGTGTGTTTCTTATTAAAGCCAAAATAAGACATGTCAATAAAAATTATATTCCAAAAGTGAGTAGGGTAAAATAAGCCGTATTGACAGGAAGCACACTTTTCTGAAAAAAAAGCTGCTTCATGGACACTCTTAGAGTGGATAATGGCTGATTTTTAAAACAACATTTTTGATGACCTTGATCAGGCAATATCTCTCTCTCCTATGATCATGATAACTTCTCACTATGAGATGAATTTGAGGAAGGAAAAAGAACATTTAACCCAGCTGCAGAAAGCACTGCTTGCTCCTCTTCTGGATTCTCCATAAACTAGTATTAGGGTTATTCTATCTTTGCTGACTTGACTACCATTGCATTTCAGCCCAATTGTCATCTACGTTTGTCACTTTGGTTTTACTCATTTGAAGGCTACTGTTCATTAGCTACTTGTTACAGTTTGGGCTGACACACTGCTCACTTTCCAAGTCTCTCCACACATCTAGTGTCACACTTTTTCCTTGTGAATTTACCTTTCAGAATAAAAGTTGTCATGCATGATCCCTATGGAGATGAGCAGGCTTTTTTTTTTTTTTTCTCCCAGGGAAAGAATAAGGAAAATATGATATGCTGACACATCAAATACTTAAGCCAAACAGTTCATTAATGTACCTATACATTTTTTATCAGGAGTCTGATGGGCAATGGTAGTCTGTCACCTGCTTCCTGCTCTTGGACGCAACTAGTTGTCATGTCTCTTAAGCATCTGTAATACAATTCTGGAAAGTAAGTGTGCTTGACTTTTGTTATAACTTTGTTTCTTTTGCCACCCCCTAATTCAATAAAAGCAGGAAAACAAAATTCCAGGAAAGTAAGAGTTAACAAAGAATTGAATGAAGTGCGAGATTCAGGCCATGGTTAGATAACTTAAAATAAGCAGATCGTGCCATAGTTGGTCTAGTTTTTTAGCTTCTTTGACAGCTTGTTCAGAACATCATAGTCTAGCTGTGATTAATTGTTTGGCTATCATTTGTTAATATGGCAGAGTAGAAAAAGGGGAAAAAACTATGCTCTTGAAGATGAGACATGTCACATAGACATAGCAAAAAACTGGGTTTATAAACTCAAAATGAAATATATTGGTGAACAATTAAGTGATGAGTAATCAGTACAAACCACCAGTATGGAAAATTCCTCATTTCTCAACACCTGTCACCCTCTCTGCTCTCCCTTCCCTAACAACCCTTCTTTTCACATGTCTGAATATGTGGTATCTTTGGTAGGTACCAAAGCTGTCAGTTTCTTTATATATGGTAAACACTATAGCTAAATGTTAATAGAGAAACAACACTTGCATGTGTCTAATTTAGGTAAGGCAATATCAGTCTGAATATTAGAAAACAGATTAAAAGAATATAGGTCCCTGAATTGGAGGTCAGCATAGAATTGGAGAGTAGAAAGACTATTATAGAGGATTTTATTAATAATAAACATTTGTTGAAACCTCGTTTAGTGCTAAACTCACTACCAAACCCACTTTATGCCATTCCGTGTTTAATCCTGACAATAACTTTGACTTAAGAACTGTAATGGTGCCCCTTAGCAAATGAAGGAATTGAGCCAGAGAGATTAGTTGTCTAAGGGTAAATGGTAGAGTCGGCATTTTTAGTTAGACTGATTCCAGAACCAACAGGCTCAAATGAACCCCAATACTCATGGAGCCAGGTGACTGTAGCTGATGGATAGCTTATTACACGATGAGAGAAGAAAAAAGAAATGAGAGAAGAGAAGAAGAATCTAGAAATCTTCAGTAGCTGGGTATGAGAGGAAAAATATTAGGTTTCCGCACTTCCAGAAATTCCAGTAATACCAGAGAAGAGATTTCTTGGGAACCCAAGGAGAATGAATATTAGATCAGAAATGGCTTGCGTCTAGGCATCAAAGTCAGATATTCAAGAAAATATTATTATCAAGCAAGTAAAAAACATAATTTGTGTATAAACTTGCTTATGAATAGATTTCTTAGATGTCATTAGCAACTTAAGAATAGGTCCTTCAGGGGCGCCTGGGTGGCGCAGTCGGTTAAGCGACCGACTTCAGCCAGGTCACCATCTTGCGGTCCGTGAGTTCGAGCCCCGCGTCGGGCTCTGGGCTGATGGCTCAGAGCCTGGAGCCTGTTTCCGATTCTGTGTCTCCCTCTCTCTCTGCCCCTCCCCCGTTCATGCTCTGTCTCTCTCTGTCCCAAAAATAAATAAACGTTGAAAAAAAAAATTAAAAAAAAAAAAAAAAAAAGAATAGGTCCTTCATTGAGACAAGGTGTGTTGCCTTCCCTAACAGTTGTTTCTGAGTCATGGACTCACTTCTAGGAAGATACGAAACTGAGGAGGAGGCTAGCCATCCAGAGCACGATTATTCAGGATGGGGCAGCAAGCCAATTGCTATTCACCAGGTTTTACATTAAAGTTACTTCAAAGATTGTTTCAAATCTCAACTTCAATTTGCTCATGTTGGGAAGAACAGAACAATAACAAAAGTTTCTTTTGCCACATAATCCAGGTAGTTGTAGAGTAGGTGAGGACGAATAGGATTAGTATTTTCGAATGGAGTGATACTGAAAAATGAGCAGAGGCCATCATTATAAATTAATGGATGGGATTAAAAGAGGTTAATGTATGTATTGTAACTTTTACAGATGCTTTATATGAAAAAGAAAGGTTTTAGAAATGTTGCATGTGGTTTTCTTGTCTTACTTATTTTCATTGTATGACTACATTTGAAAACTCCTGAAAACTCCTTCAGTAAAGAAGTCCTACTAATTTTGTTTAACTCTGTTTCCCAAACATATTTCTCCTAAAGAATGTATTTTTTCAGGGGCGCCTGGGTGGCGCAGTCGGTTAAGCGTCCGACTTCAGCCAGGTCACGATCTCGCGGTCCGTGAGTTCGAGCCCCGCGTCGGGCTCTGGGCTGATGGCTCAGAGCCTGGAGCCTGTTTCCGATTCTGTGTCTCCCTCTCTCTCTGCCCCTCCCCTGTTCATGCTCTGTCTCTCTCTGTCCCAAAAATAAATAAATGTTGAAAAAAAAAATTAAAAAAAAAATGTATTTTTTCAGAGAATAACTTTTAACATCTACCTGGTGAATCTAGGCTCAATTTTGGGAAAAATTTCTGTGGTTAAATCACTTCATTTTAGATAGGATAGAAATTAAGAGGTAATTTATTTGGTTTGTATAGAAAAATATAAGCATTTGTTGAGTCCTACCATATGTCAAACACATATTCCAGGTCATTGGTAATGACAAAGATCCCTTCCCTTTTATAGAATTTAATATTGCCCGTGACAAGTTGTCTTCTTTAGAACAGAGCAATCTCATTGATAAGAAACTTCCATTTATGGAGCAGCTGGGTGGCTCAGTTGGTTAAGCCTCTGACTTCAGCTCAGGTCACGATCTCACATTTTGTGGGTTTGAGCCCCGCATCGGGCTCTGTGTCAGATTCTGTGTCTCCCTCACTCTTTGCCCCTCCACCACTCTGTCTCTGTCTCTGTCTCTGTCTCTGTCTCTCTCTCTCAAAAATAAATAATATATATATAAAAAAAAGAAACTTCAGTTTGTGATTTTCAGAGCATTCCCACAAATCAAACTGATATTTCAAAGAGGTTAAAAACTGAAGCGAACATATGATATCTCTTAAAATCTGAGACTTCAGATTTAATTAAGGATGTATCAGAATGAGATATGAACCAGATATATCAAGTTACATTTACGTAATCCAATATAGCCTAATAATCAGTCACATTTAATACATATGTATTTTGTTTTAATTTCCACTTTGTGTGTTTCAGTGGCCTCATCTCTCCAATTCACTTAATTATTTATTAGATATGATTTTCATTTCTAAACTAATCTGTACTTTTTCATTTTATTTTTAGAATTGAAATACACTTTACCTACTTCTGCAAGATTTAAAGATTATGTTTTGATCCGTAATTTTCAAATAGTAATTCCTACATTTTCACAATTAAATCATACCAAGTGACATAATTCTCCTCCCTGCCCCCAGTCTAGATACCCAGATACTTTCAGGAACCAGCTCAAACATTCTCCTCTTAACTTGCTAACACTGTGTGCCCTGCCCCCACATTCTCCTGTAGATCTGCCCCATGCAACTACACTCACTCAGTGGAAGTTCCTCTAAAGCAGCTCCTGACACATATCATTCTATAAACAGTCCAGGCAGTGCCCTGGGCTAACTCCTATCCTGGAGAGAGAGGAAGGTGACCACACATACCAGTTTGACTGCAGCTCCAGCAGTGGGCTGGGGTAGACATTTGCTCTGATTGCTAGCCTATCCTCCCACGGACACCTCACAGAGGGCAGCACATTTAGACAGCCCTGCAGTTCATGGTCATTGCAACTCCAACAAATGGACTGGGTAGACACCTGCTCTGACTGCAGGTCCTTCCTACCAACCAAAGGCTCTCAAAGGATATGCAGGGAGAATATCCTGTAGTTTGCTGCGACCACAGCATCAGCAACTGGGAGGAGGGCAGGCATCTGGTTTAACCCAACGACAAGCCAATGGCAGCCCCACAATGGCCCCTTCATGGCACAGGGAGTAAACCCTGCCCACAACAGGCAAATTGGGCCATTGCAGCTTACTGCACTAATGGCAAACACAGCTCAGCCATAATAGTAGTGTGCACACAACACACAGGAGACACTCCTGAAGTGCCTGGTTCTGGGAAACAGGGAACATTACACTTTAGGGCACCACTGGACCTCTTCTTCATAAGACCACTATTTTCAAGATCAGGAGTCACAGTTGACTTTCCTAACACACAGAAACAGGCACAAAGTTTACAAAAAATGAGGAGACAGAGGAATATTTCACAAATGATAGAACAGGACAAAATCACATCAAAATAGCCCAGTGAAATGGATATAATAAGCAATATGCCTGACAGAGAATTCAAAGTAATGGTCATAAAGATACTTCCTGGACTTTAGAAAAGAGTGAAGGTTCTCAGACTTCCAACAAAGAGTGACAGAAAAAATGACATGAAGAACTCAATAACTGAAACTAAAAACAGAACAAAACAAAACAACAAAAAAACACACAAAACACTAGAGGCAATCAATAGTAGTTTAAAGAAAGAATGGATCCCTGAGCTGGAAGAGAATATAATGGAAAACAACCAAGTTGAACAGCAAAAAGGAAAGAAAAGAATGATAGGAGAGCCTCGGCAGCTCAGTTGGTTAAGCATCTGTTGGTTTTGGCTCAGGCCATGATCTTCCGGTTTCACAATATCGAGCCCCACAGCAGGTTCCACTCTGACAGTATGGATCCTGGTTGGGATTCTCTCTCTCCCTCTCTCTCTTTCCCTTCTCTGATCATTCTGTCTCTCTCTCTCTGTCTCTCTCTCTCCCTCCCTCCCTCCCTCCCTCTCTCCCTCTCTCCCTCCCTCCCTCTCTCAAAATAAATACACTTTTAAAAAAGAAAAACTGAGAAATAATGAGAAAAGTTTAAGGGACATCAACAACACCCTCAAGTGTAGTAACATTCACATTATAGGTATCTCAGAGGAAGAAGAGAGAGAAAAGGGGTTAGAAATTTTATTTGCATAATAACTGAAAACTTCCTGTATCCGGTGAAGGACACAGACATCCATTTCCAAAAAGTACAAAGAGTCCCCAGCAAAATCAAACCCAGGAGGTTCACACCCAGACAAACAATAATTAATATGGCAGAAAGCAATGATGAAGAGAGAATTATAAAAGCAGCAAGACAAAACAATTATATATAAGGGGAACTTCATAAGGTTGTCAGCTGGTTTTTCAGCAAAAACTTCAGGCCAAAAGAAGTATGTATTCATGGTGGTGAAATGAAAAACAAAAACAAACAAGCAACAACAACAATAAAACCTCTGCATCTAGAATACTCTATCCAACAAGGCTAACTTTCAGAAAAGGAGAGATAGTTTTCCAAACAGAAACAAAATATCAAAAACTTTAGTTTATCACCACAAAGGCAGCCTTACAAGAAACATTAAAGAGAATTATTTGAGTATAAAGTAAAGGCAATAATCAGGAGTAAGAAAATTAGAAAAAGGGAAGAAAAATCACAGTTAAATACAAACAATAAAAATAGATTAATCACTTATGAAACCAGTACAGAGGTTAAAGCATAAAAACAGTAAAATAAATTATATCTACAAAAAGTCCAGGAATTCACAAAATAAACGAATATAAAGTATGATATCATGCACATAAAACACGGGGAGAGGGGTAAAAATCTAGTGCTTTTAGAATGGATTCAAACTTAAGCAACCATCAACTTAATAGATTGGTATATGTATAAGTGTGATATATCAACCTAACTGTAACCACAAATCAAAAACCTGTAATATATATGCAAAAGATAAGAGAAATGAATCCAAGCATATCACTAAAGAAAGCCATCAAACCAGAAGGGAAGACAATAAGGGAAGAAAAGACTAACTACAAAAACAACTGTAAAATAAGTAACAAAATGGCAGTACATACATACCTATCATAATTACTTTGAATGTAAATGGACTAAATGCTGCAATCAAAAGATAGAACAGCAAGGCCCATGTATATGCTGCTTATAAGAAACTCATCTAAGATCTAAAGACACTGGCAGATTTAAAGTGAAGTGATAGAAAAACATTTATCATTCAAACAGAAGAAGAAAGCTGGGGTAGCACCACTTATATTGGACAAAATAAACTTTAAAACAAAGACTGTCATAGGATACAAGGAAGGACACTACATTACATAATGGGAACAATTGTATAAGAAGATATAATAATTGTAAATGTATATACACCGAATCATAGGAGTACCAAAATACATAAAGCAGCTGTTAACAGACATGAAGGAATAAATCTGTAGTTATAAAATAATAGTAGAGAACTTTAACACCCCACTTACATCAATGGGTACATCATTCAGATAACAAATCAACAAGGAAACAGTGGCTTTGAATGACACATTGGACCAGATGAATCTAACAGTTAAAACATTCCATCCTAAAACAATGGAATACATTCTTTTCAAGTGCACATGGAACATTCTCCAGAATAGAGTACATATTAGGCCACAGAACAAGCCTCAATGAATTAAAAAAGACTGAGTCATACCATGCATTTTTTTCTGACCACAATGTTATGAAACTAGAAATCAATCACATGAAAAAAATATGGTACACAAATACATGGAAGCTAAATGAGGTGCTACTAAACAATGAATGGATCAACCATGAAATCAGAGGAAATTTAAAAAAAAATACATGGCTACAAATGAAAATGAATACATGATGGTCCAAAATATTTGGAATGCAACAAACGCTTTTCTAACAGGAAAGAGTACTCAAGAAGCAAGAAAATTTTAAGTAAGCAACCTAAACTTATAGTAGAAATAAATGAAATAGAGACTAAGAAAACAAGAGAATAGATCAATGAAACCAGGAGCTGGTTGTTTGAAAAGATAAAATTGATAAGCCTTTAGCCAGACTCATAAAAAAAGACTCAAAATCAGAAATGGAGAAGAAATAATAATGAAATACAAAGGAATGTAAGAGAAGAGTATGAAAAATTACATACCAACAAATTGGACAACCTAGAAGAAATGTATAAATTGCTAGAAATATATAACTTTCCAAAATTAAATGAGGAAAAAATAGAAAATTTGAACAGTCTGATTACCAGCAATGAAATTGAATTAGTAATCAAAAAACTTCCAACAAACAAAAGTCCAGGACTAGATGGCTTCACCTTTAAAGAACCATTAATACCTATTTGTCTTGAACTATTTCAATACATAGGAGAGGAAGGATAGCTTCCAAATTCATTGTATGAAGCCATCATTACCATGATACCAAAACCATAAGAAGAAAATCAACTACAGGCCCATATTTGCTATTATATTAGCAAACCAAACCCAATGATACATTCAAAAATCATTCACTACAATCAAGTGGGATTTATTCCAGTTATGCAAGAGTGGTTCAACATTCACAAATCAGTCAACATGATATATTGCTTGAATAAGAGAAAGGATAAACACCATATGATCATCTCAATAGATGTAGAAAAAGCATCAAACAAGTACTACATCCATTCATGATAGAAACTCTCAACAAAGTAGGTGTAGAGGGAACATAACATAATATAGGCTGTGTATGAAAAAACAAAGCTGACATCATACTTGTGAAAAACAGAGCTTTTTCTCTAAGATCAGAAATAAGATACGGATGTCTATGCTCACCATTTTTATTCAAGATAGTACTGTACTCCTAGCCATAGCAGTCAGACAACAAAAAGAACCAAAAAAGGCCTCCAAATTCGAAAGGAAGAAGAAAACCTTTCAGTATTTGCAGATGACATGATACTATTATAGCAAACCCTAAAGACTCCACTGGAAAACTATTAGAACTGCTAAATCTGTAAATTCACATGGCACAGGGGCGCCTGGGTGGCGCAGTCGGTTAAGCGTCCGACTTCAGCCAGGTCACGATCTCGCGGTCCGTGAGTTCGAGCCCCGCGTCGGGCTCTGGGCTGATGGCTCAGAGCCTGGAGCCTGTTTCCGATTCTGTGTCTCCCTCTCTCTCTGCCCCTCCCCCGTTCATGCTCTGTCTCTCTCTGTCCCAAAAATAAATAAACGTTGAAAAAAAATAAAAAAATAAACCTTACTTTAAATTCACATGGCACAAAATTAATATATAGAAACATGTTGAATTTCTATACCTTAATAATGAACTAGCAGAATGAGATATTACGAAAACAATCCCATTTACAATTGCACCAAAATAAAAAAAACCTAGGAATAAAATTAACCAAGGAGGTGAAAGACTTGTTCTTTGAAAAGGATAAAATACTGATTAAAGCAATTGAAGACGACACAAACAAATGAAAAGAAATTCCATGTTCATGGATGGGAAAAACAGATATTGTTAAAATGTCCATACTCCCCACAACAATCTATAGCTTTAAAGCAATCCCTGTCAAAAAACCAACAGCATTTTTTTCACAGATCTAGAGCAAATAATCCTAAAATTTGTATGGAACCATAAAAAACCCTGACTAGCCAAAGTGATCTTGAAGAAGAAGAGCAAAATTAGAGGTTATTAAAATCCCAGATTACAAAGTTTTCATTAGTTAAAATAGTATGGTACTGAGACAAAAATAGACACATAGTGCAATGTCAAATAATAGAGAAGCCAAAAATAAACTCACACTTTTATGGTCAATTAATCTCCAACAAAGAAGGCAAGAGTATACAATGGGGGGAAAACAGTGAACAAATGATGTTGGGAAAACTGGACAGCTACATGCAAAAGAATGAAACTGGATCCCTTCCTTAAACCATACACAAAGTTAAACTCAAAATGGATAAAGACCAAAAGGTGAGATCTGAAACCATGCAATTCCTAGAAGGAGACATAGGGTGTAATTCCTTTGACATTGGCTGTAGAAATATTTTTCTAGTTATGTCTCCTCTGGTATGGGAAACAAAAGCAAAAGTATACTATTGGCACTGCACCAAAATAAAAAGCTTTTGCTCAGCAAAGAAGTAATCCAAAAACAAAAGGTCAACCTATTGAGTGGGACAAGATATTTTCAAATGATATATCCAATAACGGGTTAATATCCAAAATATAAACAACTTATACAACTCATTCCCTTCCAAAAATTAAAGAATCCAAATAAAAATGGGCAGAGGTTATGAACAGACAGTTTTCCATGGAAGATATACAGATGACCAAAAGACAGATGAGCAGGTGCTCAACATAACTAATCTTCAGGGATATACAAATCAAAACAATGAAATATCACCTCACATCTGTCAGAATGGCTAAAATAAAAACACAGAAAATGTTTAAGTGTTGTCAAGGACACCGAGATAAAGGAAACCTTCATGCACCATTGGTTGTAATGCAACCTGGAGCAACCAAGGTGGAAAACAGTATGGAAGTTTCTCAAAAAATTAAAAACAGAACTACCATATGATCCAGTAATTGTGCTACAGGGTATTTACCCAAAGAATATGAAAACACTAATTCAAAAAGATACATGTACATCTAGGTTTATTGCAGCATTATATACAACAGGACAGATATGGATGCCATTGAAGTATCCATCTATAGATGAATGGATAAAGAAAATGTGGTATATGCACACAATGGGCTATTAGCCATAAAAAGAATGAAATTTTGCCATCTACAGTATGGATGTATCTAGAGAGTATAATGCTAAATGAAATAAATCAGTAAGCAAAAGACAAATACCATATATCTCACTCATTCATGCAATTTAAGAAATAAAACGAAGAAAAAAAAGCAAAAACGTACTTTTATTTTAGAGAGAGAGAACACAAGTTGGGGATAGGGGCAAAGAGAGAGGGAGAGAATCTTAATGAGGCTCCACACTCAGCGCAGAGCCACTTGATCCCATGACCTTGAGATCATGACCTACGCCGAAATGAAGAGTCAGAAGCTCAACTGACTGAGTCACCCAGGCACCCCAAAAATAGACTCTTAAGTGTAGGAAACAAACTGGTGGTTGCCTGGAGGATGGATTAAATAGGTAAAGGGGATCAAGAGCACACTTTTAATGACTAGCACTGATTAATGTATAGAATTCTTAAATTGTTATATTGCATACCTAAAGGAATATAACACTTTATTAATTACAGTTTAATAAAAAATGTTTTTAAAGGTGAAATGATTTAATGGGAGTTATGCTGCCAAATTTAAAAAATGTATATAACATAATCACTCAGAAAGAAATATAATCAACAGAAATATTTTCTATAATGTTTTTGATACAATTCTCAGGTTTTAATTAGTAAATGCAAATGAAAATACTAAATTTCAGACTGTCATCATTCTTGGAGTCTAAGCAAAAAGAGCATTTTAAGGTTTTGGATTCTGGGGTATTTTTGAATTCCATTCTGGTTGAGAATTTTGTTATTTTATAATGAAATATGTTGGGTGTGAATTATTTCTGGAACACTGATATGTTAGGAATATTAGGAAATGAGTAGATGAGTGGTCATTGTGAAGTGAAACCAGATTATTCTGTACCACAGACTTTGCATTAGATGAATAAACTCTCCAAGGGCAAATTTTGAATCAACTTTACATTCTTCCAGAGCCAATCAATTTGTAAGAAGTGATTTATTAAATATTTGCCAAATGAGTGAATGAATGGGTAAATGAATAGTTTAATCAATGAGTGCAATACTGCATCCTGGCCATCTTTAATAACACTTCTTCAAAGTTCCAGAATTACACATTTACAAAGTTCAGAATTAAGTTTAGGATATGGGATTCATTTAGTACTTGAATTGCTTGGTGTAAATGAAAGTAGCTAATGATATGGAGGAACACATTGTAATAAGTATCACCAGGAAAATAGCCGTTTCAATTTCGGAGACAATGCCTGAGAACTTACAAATATCACTTCATTCATTCAAGTATTGTTCTAGGCATTGTGGCTATTGTAAAAAAAAAAAAAATCCCTTCCTTAAACAATTTGTGGAATTTAAATGAAATTTCATTTAAATAGTAAATTTAATAGTAAATTCATTTAAATAGTAAAAAATAAGGATAAAAATAAAGTTGAATAAGGGAGATAGTGAAGCATACTTTTTTAATTTTTAATTTTTTTAAATTTACATCCAAATTAGCATATAGTGAAACAATGATTTCAGGTGTAGATTCCTTAATGCCCCTGACCCATTTAGCCCATCCAACCTCCCACACCCCCTCCATTAACCCTCTGTTCTCCATATTTATGAGTCTTTTATTTTTTTGTCCCCCTTCCTGCTTTTATATTTTTGTTTCCCATCCCTTATGTTAATCTGTTTTGTCTCTTAAAGTCCTAATATGAGTGAAGTCATATGATATTTGGCTTTCTCTGACTAATTTCACTTAGCATAATACTCTCTATTTCCATCCACGTAGTTCCAAATGGCAAGATTTCATTCTTTTTGATTGCTGAGTAATACTACATTGTATATGTATTCCGTATCTCTTTTATCCATTCATCCATCGATGGAAATTTGGGCTCTTTCAATACTTTGGCTATTGTTGATAGTGCTGCTATAAACAACAGCAGCATGTATCCCTTCAAAACACCACACCTGCATCCCTTGGATAAATACGTAGTAGTGCAATTGGCTGGGTCATAGGGTAGTTCTATTTTTAGTTTTTTGAGGACACTTCATTCGGTTTTCCAGAGTGGCTGCATCAGCTTGTATTGCCTCCAATAATGCAAAAGAGATCGTCTTTCTCTGCATCCTCAACATCTTTTGTTGCCTGAGTTGTTAATGTTAGCTATTCTGACAGGTGTAAGGTGGCATCTACTTGTGATTTTGATTTGTATTTCCCTGATGATGAGTGATGTTGAGCATTTTTTTCATGTGTCGGTTGGCCATCTGGATGTCTTGTTTGGAGAAGTGTCTATTCATGTCTTTTGCCCATTTCTTCAGTGGATTATTTGTTCTTTGGGTGTAGAATTTGGTAAGTTCTTTATAGATTTTGGATACTAACCTTTTATCTGATATGTCGTTTGCAAATAACCTCTTCTATTCAGTCGGTTGCCTTTTAGTTTGCTGATTGTTTCCTTTGCTGTGCAGAAGCTTTTTATTTTGATGAAGTCCCAGTAGTTCATTTTTGTTTTTGTTTCCCTTGCCTCTGGAGACGTGTTGAGCAAGAAGTTGCTGCACGCAAGATCAAAGAGGTTTTTGCCTGCTTTCTCCTCGAGGATTTTGATGGCTTCCTGTCTTACATTGAGGTCTGTCATCCATTTTAAGTTTGTTTTTGTGTATGGTGTAAGAAAGTGGTCCAGGTTCATTCTTCTGCATGTCGCTGTCCAGTTTTGCCACCACCACTTGCTGAAGAGGCTGTCTTTATTCTATTTGATATTCTTTCCTGCTTTGTGAAAGATTAGTTGGCCATACATTTGTGGGTCCATTTCTGAGTTCTCTATTCTGTTCCATTGATCTGACTGTTCCTGTGCCAGTAACATACTGTCTTGATGATTACAGCTTTGTAGGATAGCTTGAAGTCCGGGATTGTGATGTCTCCTGCTTTGGTTTTCTTTTTCAAGATTGCTTTGGCTATTCAGGGTCTTTTCTGGTTCCATACAAATTTTAGGACTATTTGTTCTAGTTCTATGAAGAATGTCAGTGTTATTTTTGATAGGGATTGCATTGAATATGTAGATGGCTTTGGGTATTATTGACATTTTAACAATATTTTTTCTTCCTATCCAGGAGCATGGGATCTTTTTCCATTTTTTTTTTTGTGTGTGTCTTCTTCAATTTCTGTCATAAGGTTTGTATAGTTGTCAGTGTATAGATTTTTGACCTCTTTGGTTTGATTTATTCCTAGGTATTTTATGATTTTTGGTGCAATTGTAAATGGGTTTGATTCCTTGATTTTTCTTTCTTTTGCTTCATTGTTGGTGTATAGGAATGCAACGGATATCTATGCATTGATTGTATATACTGTAATTTTGCTGAATTCATGAATCAGTTCTAGCAGTTTTTTTTTTTAATTTTTTTTCAACGTTTATTTATTTTTGGGACAGAGAGAGACAGAGCATGAACGGGGGAGGGGCAGAGAGAGAGGGAGACACAGAATCGGAAACAGGCTCCAGGCTCTGAGCCATCAGCCCAGAGCCCGACGCGGGGCTCGAACTCACGGACTGCGAGATCGTGACCTGGCTGAAGTCGGACGCTTAACCGACTGCGCCACCCAGGCGCCCCTCTAGCAGTTTTTTTGTGGAATCTTTTGGGTTTTCTATATAGTGTATCATGTCATCCGCCAAGCATGAAAGTTTGACCTCCTCCTGGCCGATTTGGATGCCTTTTATTTCTTTGTGTTGTCTGATTGCATAGGTAAGACTTCCAATACTATGTAGAATAACTGTGGCGACAGTGGATATCCCTGTCTTGTTCCTGACTTTCGGGAAACCTCTCAGTTTTTCCCCATTGAGGATGATATTAGTGTTGGGTCGTTCATATATGGCTTTTATGATCTCGTGGTATGCTCCTTCTATCCCTACTTTGTTGAGGGTGTTTATCAAGAAAGGATGCTGTATTTTGTCAAATGCTTTCTCTGCATCTATTGAGAGGATCATGTGGTTCTTGTCCTTTTTTTTATTCATGTGATGAATAATGTTCATTGTTTTATGGATATTGAACCAGCCCTGCATCCCAGGTATGAATCCCACTTGGTCTTGGTGAATAATTTTTTTTTAATGTATTGTTGGATCTGGTTGGTTGATATCTTGTTGAGGATTATTCCATCCATGTTCATCAGGGAAATTGGTCTATAGTTCTCCTTTTTAGTGGGGTCTGTGTCTGGTTTTGGAATCAAGGTAATGCTGGCTTCATAGAATGAGTTTGGAAGTTTTCTTTCCATTTCTATTTTTTAGAACAACTGCTAGAGAACAGGTGTTAACTCTTCCTTCAATGTTTGGGAGAATTCCCCTGGAAAGCCATCTGGCCCTGGACTCTTGTTTTTTGGCAGATTTTTAAATACTGATTCAATTTCCTTACTGGTTATGGGTCTGTTCAAATTTTCTACTTTTTCCTTGTTGAGTTTTGGTAGTGTATATGTTTCTAGGAATTTGTCCATTTCTTCCAGATTGTCCATTTTCTTGGCATATGATTGCTCATAATATTCTAGTATTATTGTTTTTATTTCTGCTGTGTTGGTTGTGATCTCTCCTCTTTCATTCTTGATTTTATTTATTTGGTTCCTTTCTTTTTTCTTTTTGATCAAGTGGCTAGTGGTTTATCAATTTTGTTAATTCTTTCAAAGAACCAGCTTTTGGTTTCATTGATCTGTTTTACTGGGGTTTTTTTTGGTTTCAATAGTATTCATTTGTTCTCTAATCTTTATTATTTCCTGTCCTTTGCCGGTTTTGGGTTTGATTTGCTGTTGTTTTTCCAGATCCTTAAGGCATAAAGTTAGGTTGTGTATCGATGACCTTTCTTTCATCTTTAGGAAGGCCTGAATTGCTATATACTTTCTTCTTATGACCGCCTTTGCTGTGTCCCACGGTTGTGGGTTGTGGTGTTATCATTTTCATTGGCTTCCTTGAACTTTTTAATTTCCTCTTTAACTTCTTGGTTAGCCCATTCATTCTTTACTAGGATGTTCTTTTGTCTCCAAGTATTCGTTACCTTTCCAAATTTTTTCTTGTGGTGATTTCAAGTTTCACAGCATTGTGGTCTGAATATTTGCACGGTATGATCTTGATCTTTTTGTACTTGCTGAGGGCTGATTTGTGTCCCAGTATGTGGTCTATTCTGGAGAATGTTCCATGTGCACCGGAGAAGAATGTATATTTTGCTGCTTTTGGGTGAAATGTTGTGAATATATCTGTTAAGTCCATTTGGTCCAGCGTTTCATTCAAAGCCATTGTTGCCCTGTAGATTTTTTGATTAAGTGATCTGTCCATTGCTGTGAGTGGGTTTTTGAAATCTCCTACTATTATGGTATTACTATCAATGAATTTCTTTATGTTTGTGAGTAATTGATTTATATATTTGAGTGCCGCCACATTTGGTGCATAAATGTTTACAATTGTTAATGTTTCTTGATGGATAGACCCCTTAATTGTGATATAATGCCCTTCTTCATCTCTTGATATAGTCTTTATTTTAAAGTCTAGATTGGGTGATATAAGTATGGCTACTTTGGCTTTCTTTTGTTGACCATTAGCATGATGGATGGTTCTCCATCCCCTTACTTTCTATCTGAAGGTTCTTTAGGTCTAAAGGGCGTCTCTTGTAAACAGCATATAGATGGATCTTGTTGTCTTATGTATTTTGTTACCCCATATCTTTTGGTTGGAGCATTTAGTCCGTTGAAGTTTAGAGTGAGTACTGAAAGATATGAATTTATTGCCATGATGTTACTTGTAGAGTTGGAGTTTCTGGTCATGTTCTTTGGTCCTTTCTATGTTGCTTTTGGTATTTATTTATTTATTAACATGTTTACGTATGTATTTATTTATATTTTCATCTTTACTCCCCTCAGAGAGTCCTCCTTACAATTTCTTGCAGAGCTGGTTTAGTGATCACGAAGTACTTTAATGTTTGTTTGTCTGGGAAACTTTGTATCTCTCCTATTTTGAATCACAGCTTTGCTGGATAAAGAATTCTTGGTTGTATATTTTTCTGATTCAGCACATTGAATATATCCTGCCACTCCTTTCTGTCCTGCCAAGTTTCTGTGGATAAGTTTGCTGTAAACCTGATCTGTCATCCCTTTTAGGTTAAGGACTTTTTTCCACTTGCTGCTTGCATGATTCTCTCCTTGCCTGACTATTTTGTGAATTTGACTATGATATGCCTTCTTGATGGTCGGGTTTTGTTCAATCTATGGGGGTCCTCTGTTCTTCCTGGATTTTGACGTCTGTGTCTTTCCCTTGGTTAGGAAAGTTTTCTGCTATTATTGCTCTACCCCTATTTCTATATCTTCATCTTCTGGGACCCCTATGATTCTGATGTTGTTCCTTTTTAATGAGCCACTAATTTCTCTAATTCTTAAATTGTGTTCTTTTGTCTTAATCTCCCTCTTTTTTTTTTTTTTTTGCTTCTTTATTCTCCATAAGTCTGTCCTCTATATCACTGACTCTCTCTACTGCCTCATCCATCCTTGCTGCTGTAGCATCCATTTGTGATTGTAGCTCAGTTATAGCATTTTTTACTACGTTTATTTATTTTTGGGACAGAGACAGAGCATGAACGGGCGTGGGGCAGAGAGAGAGGGAGACACAGAATCGGAAACAGGCTCCAGGCTCTGAGCCATCAGCCCAGAGCCCGACGCGGGGCTCGAACTCACGGACCGCGAGATCGTGACCTGGCTGAAGTCAGACGCTTAACCGACTGCGCCACCCAGGCGACCCAATTATAGCATTTTTTATTTCATCCTGACTAGTTTTTACTTCTTTTATCTCTGCAGAAAGGGATTCTAAGCTATTTTCAACTCCAGCTAGTATTCTTATTATTGCGCTTCTAAATTCTGGTTCAAACATCTTGTTTGTATCTGTGTTGGATAAGTCCATGGCTATCATTTCTTCGTGCTGTTTCTTTTGGGATGAATTCCTTCATTTTGTCACTTTGACGGGAGAAAAGGAATTAAAGAGGTAGGAAAAATTAAAATAAAAAAAATAAAATTAAAAGTATATTAAAATTAAAAAATTAAAAACACAGACACACAAAAATCAAATAAATGATGCTTGATTCTAGGTGTGTTTTGGTCTGGGTGTGGATAGTGGCTTGATAGTTCAGAAAAAAGGGGAAAGAAGAAAAAAATGGAACTCACTTGAAAATTTGAAAAAAATGAATACACTGACACAGACCAAAATGAAATGATGGAAGTAAACTACAGTTTGAAACAAAATTTACACAAAAGTAAAAAAAAATAGTAAAAAATATAAAGAAAAATATTTGTAATAAAAATTGAAAATAAAATATTTTTTTTATTTCTGTATTCAAGAAAAAGAAAAGAAATTAAAAAGAGAAAAAAGGAAGAAATAAAAAAAATAAAATTGAATAGATGGTCCTGCTAACAGACTGAAATATGAGTAAAATTTGTTTTCCCCTAGAAATCAGACTATGAAGTGCTTTATAGTCCATAAACTAAGCAGACAGTGAGAGTTCAGTTCTTGAAGAGCAAAGTTGGCCCAGTTGTGCGGGGCTCAGTGTAATAGTTCCGTTCTCCACTCGATTGTGCTGATAGCCAACTGGAGTGGTTTGTTGTGGTGCTTTTTGGTGCTGATGCATATGCGTGGAAGCGGTGAAAATGGCGTCACCCAGGTACCCAGTCTCTAGTATTGGAATTCTGTTCTTCCTGATTAGCAATCATGCACCCGTCCTTGGTCTTCAGCTTTCATCCACTCCCCACTTTTACATTGTCTGTGAACAAGCCCCAGGTAGTACCTCTCTCCTGAGTTTTGTCTCAGATGCGGCTATGCTCCCCGGCCCCTTACTTCTGAGGGATTGTGGCTTTGACCCGTTCTGCCCCTATGTGGAGGGTCTCACCAAGCAGTGGCCGGGTGCCTGCCTCGTGCAGGAAAATTTGCGGGACCATGTTGCTGCCGATGCTCAGAGACTGAGGACAGCTGCCAGCCCACCCCAGGAAAAGTTCGTGAGATAAAGTGTAGCAGCAGTATTTCAGGGATTATGGAAAATCACAACACACATCTGGCACTAGGCTTCACCCTTAATAACCTTGTTCCAGCAGCAGCGAATGTGGCCATTCTCTGGGTTCTGCTGGGCCCAGGTTGCCTCACAGCCTCTACCAAATGTACTTCCAGCAGTGGAATCACTTCTCCCCATGTGGCCCGAGAAACTTCCGGACCCCATTCTGCTCCTGGGGATTCACCCTTCCCACCAGAGCACCATCAGTTATCGAGCTGCAGAGTTCCAGAGTCTATTTTCCCCCTGTTTACAGTCTTAATTGAATTTAAACCTTTTCCTTTCTCCTTTCTCCCTTTTTCAGTTCCTGGGGGTGTTTCTAATTTTCTAATTTATTTCCAGCTGCTTTGGGAGGGGTGCTTTTTCCCTATTCTCCTCACATTCTCTGTCCTCTCTCTGCACACAAAGTCACCTCTCTGCCCTCTATGTCTTCTCTCTCCCCAAGTTCATGTCTGCACCGCATACCTGCTGACTTCTGTGGTTCAGGTTGTACAGATTGTTGTGTTAATCATCAGGTCAGTTTTCTAGGTTTGCATGATGGTGTAGTGTTGGTTTGGCTGTATTTCATGGACACGAGACACACAAAAAACTTCCATGCTGTTCAGCCATCTTGGCTCCCTCCAATAATGAAGGGTATTTAAGATATGTTTTTTAGTTATTAAATTCAATTGATATTTAATTATATTTAAAATGAGATGTTCAGGAAAGGACATTTTCATAGATTATATGAATTGAGATCTGAAGAAAGTAAAGAAGCAAGCTATAAAAGATACCCAGGAATAGTTTTCTAGGGAGAGAAAATAGTAGTTAGTAGGTAAAATTGCCTTGAGATAGAAGGTAATGACTATTAAAGGGGCATTGTGTATGGATGGCAGTAAAAGGAATAAAAAATATTAATAGGAAATAAGGTCACAGAAAGGTAGCAGGAAGTAGATTATGTGGGACTTTGAAATAGGAAACTCCTTTATAAAGTGGGTAGTTGTAAACAGAATGAGGAGATATGACATATTTTCAAAGGATTTGCTCTGTTTGTTAAGTGGACGGTAGTGTCTGTGCTAGAGTATATGGTATAGTCTCGAGTATATGATCGGAAACAAAATGAGTATATGGTATACTCTAGAGTATATGATAGGAAACAAAATGCTAGTTGGAATTATTGCAGTAATCCAGGTTGTAATCCAAATAAGATCATGTCTGGGACCAGCTATGGTGGTCACAAGGTCAGTTTGGGGATATATTTTGAGAGAGGAGACAAGATCTGTTTATGGCTTCAGTATAGGTATAAATGATATAGATGACTCTAGAGTCACTGCATGGTGTTTGAGAAAAGCAACTAGAAGAATGGAAATGTTGAAACTGTGATGGGAACACGTTGAGTGGTGGCAGAGGTTGAGAGGAAGAGTTCTGTTTAGGACATGTTACTTTTGAAATGCCTGTTAGACAACAGCATAGAAATGCCAGTTAGACAGCTATAGGATTCTGGATAAAGGAAGAAGTATTGTGTGGACATACACATTTTGGGGTGCAGTAGGTAACATTTAAAGCCTAAAGACTAGAAGAGATTACTTGACAATTAAGAATAGATAGAAGAGGGGCACGTGGGTGTCTCAGACTGTCAAGCGTCTGACTCTTGATTTTGGTTCAGGTCATGATCTCATGGTTCATGAGACTGAGCCCCATGTTGGGCTCTGCACTGACAGCACAGAGCCTGCTTGGGATTATCTCTCCCTCTGGCTCCTCCTTACCTGCTCATTCTTTCTCTCTCTCTCTCTCTCTCTCCCTCCATCTCTCAAAATACATAAACATTTTTTTAAAAAGGGTATAAGAGAGAAGTAGTGCAACACCATGTCCTAGATCACGTAGAATGATGAAACAATTACATGAAATAATTAGAAGTATACCAAAAGCAGTTAATACTAGAGAAACAAAATATAAATTTTATATTTTAAGAACTAAGACACAATCAACCCCATGCTATAATTTTTGCCCCAAATGAAGGCATTGGGATCATCTTTTGAGAACTGACCCAGCCAATTATGCTGATTTCCTTGGAATTTCTACCTAAACAGCACCTTTTTTTTTTTTTAATTTTTTTTTCAACGTTTATTTATTTTGGGGACAGAGAGAGACAGAGCATGAACGGGGGAGGGGCAGAGAGAGAGAGGGAGACACAGAATCGGAAACAGGCTCCAGGCTCTGAGCCATCAGCCCAGAGCCTGACGCGGGGCTCGAACTCACGCACCGCGAGATCGTGACCTAGCTGAAGTCGGACGCTTAACCGACTGCGCCACCCAGGCGCCCCTACAGCACCTTTTTTAAAAAATATTTTGTACATTTTTGAGAGAGAGAGAGAGACAGAGAAAGAGACAGAGTGCAAGCAGGGGAGAAGCAGAGAGAGAAGGAGACACAGAATCCAAAGTAGGCTCCAGCCTCCTAGCTGTCAGTATAGAGCCAGACACGGGGCCAGAACTCGTGAACTGCGAGATCATGACCTGAGCTGAAGTCATACGTTTAACTGAGTGAGCCACCCAGGCACCCCTATACAGCATCTTTCTAATATTCACCCTGCAGGTGAGTCCTAGGAATCATTAAAAGCTAAAATACCGGCTCTTCTTGAGATATTGAAGCTATGGATGAGACCGGATCTACAATCAGGTGTGGGGTAGTTCTTAATGCAGTCTGTTAAGAATGTATGTCTTGATTGCTGACAGTCAAGGAACCCTATACTCTACGACGTCATCTTCATGGGTATATGCTTTCCTTTGTATACCTAAAAGGGAGAAATAAGTCTCTCAGACTTATCTACTCTCCCATAGGACGGGATTCACTGTGAAAATTACATATAGCCAAAAATATTAATTCTAAGTATAATTTGGCTTTACTAAGAAAGGACATGAAAAAATAGGCTGTCAGAATTGAGATGAACATACGGAAGACTGCTTGACAACAAGGGTTGTTACCCTGCTGAAATACATTATCATTTTCTAAAAATGTTAAACATTTGAAGAGGTTGTAGGCTTCCATTTTTCTTTCTACAAGACTTTCAAAATCACCAAGTGTTTGTAGTCAAGAAATGTTTTAGGTGTAATTTGGATTGAAGGGCAGTGGCCATTTTAAATTAATATCTTCCAAGGTCTCATCTAGTACATGATTTTATTATTTTGTTTCCTTGGGCAGTTTAACCTCATTTACCTTTGATGTGGCAGAAGCTTTTTCCCCTTTTCATCGTATTTTCCAGATGACTGTGCAGCCATTAGAGAGATGCATAGTATAAAGAATAAGGAAGAAGAAGAAGAAAAAAAAAAACACAGAAAAGAAAGTCCACAAGAGAATACATTAAGTTAAACAAATAGGATTGGTTTCATGTTATGAAAATCAAACCACTGTGTCTTTATCATAGTAGGTGAGGAGGCTAGGGATTTCTTTGGAAAATTATCTGTCTCCTGATCTTCTAAATCTAGATATAATCAGTTATATTTTTTGTTCTTTTGTTACAATGTAAAAGGACAACAAAATTATTATTACTGAGGTACTTAGGACACAAACTCTGCAAATATTACAGATTTAAACCTCGGAAATATACTCAGAATGTAGAATAACTCACAGTACATCATTTATTAAATAACAGTGCTGCTTTATATGATAGTGAATCATAAAAGCATGGCTACTCAAAAAAAGATGTATCTTATGGAAAAAGTATTTCATTACTTGTGACAAATTGAAATGGCTAAATAAGGACTGTCTTCCTGGAATTCAAATACTTTGAACCCAACTCAAGTTTGTGAAATTTACTTTTAAAAGAAACATGCAGTGGCACCTGGTGGGTTCAATCAGTTAAGCATGTGACTTCAGCTCTGGTCATGATATCCTGGTTTGTGGGTTCAAGCCCCCCGTCAGGCTCTGTGCAGAGAGCTGGTAGCCTAGAGCCTGCTTTGGTTTCTGTGTGTCCCTCTCTCTCTACCCCTTACCCACTCATGCTTGGTCTCTCTCTCTCTCTCTCTCTCTCTCAAAAATAAACGTGATTTTTTTTTCGTAATTTTTTTTTTTAAATAAGGAAGTTAAATAACCATTCACTAAGGCAGATAGCCACTGTTGCTCACCCTTGTTGTATATGGCTTTGTTAAAAATAAGACTTGTGCCTTTCTCTTTTCCTTTTAAAGATTCTTTTTGCCAGTTTCTCTAAGGTTTTTTTTTTCTTTCTGCCTCATTACTTACTGAATCCAAGTTTCCCTAAGAACCTACTAATAATTAGTATTTACTATGTTTGTTGCACCTCATTCCTATTTTAGTTTTCATCCAGTTTTCTTGTTGTGTCATCGTACTCTCCAGGTGTTCTGGCCAACATGTCAGGTTTTGCAAAGTTTGCCAAGGGATTCTGTGCTTGTCCTCCAATTAATCATTGGCATTAACTGACAGAAGGGAATAGGGATTAACTTCTCTATGTATATATAGCATCTTCAGAGAGTATTCAGGACATATAGTGAAGCTGTTTAAAGTATAAGTTATAGATTAGCTTTCTAGATTCATCTATGTACTCTTGGATAAGTCCTGAAGTACTAAATTTGAAGCAGCAGAATCTCTTGGAATCACAGAAGAGTCACAGAGAGATTGCTGTTTGTGCAACATCATGTGGAGTAGAGGTCTCGTACCTTAAAACGTTCACCAGTCTCTTTTACCTTCCCTGTTTTCCATCTATTTTCTTCTTGTATTTCCTTTCCTTCTATGATTTATTTGTATATCTATCTATAATCTGTCTATCCTGTGGAATGTACACTATGTAAGTAAGTCTGGGAACCCAACAAATTTGGCATTGTCTCTGATACAGGATGTACAGAGGTAAGGCAACTGAATCCCTGAAGATTGAACCTTGTGTGTTTGAGTGTGTGTGTGTGTGTGTGTGTGTGTGTGTGTGTGTGAGAGAGAGACCGAGTGATTACTATAGCATTTCTTTAGCATTTTGACTTCATGTGAGGCCTTGGGGATTTCCATATCAAAGGTACTTCACCCAACTCTGAGGTGTAGGCCTTCCCAGAAGTCATCAACAGACTTCATTTTAAAGAGACAAGATTTCAGGGCCCGGATAGTTCAGGTGACACTACCCATTAATAGCCGAGCTTGCACCTTATACGCACACTCCTTGATCTTTCAATCAATCACAATCCTTTACCTCCACCCTAGCTTAAATCTAAAAAGTTCTTCCTCTATTAAGAGAAACATAAATCAAATATGAATGACTATAAAGTGCAGAAATATTAAAAGGGAGGAAAGATGAAGGGCAAGTACAAGTAAACTTTTAAAGTTACCAGGTTTTTATTTTTTCCATCTTTAACATTTTTAACTCTTTTATGAAGAAAAGCAAGGTAAACATACACATTTGGTAGGATTAATTAAACTTACTTATCAACAGTGATAGGATATACTGCCTATCACAGTAGGATATTTTCAAAATAGGTTGAAAGTCCTTTGAAAACTAGTTAAGAAAGTCACCTAATGAGTTAAGATTAATGCTATAACACATATAATATGACTACCATTGGTGTGTTGACCTTTGAATAACCATAGGAGGATGTGTTTTTTTTTAATGTTTATTTTTGAGAGAGAGATTGAGAGAGACAGAGAAGGAGCAGGGGAGGGGTAGAGAGAGAGGGAGACACAGACTCCAAAGAAGGCTCCAGGCTCTGAGCTGTCAGCACAGAGCCCCATGCAGTTCTCAAACCCATGGATCTCAAGATCATGACCTGAACCAAAGTCAGTTAAGCAACTGAGCCACCCAGGAAAAAGCCCCAGGTTTTTCCACAGTATTGAACAAATGGTATTTACATTAATTTGTACTAAACAGAAAGTTTCCTGTTGATGAAACAGATGTCACCATTTTTGCATCTATATATGTCACTTTATAGACAAGGTTAAAATGCTTTCTGAGGTGCCAGTAGAGTGCCTGACATATAGCTGATCTTTGGGTCATGACTGTGGAATAACTGTTTTTTATAAAATAGTGAGAAGCTTCCTCCCTAGATCCCAACCTGTAGTAGCATGGGAACCTCACAGGGGCCATGCCTCAGCATGCCCATGATTCCTTATGGGCCTGTGGAGCAAGTTGTTTCACAAAGCATCAAGCAGATATGCAGCCTCAATACTCCCAGGGAGGTACTTAAGGCACATGTGGGCCCACCCCCTCATACATAAAACAAAATAAACTTTGATGAAACTAGTTGTAGAAAAGAGACCTCTAGACAAGGCACCTGAGTTTCTTTTACTAAGGACACTTCCAATGCATAGAATATGTTCACTGTGTAATTCCACTTAAGATAGGACCCTTACTTCCACCAATTTTGAGGTTTTAAATTTAAAACTTTCCTGTTTTTCACCAACTAGTGGACACAACAATCTGCCATTATTTATAATCTCACAGCCTTTTCCTTGTAAAATATTTGATGGATAGGAAAGCCTATTATGTCAATTGTGAACACATTTGAGTTTATAATTTTGTTGAATCTTATGAACTATTTCTGTTAGATTTTATTTTAATTGCAGTCTAGTTCACATACAGTGTTAAATCAGTGTCAGGTGTACAAAATAGTGATTCAACAATTCTATACATTACTCAGTGCTCATAAAGATAAGTATATTGTTTAATTCTCTTCCACCATTTCATCCACTTCCCCTTCCTGCCCTCCTTCTGGTAACCATCTGTTTTCTATTATTAAAAGTCTGTTTTTTGGTCTTTTTCCCCCTTTGTTTCTTTTGTTTCTTAAATTCCACATATGAGTGAAATCATATGGTGTTTGTCTTTATCTGACTTACTTCACTTAACCTTAGAATCTCTAGATCTATCCATGTTGATGTGAATGACAAGATTTAACTCTTTTTATGGCTGAATAATATTCGTGTGTGTGTGTGTGTGTGTGTGTGTGTTCTGTATGCATTCATCTGTCAATAGACACTTGCGCTGCTTCCATAATGTGGCCTAAATAAGGCTTCCGTAAGCATAGGGGTGCATTATATCCTTTGGATTTAGTGTTTTTGTTTGTAGTTTTTGGATAAATACCCAGTAGCGTGATTACTGAATTATATGCTAATTCTGGTTTTAATTTTCTGAGGAAGCTCCATATTGTTTTCCACAGTGCCTACAACAGTTTGCATTCCCACCAATAGTGCATGAGGATTCCTGTTTCTTTGTATCCTTGCCAACATTTTTTGTTCATTATAAAGTAATTTTATCACTAATTCCCAAGGAGTCAATCTCGGCAAAAAGTTCAAATGTCTTTAGGAAATACTATTCATTATTGCTTTCCGTGCCAAATTTTTTAAAGTTAGCTAACAGTTTCATGACCATGGGTCACTTAAAGTGCTTTCTTTCAGGTGAGCTGTAAAACAAAATACCGTGATACCTTTCTGTATACATAATGAGTGTGTCTGTGCTAAATTATTTATTCATTGTGCTAAAAAATAGAAAATTAATTTTCATATTTCCTTTTTTAAATAAAAATGTTTGATATTGTTATTATGTTTCATCCACTATTATTTGCTTTAGAGAGGGGAAGGAAAACTGAAGACCATGGGCCATATCTAGTCTACCATCTGTTTTTGTAAATAAAGTTTTATTGGAATGCAGCTGTGTTCATTCATTTATATATTGTGCATGGCAATGTGTGTTCTCCCACAGCAGAGCTGAATAGTAAGAACTGAGACCTTATGTCCTGCAAAGTCAAAAATATTTACTTTATGAACTTTTACAAAAAAGTTTCCCCCATATAGCCTCAAGCTGGGATTCAATGGAAAATTAGCTTCTATAAATCCCCTAGTATTTTGTGGTCACTTATGCTGGTCAAAAAAAAAAAAAATGTCTTTCTTGATATTTCACAAACAGAAGGATCTGAGGTCCCAATCAAACTTTCAAAGGCCATGATATATGTAGAGAAATTTTCTTTCTTGAATCCAACATTATTATGCACAGTAAGCTTGCACATCTTTAAAAAAAGATTTAATGTGAATTTTATCTTCATTTCCATGAGGATATGTCATTTACTTGTCGTTGTTTTTTCTGCCATCCTTTCTATTCCTGCCATAGCATTTACACAAGTTATTTATGTGTATGTGAGAGAGAAAATGTGTCTTTAAGATGAAAAATGCTATTTTCTTGATTAATTTTTAATGTATTGGTCTCTTTGCTTACCCTGAAATTTATCCCTGTTTTTAATCCATAGCATCACACTTTAATAAGACATCATTCAAGATTTCACTGTTATTACTTTGTGGTATCTTCTGTTTCACTCTTTAATTCACAGTCACTTTCTTCTTCTATGTCATACATGGTTTTCCCCAATACAGTGATGTTTATCCTTTGCACAGTTAATTCCATTTGAGTAGAAGAGATAAAACAAAGCAGTACAGGTGTGTGAGCAAATTTTCTTGCCGTTCTCCTGGACTTCAGAGAAAAAAAATTCTCTTAATTGGTCTCTGGATATTTGACTTTCATTAACTATTTGAAACAAACCCTTTTCTATGGAAAAGACACCAAGAAATAAAATACCATATTGGTCCCTTCAATAGTGTTAATATTTGTAAATATCAAGCCAGTTCCAACTGGATCTGTCCCTGGATAATCAAAAACTAATGATAAGCTAAGGAGTGTTGTAGGTAAATAGGGAGTCATCACCTACATCAAAGAAATCTTGTTGAATCTGATACATGGTAAAAGAGGTATCATAATCTATAACAGTAATTAGGGAAACACACTTACAAATGTCACAAATATAAGAGTATAAGCTTCTTGAGGGAATAAATTTAGTATACCAATTCCTTCTGATTCTCTTAGTAGTGATCTGCGTTCCCTTACTAAGAATGCAGCAAATGTTAAGAGTTGACTGATGGTAATCCTTTAGGATACTTGGTCTTTCTCCTTAGCTAAACAAGAAAAATCAAAAGTATTGTTTCAGGTCATTTACAAGTGTTGTTGAAAGCTAACTCATTCACTTTTCCACCACTATGAGTGTCTTGTCTATTTAAATATAAGAAAAAAGTAAATGATCATTGTTTTTTCTTGTCTTTAATGATGCAAATTTTGAGAAATGGAACAATCTTAAATTCACCTTTTTATAGAAGAGTATAGCATTTTAGGTAAAAGTCATTATGGAGCAAGAAACATAACAACAGATGAGAATATGAAATATATTTAAAATCATAATGAATATGTAAAGAGTAGAAATATAAAGTTCTATTTGGCCACCAGTCTAACATACCTTATTGCATCATCACACAAGTTATATATAGTGGACATCTCGTGGACATCCAAAGTTAGATCATTAGGGCAACATGAGAAATAGATGGTATGTTTGTATACAATAGTTTTAGTATCCACTCTCCATAGGTTCATTTTAGCCTCTGTTCCCATAGTCCTTACTTCAACAGAGAAACAAACACAGACTTTTGTTTTCTGGAGAGTTCCAACTCAATTTGTTTCCAACTTTCAATTAAATTCTTAATTACTATCAGCTGTCAAACACCATATCTTAGGCATAATTAGAGATCACAAAAATCCATTATTTCATTCAATAAATCTCTAAGTATCTCTCATTATAATTTGCCAGGGTCACATATGAGAAATGATAGTCAGAACTCTCAAGTAGCTTATAAATCGAGTTGAAGAAATAAATGCATTAAAAATTATGGTACAAGGCAACAATCACAAACATTATTCAAATATTATAATTGGTAAATTAAAAAAAAACTTGAAAGAAATTACCTGTAATTGTAGGGACAAGAGTGAATTCTGAAGGACATGGCTCTTAAAACTGTGCCTGTAAGAAATTTAACAGATATAGATGTGAGGAATGGAAACTGCATTCCAGGTAAAGAGAATGGCATAAGCAAGGACTTGAAGGTAGAAAATGTGAATGTGCATTATTGGAACAAAATGTATTAAGAAAATGTGGCAAAGGAGAAAGAGTATTAATAAGTTGATCTGTATGCAGGGAAAGGGTACAGGTGAGGTAAGAAATTAAATAGAAACATTTAAAGTAGGGCCAAATAACGGAAGACCTTGAATGGCAGTCTTAGGTGTTTGGTCTTCCTGAGGGAATGGAAGCATTTTAAGCAAGGGATTTAACTTCATAAGTTATTTTGGCAGCACTAGTTAGGAGAGAGAGTCAGGGGAAACGAGATGCTATGAGAGGCCTGGCTGCTATGTTAACAGAGTAGTGAAGAACAGAGCTAATAATATCAAGCCAGCACAGTGGATAGACTGTAAGAGAAACTCAAAAAAGAAGTTGGTTCAAGTAAGTGAATCTAAGAGCCCTCATTTCATCCATTTTACATTCATTTAAATGTGCTGACAAGTGTGAGGAGAGGTAGAAAAAAATGTGTTAAGAGAGCTCATGAGATAAGAAAGAATTTTTTCAAGGATGACAGGGAATTTTTGGTTGGCTACAAAATGTTTTGCCAAGAAGAAATTGTCATTTTCCTAAATTTTAAAATGGCTTTTGATATAATAGTTGTTGAATTAAATATCATTATATATAGACATGTATACAATGTACATATAACATATACATACAAATATTCATATGTGTATATATATTATACAACACACATATAATCTGGGAGTGTAATAAATTTGCCTGTACTAAAATTTTTGTATTAAGTTACTGTTTACGGTGTAGTTTAGGGTTTATATCAAACTATGACTGACTGGGTTGCTTATAAACGATTGAAATTTATTTCTTGCACTTCTGAGTGCTGGAAGTCCTAGATCAGAGAGCCAGCATAGTTGGAGTCTGGTGAGAGCCCTCTTTTGGGCTGCAGCCTGGTGACTTCTCCATGCATCCTCACATTGTAGAAAGAGGGTCAGAGAGCTTTATGGGATCCCTTTTATAATCTCACTCATGAGGGCTCTCCAAGCATTATCTAATTACTTCCCAGAGGCTCCACCCCCTAATGGCATCACAGCGGGTGTTAGGATTTCAACATATGAGTTTGAGCTGGGCACAAGCATTTAGTCCATATCTGCGTTAAGAAAATAATCAAGTACTTGTTTTCAGTAACCAAATGTGTTTGGTTAATACTTATTATCCATCACCTGTTAGGGTGACCTGATAATCAATTTAAATAAGAAGTCATTGAAAGTCTATGTACCTGTGTTTGTTACCTATGTGTTAGACTTCATTAAGCAGCTTATTAATCAGCCTTGACTGTTTGCCGCACATTAGTTCTTCAACAAAAGCACAGTTCTAGCTGATGTTTGTGAATCACCACCTGTAGAAGTCTTAATGAATTTTTCCTCCTTTGGAGCATAATCCATCTTTGCCCCATTGTCTAAACACCATCAGTTCATTTGCAGCATATTCTAATGTGTGATATAAACAGAATGTGTCAGTCTACAGTACTCAGGTTTTAACTGCAGAAAAAACGGGGATTGCTTCCTTTTCCTGTGTGTTTCTTCTCAATAATATCTCACTATTGCCCCAGTACTCTTCATCCCAGTGACTTTTTACCCTGCTTTTGGGTGACTTCTATTCATCTTCAGAAAGTTTTGGAAATGTTCAGAAACATCTCCCGTTCTTGGTTCTATGGGCACTCTCTGCCCAGATTAAATGTCCGTTTCTTTCCGTGGATTCTGCCATATATGATTTTTAGTGGCCCATTAATCCACTTACACATCTTAAATTGTGTGTAAAAATAAAGTTTTCTTACCATTTAAATATTTTTTTACACTTTACTTGAATTACAAATTAAGTTTTAATAAAAACAAAATATAAGGGCAATGAATAGATTTAAGGAGCATAGATTTCAAATCTGAATTATTAACTAAAAATAGACTTAAAGTGGCTTAGAAAGTTGTTGATTACCTTCATCTCAAATATCAAAGAATTTATTTTTAATTATTTTTTTTATTTTACAGAAAGAATGAGGGATATTGGTAGAGGGAGAAGAGAGAGAGTATCTTAAACAGGCTATATGCTTAGTGTGGGACCTACACAGGGCTCTATCCCATGACTGTGAGATCATAACCTGAGCTGAAATCAAAAGTCAAGCCTGAATTGACTGAGCCACTCAGGCCTGCCCTCAAATACCAAAGAATTTGGGGCACGTGGGTGGCTCAATTGATTAAGCTTCTGACTTTTGTTCTTTGTCTCATTTCATGATCTCACAGTTTCATGAGTTCAAACCCCACATTGGTCTCTGTGCAGCTGGAAGTGCAGAGCCTGCTTGGAATTCTCTATCACTCCCTTTCTTTGCCCCTCCCCCACTCACACTGTCTCTGCCTCTCTCAAAATAAATAAAAAAAAACTTTAGAAAAATATATCAAGTAATTTAATGTAGAGGAATACACAGTTGACCAAGACACTCAAACAGCACCCATAAGGTCTCTTTCATTTAACAATAAGGATTCTGGTCTTGCAGCTCTTTCATCACCTATGTTAGATTTTTGTCTACAGGCAGAGATCCCAGGGTTCTTTTCACTCCAGGTTAGGTGGAAGTTTGTACTTGGCATGGCCTTGACCCTAATGATCTTTATTTAACACCAATCTATCAATTCTTCAGTGTTTCTCTATACTACACTTGGATCCCTGTCTCCTTGTGCTTTTACTTATTTGATTTACCTAACCTTGGGTGGGATTGGTTTTACTCTATGAATAACCAGGGGCAATTACCTCTGTTTTGTCAGTTAGAGCCCTGTGGCTTTCAAGATGGATCAGCTTCCTTTCTTGAGGGTAAATCCACCTCCATTATCTTATATTCCCTCCCCACCTTGTGTTACTAAGTTCCTATCCAATACAAGAATTTGACTCCTAGGAACCAGATATTTGGATCACAAGCATAATTAATGTATGGTACCTGACATCGGGGTGCTTACAATCTTGGTTGGGGGGTTGGTCACTGTGTAGTTAAAATTACCAATTTGATATCTTTCTGACCATCATGTTTTAGTGTCGTATCTGAATAGCCGCTATATCTTTCTTCACCTGCAAAGCGAAAATGATTGACATTTTTGTCCAATTAATCATTAGGTCTTTCTTGGCCCAGTATCCCACTCCTCATACTTCTCAGCAAACATTTTTTTGCTGAATCAGCTCAATTATCTCTAGTGGTATAACTGTCCAGCATCCCGTAACTATATGTGAACAGTATCAAAATGATTTTACACCTAAACTCTAGGTCCTTGAGGAATAATGACAGTCAAAATTTTTCATGGGAAGAAAAGAAAGGTCATAAAACAGAATCCTGGAATTACTGATGAAACTTTGATCTGCTTATATTTTAAAGTAAATATTAGCCACCTTTGCACAGGGAGAGGAAAAATGTCGTAATATGAAATTGAACCAATAATAAAAAGGCATTGTTATTCCTGATAGTTTTAAAATATCATTCCCTTTCTGAAACAGTCAAAATTTTTACTTATTGCCTATCAAAATAGTCTTAAAGATATGAAGTGTTATTTTGTCATTTCTACCCCAGAGGTTGGCCGTTCTCTGTCCTAGCTTTCCAAGGACTGCTTTTATTTTCTGTTTTAATCTCAATATTATATTTCCATTCCATACATATTTTGAGAGGTCATGAGGCACCAACACCTTTTATGCAAATCAAATAAAAATGTACAGGGTATTTGCTTTTTATTTTCAAAAGTTGATTCACATGTGCTTCCTGCTGCAGTCTGCACATGCAAATGCTTGAAAAGTGCAATTCTTCGCCTTGGCATCCTAACTCCAGAGGGCATCTTTTTTTTCCTTTAGAAGGCAGAGGCCACCTATCTTTTTTTAATTATGTGTAACAATAACTAAACACAGGGTGCCATTTTCTCAGAACCCAGTATTGCTCCTACATTTTGGACCCTATATTTTGAAGATTTGGTATGTCCTTGGTATATTAAGGAATCAACACAAGGGTTTTTCATTATTGTCTATTTGGACATCTTACTGAATTTCACATTAGTTCTAATATGCAGATTCTTTAGCACCAACATTTTATTACTATTTAGGATTCATATGAGATTTAAGATTCTGTAGATAAGTCCCCACCCCCTTTCCCACCCATAATTACTGCTTCTCTATGCTCAAAGTATTTTAAAGGCTTACTTTTAATCCCAACACGTAGAATATAACTCCTAGATAGTTTCACCACAGAATATACAATAAAGCATGGTGGTCAAGAGTGTGGGTTTGGGATACAGATAGATTGGATTGAAAATTTACCACTCTTCTTTCCAAAATATGTGATTTTCGGCAAGCCAACTGACCTCTCCAGTTTCTTCACTGATAACACCATCTTACATGTTTATTATTTACATTAAAGGAAATGATGATTGTGAAACACTTAGACAGTGCTTGGTACATGTTAGGTGCTCAATACATAATAATTATACTTATAAAAGAAGTTCAGATAGCAGAGAACTAGGGTAACCCTGGGCTTTCCTTGTCCCTCAAACACAGCTGTATTGAGGTCAGATCACTTAAAACACCCAGGAAATTCTTCTTCCAAGTGGTAGGAGGATCTCCACGGTTGAAGGGAGACAGTGTGGCAGGTGTGATGTGCGTGGAGGTGATTGGGGCGACAGAAAGTGTGGTGTCACAAAGGAGAGAGAACCCATTTTGAGTAGAGACAAAGGGAGAGAATGACAGATGGGTTGAAAGAGTGCAGCATCAGGTTCGCACTAGAGGAAAACCTCTCTAGAGTGAGAAGTATTGTTGTAGTTTAGTTTTTTGTTTGTTTGTTTCCCAACAGGATTTAGAACTAATACTCTGAGGTTTAGGAGAATTTGAATTTTGAATTTCTCCAGAGCAAAGCTGTGGCCCCTGCTCCTGGGGAGAAGGAGCAAGCTGGCCCTAGGAACGCATAGCGTGGTGTAGGGATCTCTAGGGCGCACTGAGAGAGAACATCCCACTTCCTGGAGTACTTTTGGAAAAAAGTATTTTGCCTCTTCAAGGACAAAAACCCTGTTGGTGCCAGCAGGAGGACTTTCATCAGCAGGGGACAGAGATATACCCAGAGGGAATATAACGGTGTTGCTGTTTTTAGCAGTGGTACACCATAGATTCTGTGCACTGCACTGGTGTGGAACTATTTTTCTGTGACCAAGAACGTGAGACACAGCATCGAGAGGCACCGCTTGGTGCCTGGTCCTTTAAGACTTTGAATTTTGAATCCTAGTCATGTGCCAAAGGAAAAAAAAAAAAAAAAAAAAGCACAGGCATGCTGTGGTGCAGGGCTTGCTGACTGCCCTTGCTATTCTGTGAGGGTTGCCTGAACAGCGGTGGGTGTGTGATCCCCTGTCTAGGGATGAGAGATTTGGGTGGTGCCATTTTCCCCCCAGCAACAACAGGGTAGAATTTAAGAGAGCAGTACAGTGGCTCCCTATGGAGGCAGGAACCACTTACACCATAGGCACCACCTGGAACTGCTTATTTACTGGGGAAGGAATGACTCTAAGCTGACAAAACAAGCTTCTCTTCCAGAAGACCATCCACCAAATGTACAGAAAATCGAGTGCTTCAGAACCACTTCTGCAGTTCTTACTGAAATAGGACCAGGCTTGCTCCCTCCCCACCCCATTTCTTTCTTTATTTTTTCCCTTCTCCTCCTCCTTCTTCCTCTTCTTTTTCTTCTCCTCCTTCTCCTCCTCCTTTTCTTTTCTTTTCTTTTCTTTTCTTTTCTTTTCTTTTCTTTTCTTTTTTCTTTTCTTTTCCTTCTTTTCTTTTTCTTTGAAAGCAGCCTTATAGTATTTTTATATTCTCTTAATTTTTTGGTGCCCTTTCCTTTTCTCTTTTTTTGGGATCTAGTCCCCCCCTTTTCCAGGATTATTGCAACAAACAAATCAAAGCACACCTAGTTAAAAGTCCAAACACCATCCTCACCTCCCATTGCAGACAAGGAGGATCTCTACAGAGACCTGACCATTGGGACGGAGCCAAAATGCAACAGCAGAGTGAACATAGCATACACCAGAAATACTTCTTGAAGTGCCTGTCTGTGGACAGTGTATGACCCCTTTTTAATATAGCATTACTTTAAGGTGCAGGAAATATAACAACCTTTCAAAACACGCATAAGACAGAAACTTAGTCAAAATGACAAGACAGAAAAATTCTCCCCAAATATCAGTAGGAAATCTCAGATAAGGCCTTGCTTAAAACAGATGTAAGCAATATATCTGAACAAGAATTTAGAACAATAGTCATGAGACTACTAGCCAGGTTTGAAAATAGGATACAAGACATGAGAGTAACCCTTGCTGCAGAGATGAAAAAACTAATTACTACTCAGGCTGAAATAAAAAATTGTTATAACTGCAATGCAAAACTAACTGTATACAGTCACTATGAGGACTGAAGGAGCAGAGGAGAGAATAGGTGATATAGAAGAAAAAATTATGGAAAATAATGAAGCTGAAAAGAAGAGGGAAAGAAAACTTTTCGTCTCGAGGGGAGACTTGGAGAACTTAGTGATTGTATAAAACAAAACAATATCTATTTCATAGGAGTCCCAGAAGATGTCAAGTGGGAAAAAGGGCGGAAGGTTATTTGAGCAAATTACACCTGAGAACTTACCTACTTTTGGGAAAAAAACAGGCATTTAAGTCCAAGAGGCACAGAAAACTCCCCTCAAAATCAACAAAAACAGGTCAACACCATGAGATACAGTGAAACTTGAAAAATACAAAGGTAAAGAGAGAATTCTGGAAGAAGCTAGGGACAAAGGTCCTTAACATACAAGGATAAACATGTAAGTTTATCAACAGACCCATCCACTGAAAGTTGGCACACCAGAAGGTAGTGGCAGGAAATATTCAATGTGCTGAATGGGGAAAATATGCAGCCAAGAATTCTTTATCCATCAAAGCTGTCATTCAGAATAGGAGAGATAGAATTTCCCAGAGAAACAGAAACTACAGGAGTTCCTGAACACCCATCCAGCCCAGTAAGAAAGTTTAAGGGGGACTCTCTGAGTGGAGGTAAAAAAAGATCAAAGCAGAAAGACTACAAACACCAGAGAACATCACCAGAAACACCAACTCTACAGTTAACACAATGGCACTACATTCACACCTTTCAATACTTTGAATGTAAATGGACTAAATTCTCCTCCAATCAAAGTCATAGGGTGTCAGAATGGATTAAAAAACCAAAAATAAACAAAACAAAACAAAAAACAAGATTCATCTGTGTGTCACCTACAGGAGACTCGTTTTAGACCTAAAGACATGTGCAGATTGAAAGCAGATGGAGAACCACCTATCATACTAATGGATGTTCAAAAGAAACCCAGAGTAGACATAGTTATATCAGAAAAACTACATTTTAAAACAGATTCTATAACCAAAGATGAAGAAGGGCATTATATCATAATCAAGTGGTCTATCCATCAAGAAGATATAACAATTGTAGATATCTATTCTCTCAGCTTGTGGCACCTAAATATATAAATCAATTTATAACAAATATGAGGAATAATTGGTAATAATTATTGATAACCATTGATAATAATACAATGATAGTAGGGGACTTTAATACTCCACTTACAACAATGGACAGATCATCTAAGCAGAAAATCAAAAGGAAGTAGTGACTTTGAATGACACAGTGAACTGGATAGGTTAACAGATATATTCAGTACATTTCATCCTAAAGCAGCATACATTCTTCTGTAGTACAAGTACTGTACTGTACAAGTAATGTAGTACAAGTGCAACATTTTCCAGAATAGATTACACACTGGGTCACAAATCAGCACTCAACAGGTACAAAAGACTGAGATCATACCATGCATATTTTCAGACACAACTCTATGAAAGTTGAAGTCAACCACAGGAGAAAAATTGGAAAGCCCTGAAACATATGGAGGTTAAGGAACATCCTAGTAAAGAAAGAATGTGTTAACCAGGAATTAAAGAAGTAAAAAAAAGACATGTATGCACATGAAAGTGAAAACACAACAGCCCAAATGGGATGCAGCAGAAGTAGTCCTAAAAGGAAGTATATTGCAATTCAAGGATATCTCAAGATGCAAGAAAGGTCCCAAATACACAATCCAACTTTACACCTAAAGGAGCTAGAAAAAGAACAGCAAATAAAGCCTAAAGCCAACAGAAGAAGGAAAATAAGAAAAATTAGAGCAGAAACAAATGATACAGAAACAACAACAACAACAGTAGGACATATCAACAGAACTAAGAGCTGGTTCTTTGAAAGAATAAACAAAGTTGATACACCCCTAGCTAGACTTTTAACAGTAGAAAGTCCCAAATAGATAAAGACATGAATTAAAGAGGAGATATCACAGCCCACAGTACAGAAATTCAAACAATTATAAGAGAATACTATGAAATATTACATGCCAACAAACTGGACAATCTGGAAGAAATGGATAAATTCCTAGAAACTCACAAACTACAAAAACTGAAACAAGAAAATATAGAAAATTTGAATAGACCAATAACCAACAAAGAAATTCAATCAGTTATCAAACATCCCCCAACCAACTAGAGTCCTGGGTCACATTGCTTCCCAGGGGAATTCTAGCAGACATTTACAGAAGAGATCAAACCTATTCTTCTCAAACTGTTCCAAAAAATAGAAATGGAAGGACAGCTTCCAAACTCATTACATGAACCCAGTATTGCTTTAATTTCAAAACCAGACAAAGACCCAACTAAAAAGGAGAATTATAGGCCAATATCCGTGATGCAACTGGATGCAAAAATTCTCAACAAGATACTAGCAAATCAAATTCAGCAGTACATTAAAAGAATTATTCACTGTGATCAAGTGGGATTTATTCCTGGGCTGCAGAGCTGGTTCAATATTCACAAATCAATCAATGTGATACACCACATTAATAAAGGAAAGATAAAAACCATATGTTCCTGTCAGCAGATACAGAAAAAGCATTTGACAAAATACAGCATCTATTTTTGATAAAATCCCTCAACAAAGTAGGGTAGATGGCATATAGTGCAACATCATAAAGGCCATATATGTACGACCCACAGCTAATATCATCCTCAATGGGTAAAAACTGAGAGACTTTTCCCTAGCAGACCTGGGAACAAGGGAAGGTGGACATTTACTTCTAAGCTTCTTTTATCTTTGTAATTCTTTTACTGTGAACAGGTATTACTTACAATTTTTAATGAGTTTTTTTTCAATTTTTAATTTTGGTATAAAGCACAAACCATAAAATTTACCAGCTTATGTATTTACATACAGTTCAGTATTATTAAATATATTCACATTGTTGCGTAAAAAAATAACTATACTTATTGCTAATATTAGCAAGAATCATAGTCTCAAAACATACTCCCCTCAGCTCTTCTTATTATCTAAAATATCTCCTTTATAATAACTCATAGTTTTAATACACTATCTCTCAAAAGGCACTGAAGAGTAATACAACATACCCAATTAGTGTGGTTTAAGTTGTTATAAAATCAAATTTTACTCACTTTTAAACATGGCTGGAAAATAATAACAAAAAGCACAGAAACAGTTTGATAAAAAGATGAAAGTGAAGGGTGTAGAAAGTCTAGAACATAAAGTGAGGATGGAAGAGAATAAGACTTGGAGGCAGGATAGGAATTAAGTTCTGGAACACCAGCGGTGGTCAGGGTACCTGCAATGCAGATTTACTTTTCTTCTTATTTTCTGCTCCCTCTACTTCTCCTGAAATCCAAATAGTATCATGAAATCCAAAATATGCCCATATGAAACCCAGGAGGATGATATTTCCAAATTATAGTAAAATTTAGTCAGAATATTGATGATAATAATCGCTTTAAATTTTAAAAATACATGTAAATATGTATACATTATTATGTTAAAATTAATAAATATTATTTTAATTTTATAGATAAGTTCAAAGGATTACCTACCAAGTTCCCAGAAGCAATAAAATTTGGATGATATAGGCCCTAAAATTAGAAAACCTTAATGCTAGGGGCTCCTGGGTGGCTCACTTAGTTAAGCATCCAATTTTGGCTCAGGTCATGATCTCACAGTTTATGAGTTTGAGCCCACAACAGGCTCTGTGCTGACAGTGCAAAGCCTGCTTCATATCCTCTGTCCCCCTCCCTCTCTACTTCTCCCTAACCTCAACAATAAATGAAGAATGGAGGAAAGAAAGAGAGAAAGAAGTACGTAACTCTAATTCTGCCTCAGGCAAATGGTGAAACTGAGCCTCAGCAGTCTCTCACTGTAAAAAGTTGATAGCATCATTTTTTTCCTTTGCAGGGTTTTATGAAACCATGCATATGGAAGTACAAGATTGCATGTAGAAATATGTAACACAGTGCATGACATATTGTGCTTGTTCAGCAAATGCCAGTTTCTCTGACACTAAATTTCATACTCCTGTTGCTCTCCCGTGGGAAGACATCCCATTACTGCATCATTTGTACCTGTAAGTTGAAAAAAAGAGCCCGTCCTCTTGCTTTCTCACCTAAATTCGGGACTTTCTCCTTTTCTCTGTTTATCCATCCATCCATCCATTCTATTTACTCTTCATCAATTTATTAATTTCCTATTTACCAAACTGCATTACATTCTTCCTTCTTCAGCTTTTTTCTTTTCAGTCAAAATACTTAGCAGTTTTAGAAAGTGTTTATAAAAAACTAAAAATATATATATATGAACATAAAAAGATTGAATTTCAAATCTTGGGCTTCTAATCACCACCAAAATATTTGGCTGCTATTACCCACTCCCCTATAGAAAGTTGGCCCTTTTTGAGGCACCTGAGTGGGTTAATCGGTTAAGTGTCCGACTTCAGCCACAGGTCATGATCTCGCGGTTTGTGAATTCGAGCCCTGCATCAGGCTGTGTGCTGACAACTCAAAACCTGGAGCCTGTTTTAGATTCCGTGTCTCCCTGTCTCTCTCTGCCCCTCCCCCAATCGTGCTCTCTCTCTCTCTCTCTCACGCTCACTCTCTGTCTCAAAAATAAATAAACACACACAAAAAAATTAGGAAGCTGGCCCTTCTTGAAAATGTGAGATGAAGCTGTAAACCCACCAATGGCTATTTTCTGCTTTCTATATTTAGATAATCCAACTAAAGTGGGATATCTAATAGGTTGGGCATGTTAGACTAGTCAAGCAGATAGCTAAATCTCAATAGCTTAACCCAAACAGACATGCTTGGATAACTTTTCAGGTGAACAGAAAAATTTTACATCTAGCGGTCATTAAGGGACCAGGATCCATCTTACTGTTTCACCATCTCACAGAGCCATGTCATAATGGATATCCAGCCAGAGAAGTAGTACAAAGCAATCCTGGAGGAGATTCACAACAGTTTATAATACCCTTTGTCTGACAGTGACCCCATCACATATTGGCAAGGCATAGTCATATAGACACACCTAGCTACAAGGGAGGTGCCTAGTTACAATCCTATTACTGGAGGAGAAAGCAGAATAGAATTCAGTGAACAGTGAGAGTTCAGTGACATGCTGTATGAAAGAGAGGCTGTATTTCAACCATATTTTTGTTTACTCTAAAACAACAAGTTGCTAGTCTTCTGATACTTACCCCTTTTTGCTGAGGAGTCCCTCGAGGAATAGTGATTTATTCTGCCTGTTTCCCAATGGATAGCATGTTATTTGGGAATGTGGGTGGCATGAGTTGTAGTAGGGGGATGATCTTTCTTAATGTAATTTTAAATAACAGATCCAATTTAGTACAGCACCAGCAAAGTATTCAATTAAAAACACATTATTAAAATAAAAATTAATGTTCTGTTGCTGAACTGCTTGGCTGAATGCACCAATTAAAATTTTTCTTATCTTCCCGACCTCCTCTCCAATCTCTTTGGGAAAGAAAAAAGACATACACACAAACACACACAAGTTTCTAACCAAATAAGTTGAGGTTAATGATGAACTCTGTCCCTGAAATATTGTAATCCTAAAATTACCTGCCGCATTTGAGACATGTTGTATGGCAAATTAGTGTTATTTAAAAAATAATAATAATGCAAATGTCCAGAAGAAATCCTCATGCAGGTGGGCCTTATTCCTGCTGAAGCACTGGTGTGGGTTTAGGCTCATGCTCACCTTGGTCTGCGGGTCATGTGCACCTTCCACAGTGCCTAACTGCCAAAGACCTTGTCCTTCTGTTTCTGGATTTTTCTTAACTTGTGAGGATTGCCCATGTAGTCAAGAGGGATGGTTAGATGCTAATTCTCAGGTGGTATTCTGCTGGTCCCAGTGCTTTGCATCCTTTTAGGGTTGTGACCTTAATCCACAGAATATGATCTGGGAGCCAGTGGATTGGTTTGTCCACGTAGAGCATAAAGATGAGTTCCATAATCAGTCTCAGGTCAAGCTACTTGACCATCTTCTTGATGAAGCCCAGCTTGGAGAACTCTAGGATCATGAGGTCCTCTGAGGGCTACTTAGTGCAGAGTTTTTCATGGGCTCATGTGCAGTTGCCCATGATGCCATTCTTCAGATGCACATGATAAATGTCTCTGGACTGCACAGACATCATGAGGAAGTAGTGATGAAGGTTATGTTGTCATTTTCTTCTATTTAAACATTTTCTTCTCCACTTTTTGTTTGCAGAATATTTCATATCCAGGGTCCCTTGATATCACTTGCATATAAATTTGTTCTATCAAATCCCTTTCACCCCTCGAGAATTCTACTTCAGGGGGTGTTTTTTAGTATTCATCCACCTTGTGGCAGTTCCATTCTCCTCAATATCTATGTTTGGATATAATAAATAAGGTATTTTTTGAAGCAACAAGTTTCCTGGTTTGATCCTGCTGACATTTCCCTTCTTCCTTTAATCTTTTATCTTTCAGTGAGTTAGTCTTTCTATTTTAATGGAAAATTCTGTCAAATTTATTAGTAAAGGTTTATATTCACATCAACAGTGATTGTACCTCCACTAATGCACAGCAGTGGGAATATGCAAATGATCACAGCAATTGCTGTGGACTTGCAAACTAGCATTCTCATTTGTGTGCATCTGCACTCGCTGATTGATACTTGTTTTGTGAATGTACTAAAGTCAAGTCTCCCTTGTTTTAAAAGAACTCTAGGCCTTCCAAAAAACCAGATGGACAGGATGGTATCTGTTTGAACTGTTTTTAAAATGGAGTCATAACCTAAATTTCTAAAGCAATCCTATTTGTTATGCTTTGTGATGAGGAAACAGAAGGTGAGAAGCTTGTTATTAATTTTTTTTTTTTAAATGGCAGTTGTAGACAGCTCTCAGGAATGGTCTCTTGTCACATTGTAGTTTAGGAAATAAAAAGCAGTAAATTCATAAGAAATTCTGTCTGGAATGATCCAATGATATGCATAAAGACAGGTGCATACACAAACATATAGAACATATATACAAACTCAACATATACACACCTGGATACAAAGATACCTGCATAGAAAGACACACCCCACATCTTTTTTTTCCCAACTAGAAAAAAAAATTGGAAAGAAAATTAGAGGAGAGGTCTTCAAGGGTAATTCTGAGGCTATATTCTGTAGCTGCTTCATTTTTCCACACGTTTAAAATTGGGCAGATATCTCCTTGGTGGTAATTTTCATTGAGGCAACAGCTTGGAGAACATAGTCTTTCATTCTAGGAAACTTGTACATTTGGTGCAGAAGCAACATTCCGTTACAGGAAGCTACTGTGCCACCAGAGGCTAGGAATGCTTCCTGGTCAGTCTCCCTTTCACCACAGGACACATTTCAGTCCCTAAAACAGACTTACCCATCCTGAACCAATGTTATCAACAACATTCAGTTTCTCTATTTGGCCATTTGTAAAGCGTTAAATTATACCTTTCTCAGGAGGTGGCTCAATTATTTAACTGATAATTGAATTATTGTAAGTGAATGCACCTTACTCTTATACTTGATGAAATTTAAAAAGAACACCCTTCATATGAAGGTTTTATATATGAAGATTTCACTTTTGAATATGGCTTATATTAGACTGTCGATAAACAATAACTCTTAAAAAAAAAAGCTGTATGAACAGATTGCTCTCCCAGTGGGAATGAACTCCAAATATCAGGGAGAGGGATGACCTAGAATCTTGAAAAGCTGAAACATTCCCAGGAGGAGGCAGATTCTCAGGTATTTTTCTTCTAGTTTTTGCATAGCTTCTCATCCCTGAGAAGTGCACAGTAATGAAATAGGTCAGCATGTGGAGAGATATTAAGGAGGTGTTATCTGCCCTGTGAATCATGTCATTCACTGCTTTATGTTCCCCTAGAAATGGAGGAGAAGCAAGAACTCATTAGAGCAAATCAGACCCAAATTTACAAGCATGTTTTGACTCTTTAGTGATGGATTCAGCCTGGAGCTCTGCTTTAGTTTGGCAGGATGATAGAGGTCAGGGCTGGGGAATGGCAAAGGGGAATCAGCATTCACCCTCTCCTTCTTATACATCATTTATAATTCACCCGTGCTTCAGATGTCTGTCTTTTCATTATACATAATACTGGGTAAGTGTTGTCTGGGATAAAATCAAGCCTGAGTTACAGGTACTGCTTTCAAGGAGCTGGCAGTCAGGAAGGGACAAGGAGAAATTTTAATGTCCACATTTAATTTGAAGGAATATGTGAGTTACGGTTGTGTATATATCTGACTCAGCCTCTGACATTTATCCAAGGGCTTACTATATGAGACACTGTGCCTGGATTATCTCATTTCATTCTTACAAAAATCCAGTGAGATGATTATATAGTAGGTTCCATTTTGCAGATAAGGAAGCTGAAGTAATGAGCACAAGGTCATATACTTTCTCCATATAATGTCTTCTAACTTTTATGTGTTTTGCACACATTTGTCAGAGAAACCTTCTTAATACTGCTTTGATCTGGATTTAACTCCTTACTGACTTTCCCACTCATCTCCAGCTGTTATGGATCTGAGACCCTAGTGTCAGAGTCCTACTTTGCTGCGTTGTTGGCCTCTACTCTCTCACAGGAACCAACAGGTTTTGCCTTCTTCTATTGCTGTTTCTCCATATAACTTAAACTTTCAGGTGTCTGAGCCTTTGCTCCCACCTTGTGAATTCCATGGTTTCTGTGGAATTGGGGTCTAGTCTTCCCGCTTCCACAGGGAGGAAAGGTCAGTCAGCATGGCTATGTCTCTGCCATGGCATCTGCCATTTGTTCAGCCTTTATATCAGGCTGTCCTTTTCCGACATCTTTTCCTGCACCACACGCCATCTTCTCAAGTTGGCTATCTATGTTAATTTTTTAGGGGTGCCATCACAATATGCCACAAATGGAGTGGCTTAGACAACAGGAATATACTGCCTTACAGATCTGGAGGATGGAAGTATGAGGTCAAGATGTCAGCAGGGTTGGCTCCTTACAACGACTGTATGGGAGAGGCTGTTCCATGTCTCTTCTCTAGCTTCTGGTTGTGTGCTGGAAGTCTTTGGCTTTCCTTGGCTTATAGAGGCATCGCCTTGATCACTGCTTTCATCTTCACATGATGATACCCTTGTGTGTATGTGTGAATGAAACTCCCTCTTTTGATAAGGATACCTGTGTAGGAGTGCTGAAAACACTGACTCCATCTTTGACCCTCCATCTGACTCATGCCTAAGAAATGACCTCCCTGGTGGTTACCTGTTGCAGGCCTCCAGGAGGTTAACATATGTCGTGACCTGATTGAGGGAAGGTTTGTTCTGCTCTCCCCTAAAGTGGCACATGGAAGCCTCTACCTTAGATAAGTAGTAAAGATCTCTGTCTCACAGTTGGTGCCACTTTGGGTAACTACCCTTTGACCTCACTGTCATCCCCCTCGTTCTATTATGGTCTGGGCAGGGCAGAGAATGGGGGCAGAAAGGAAGCACACAGCTGCCATGGATAGTCCTCTGCCAGTTCTGCCTGTCAGTAAGTTATCTTGAATAAAACTCTACAAACAGTATGGAGTGGCTTGTGTTGTTTTTTGATCTCAAAGTGCCTTCTCAGTCTAGAGTATAATTTACTGTCCCTCCTCCATCTTCTAATAACTAGTCATGTTAGATTAGGATTCACCCTGATGACTTTATCTTAACTAAATACATCTTCAATGACCCTATTCACACATAAAGTTACATTTAATGTACTGGGGGTTACGACTTCAACAAATGGATTTTGGGGGACACATTTCTACTCATGGCACTGACCCTTTATTTGTGTGGTGATCTGTTATGGCTCCCTCTGATTTACTTTGCAACCACTGATTTCTACATTTTTATACCTTTGTTACTATGGGCAACATCTGGGAACCTCTGAATCATGGTAGGCATTTGAGAGAAGAGAACAGTTAGATCCAATCCTAGGGTGAGTCAAGTCTTTTAGCCCACATCCAAGCAACTGCTTCACAGCTCAGGGCTCAGTTGATAGCAAAGAACATTCCAAGTTACAATTATTAGAAAGGGATACTTTGCAAAATTCTTTTTTCATGCTGTTTTTTTGCATCTTAATTATGAATTGATGCATTGGGCTCTAAACTGTCTGCAGAGTTACAGCCTAATCATATAAGATGAAGTATGGCTGAATAGTAGAGCTGGAACCAAGGAAAATGTCATTAAATCCTTCCAAATGTCATCAAGACAGTTTTTTTGGATCAAATTAGATGGATTAAATGTTTCCTTCCTGCATCTGGAACAAAAGTGCAAAATATAGCTTATCAGTGTCTCTTTGAGTTACCATTTAATTCTACAAACACAACACTTTACCCACATAACCCATCACAGGGCATTCACAATAACATTAGGACTTTGTAGGGACTATAAAATTTGGCCTGTTAAACCAATGAGATATTTTTAGCTTTTGTGGGATGTCACTGTGACTGTGTATAAGAATCGCTTTGTCCTTTTACATTTCAAACCATTTTTAAAGGTTAAGTAGAGAAAAACCTGTTTTTGAGCCAACATTCAGAAAACATTTTAAGATTGTTTTGAGGTTTTTTTAGCTAACTTGTACAAATCTGCTCTGATTCCAAATCCAATGGAATCTCATTCAGTATTTACTAGTAATTAGAAATAAATAATATTTTAAAATGCCAAAGGAATAAAAAATGGGAAAGAATGAGAGTTTTGTCTTTAGAGTAAGTATATTAAGATTATAAAGTGAAAGTCCAAAGTTTGTAGGTAATTGGTAGAGAATGAGGACTAAATAGACTTTTAACTACCTTTAATTTTAACCTTTTGTATTTTATTTCCTTGTTCTGTTATTTGCTATGGAACTATGGAAAGTATTTGAACTTTTAGGTGCGCTGAATCAATCCAGTCCCCCACTCACCTGTAGAAAATCACTGAAATTGTTGGTCAAAATGCTAAGGACTAACTACCTTGTTTTAAACATAATTTAAAAAGTCAAGCTTCTATTTTGAAATATCAGTATCTTAGATTTAGGTTCCACTAATACCATTTATTCCCATGAGTGCCAATTGTTTTAATCAGAGCTTCCCAATACTTTATTAAATTTAGCTGAAGTTGGTCTACAGAGCAGTTTGGGAGATTTTGACATTTGCTGTCAGAGATTTAAGGTGTCACTATGACAGGGACATGAAAAGTTGGCAACACAGACAGAAATAGGCAGTGGCTTTTAAGCTTTTGTGTCAAAAGAAACCAAGCTAATAATATTGGAAAATAATGGGTATGAGAAGAGGATTAGGGGAAAGGAGATCATAGCATAAGTAGATAAGGACACCCTGGAAAAATGACAAAGGGCTGAGGGAACTTCCACAGAACAAGACAGGACAGAAGTCTTAGAGGAATGCAAAATGACATATCATGTGACTTTATGAAAAACAATGTCTGAGATTATTATAATTTTAAAAGTTTTCATACATTCAATTAATAATGAAAAGATTTAAGTACTGTTTACAATTATAGAAAAGTAAGTAGTCCTTTTTTTTTCCATTGTTATTGAAATGAGTGCAAGATACCACATTTCTCCCAAGTTGCAAAGTGTCTCTTCAGAATATAAATGGGCTGTTCAGCAGTCATTTAAAACTTTTCAATTGCAGAAGAGAGGGGAGAAAACAAGGAGAAATTCAGAATTGATAAAATGTCATGAGGAAGATGAAGACAGGGAGACAAAAATTTCCCAAAGGCATGTTTTAGTCAGGGAAAAAAGTCATGTCCTTTAAACAACTTTTTATGATTTTTTATTATAATTCATGATTTAAAAATAATTGTTAGCTATTAAAGGTTCTTTGGGACATGTTTTGTATCCTTTCTATCAAATTTTATTATCTTGTAGTATATTCTGTACTCAGTATTTAAAAAGCAAATTCTTTAACATAGATTTTCCTTAGATTTCTCACCTATAAATGTAGGTAATACATTTATACCTGTTAGTGTTGATTGAATGGATTGTTAACTTAAAAAAGCTTCAACACAATAAATACTCATTGAGGAATGTGGGTTCGCTATTGCTATCCATAACAATGAAGTAATTTTTGTATGAATTAAATGAACAGAAAATATTGCCACCTTGTTCTAAATTGAATGTGATAGTTTGTGTGTATGTGATAGCATCATTTGTATTTTGGGTTGTTTGAGGATGTAGTAAAGACATTTTAAACCTGTACTTTAAAATTTTAATGCAGTACCTCGTCTAAAAATGATTTTCTAACTGTCATCTTTTGTGTATTTTAAAGGCTGTTTTACAATGCAGTGTATATCAAAGGTAGGTTGAAAAGGCCTCTGTAGGAATATGATAGTGAGAGAAATGTAAGGAAATATATAAATATGCACACACATATACACACAAGTGCATACACACACACACAAACACACACACACACACACACACACACACAAGAAACTACTAAAATATCTCACCACTAACAATGTCTTTTTACCTTTAAATATTTTTTTAGTCTATTTTTAAAACAACTATTTGAATAGTGGTAAAAATTCATTGGTAAAGGCAGTCATGTTTGTTGTGCCAAAAAAGTTTGAGGTAGAATTTTTGATTCTGAGCTCCTCTAGGATAAGGATTAGATGTTACTCATCTAGAATATTCCCTGGCTCATAGTAGGCACTAAATACATTATAAATCAATCCATCAATCAATGAATCAATCAACTGGTACATGAATAGAAGAATTAAAAGCAAAAAGCTAGAAAAGAAGAGAACAGTACATATCCTGACTTTCCCACCAATTGTTTTTCTTTTTACTACTTTGACAGGGAGATCTTGGGGTGATGTATTTTTAGAATTCTGAGAAACTGTTTTGTAAGCACAAAACATGTCACGCTGAAGAGTATAGTGATATTTGGCAGCTTAGAAGCCTGGTGTACTTTGATACTTTGAATCAAAGGGTTCTGAAAAGCAAATCTAAGCCCACAGTCACAGAGCAAATCAAAAGTCTGTAAGAGGGAGGACTCAATAAAAAGAAAACACACATTTAATTATTTTTTAAAAAATATTAGACTATATGTTAAAAATATAGACTACGTATGTAAATCTTAGAATATAATCCCTAGGATGGCAGAGACATTCTTCACCCTTCTGATCTTGGCCGCTGCATAGCATCATGCGTGTATTTTTTTTATTACTTCGGTTTTTGTTGAATGACCTAATAAATTAATTAATGATACTGCAAAAGGTTAAGGAGTTAGGAGTCTATAGGCTGATAGAAAAAAGGATTGATATTAGTAAATTCAAGTTTGTGCACAGAAAGATATGAAAGGCGCTGGGTGGATATGAAGGAAGAGTAAAAAGGTTACAGATTCCAAGGGTAAGTGAGCAGCATTGGGTATGGAAAGCGGTCTTTAGCTAAAGGTTTGTCCATATTGAGGCTCATTTTCTCTAACTAAAAAGTGTTTAAGCAATTTGGGAGAAAGGGAAAATTTAAAAATCACGGCGAAAGCAAGTTATGTATTATGTTCCTCTGCAGACCTCATAAAAGAGCAATTTACTCTTGCATGTTCTCTAAATGTTTGTAAAAGAGAATGTTTTATGGGCAGACAGATTTTAGATTCTTTCCCATCTCTGAATCTTAACTAATTCACTTAAAAAACAAGAAAGCTTTGTATACCTGGCAAACTAAAAAGTCTTTTCTGCCGCGGGGGTCTTATGGTTGGGAGATTTGAGTTCTGGGTTGGTCATTTTTAAAATTAACATAACTGAAAAAGCCATTAAGAGAAAGCAATTAGAACTCAAGTAAAGGCAAGACTAGTCAGATCTCAATTTCTCTACACTCTAGGCTTAACTCACTGGAAATGACTCAGTGGCAATACCACAGACTGGCAAGTGACAACAGTTATATTATGGTCAAGAAATTGGGGCTGTTTCCTTCCACGATGAACAGTTTTCACCTCAAGTTTGCAGCTTCACAGTAAATAGATAATATCATCATTAGTATATGTAATAAGAATAAAAACCATAAAGATGTGGGGCTTTGAAGAATATTGGACTGATACTTTTGTTTTGCAGATAAGTATAAGAAGGATAAATGTCTTATTCAAGGTCACAAAGCTAGTCCAGGACAGAAATGTGAATAAAATTTAGGGTTCCTGATTTCTTTATATAGCACACTTTTACTATATTATATACAAAAAACAAACAAACAAAAAGTTGCATATGTGGACAAAAAGAGAAGGATTTAGTTGAGGTAAGTCTTCAAATAGGTTTAAATCAAACCATTTATTGGAAATTCTAATTTTATGAGAACAGTCCTGATTATCACTATATCTTCAATGAGTTGCAGAGAATCTGGCACTTGGTGGGTCATCACCATATAAATTTTCAGATGTGATTTATATATAATAATTTGCACAGATTTACACACTCAGTTTAATGAATTTTAGCTATTTTATGCACCCATGTACAGAACATTACCGTGTACATGTAACCGTGTATAGAATACAAATATTCTATATATGAGTCCTTTGTCAGATATATGCACTATGAAAATGTTTTCTCAGTCTGTGTCTTGCCTATACTTTTTCTTCACAATGTCATCTACCCTATCCCAGAAAGTTCCCTCATGTTATTTATGGTCAATCTCCTCTTCATTCTCTCCACCCGTAGATGTGATCGCTCTTAAATTTCTATCACTGTAGATTAGTTTTGTATATTCTTGGGGTAATATAAATAATTAAGTCATATTTTTGTGGTTGGTTTTTCACTCCTCATAATGTTTCCGAAATTCATTTATGACTTTGCCTGTATCAATAGTTTCTTCTTTTATATTATATAGTAGTGTTTATTGCATGACTATAACACATTTTGTTTATTCATTCTCCTGTTGTTGGGCATTTGTGTAATTATGAATATGGAAGTTGCTATGAACATCCTTTTACAGTTCTTTTGGATATTCTGAACACATTTTCATGTATTTGTTGCCATTTGTATTTCTTCTTTGTGAAGTATATATTGAAGTCATTAACCATTTTGTCATTGGGTTTGTCTTTTTATTATTTGTCCTTTTCTTATTGCATTATAGGATTTCTCTAATATTCTGCATGTAAGTTCTTTGCCAAATGGATATATTATTTTTCTGATGTTTATTTATTTATTCTGAGAGAGAGAAAGAGACACTCTGAGACAGGGGGAAGGGCAGAGTTAGAGAGAGAAAGATAAAGAAAGAAGAGAGAGAGAGAGAGAGAGAGAGAGAGAGAGAGAGAGAGAATTCTAAACAGGCTACACTCTGAGAACAGAGCCTGACATGGGGCTTGTTCTCATGACTGTGAGATCATGATGTGAGTCAAAATCAAGAGTTGGACACTTAACCGACTGAGCCATCCAAGTGCCCCTCAAATGGATATGTTATGAAAACTTCCTTGCAGTCTGTTTTTTGAGTATTTCTTAATGTTTACTTTAATGAGATACAAATTTTAATTTTGATGAAGTTTAACTGATCATATGTTTTCTTTTAGAGTTACTGATTTGTGCATTGTGGAATTCATCTTTGTCTACTCCCTAGGTTACAGAAATATTCTTATTTTTCTTCTGTGCTTTACGAATTGAAGTCTAAGATTCATCTCAAATTAAATATTTTATTTATGGAGTATAAGAGTTGAGTTGTTCCGCTTATTAAAAGACTTTTCTTTCCTCCAATGAATGAACGTGATACCTTATCTGAAGATTAATTGACTTTATATGTGTGGGATTATTTTTGGACTTTGTTATTTTCTAATGATCTATATGTTAATTCTTTAAGTAAATTATTACACTCTGTTGCTTACTGTAGCTTTGTAATAAATCTTGGAAGTAGATAGTGTTAAGTCATTTAACTTTCTTTAAAAGATTGTTTTGACTATCCTAAATCCTTATTTTGATCCAAATTTTAGAATGAGCTTGTCAATTATCTTCAAAATAGCCTGATAGGTATTACATTAAATTAAAAGAGAAAAAATATCCTTAATGTATTAATACACAGGCACAGCTCTTCATTTATTGGAGTCTGTTACATTTCTCAACAATGTTTTATCATTTCATTGTGGAGATGTTGCATATTTTTAGTAGATTGTTTATGTATTTAGTATTTCTAATGATGTGAACTATTTTACTTTTTCCTAATATTATTGCTCGTGTATAGAAACACTTCTGATTTTTTGTGAGTTTGAATTCTACAGTGTGACTGAATTTACTTAGTTCTGGCCTTTTTGTAGATTCTATGAAGGTTCTCTCTATATATAATTATTTTGCTTGCAATTACACAGTTTTAATTCACAGTTTTAATAAGCTTTTATTTATTTTCCCTACCTCATTGTACAGAAGGGAAACTCTAGGAAAAGACAAAATAGAAATGATGAGAGAGGACATTCTTCTTTGGGAGAGTTGTGGAAAGGCCGTATTTCTACATCTACTGAGATGATTATATGCTGTTTTGAATTATTCTGTTAGTATGGTGAAATATGTTAATATATTTTTTAAAAAATGTTGAACCACATTTATATACCTGAGGTAAAATCCATCTGTTCATGATGTATCACTGTGTGTGTGTATGTGTATTTGTACTCAGTGTCTTTCTGTTTTTAAGATTTTGCATCTGTGATCATATTAGATCTTGGTCTTTAGTTTTTTTCTTATATTTGCCAAGTTTTGGTATTGACTATATTAGTTAAAAAGTGTTTCTTCCTCCTTCAGTATCTGAAAGAACTTATGTAGAATTGGTATTATACCTTACTTAAACATTTGATAAAATTTCAATAAAAACATTTAAGCCCATAATAACTCTGTAGGAAAGTTTTTGATTATGAACTCAATTTATGTTGCAGTTATGTGCTATTTAGTTTTCCTGTTTCTTATGATATCAGTTCAGATAAGTATATTGTTCAAGGAATGTGTCCGTTTTATCTAACTTGTAGAATGTATTGGTATAAATCCTTTTATTTTTTTGTACAATCTCTAGTAATGTCCCTTTTCATTCTTGATGTCATTTGTATTTTCTCTTTTTTCTTAATAAGTCTTGTTTAGAAATTTGTCAAGTGTATTCATCTTTTTAATGATTCCATTTTCAACATTTTGATACCTGTTGTTTGTTTTATATTTTGTTGTTTTCTGTTTTTGTCTTCATTATTTTTTTGTATTTACTTTGGGCTGAATTTGTTGTTTTGTCTAGCTTCTAAGTAGAAATTTTGGGGGTGCCTGGGTGGCTCAGTCATTTGGGCATCTGACTCTTGGTTTGGCTCGGGTCATGACCTCTCAGTTTGTGGGTTAGAGCGCCACATTGGGCTTTGTGCTGATGGTGCAGAGCCTGCTTAGAATTCTCTGTCTGTCTTCCTCTCTGCCCTTCCCCTGCTCTCTCTCTTTCTCTCTCAAAAAATAAATATACCAAAAAAAATTTTTTTAAATAAAATAAAGTTGAAGTGTTGGTTACTTATTTAAAAATAATTCTTCTTTTCTGCTATAAACATTTAAGCTATAAATACCCCTGGTGCAGTTTTAGTGAACCACACAGATTTTTATGTACTATGTTTTTATTGTAATTCATCTTGTACTCTTTTATAATTTTCTGTTTGATTTCTTTTTCATCCTATAGGTTATTTAAAAATTTGTTATTAAATATAGCTTTTAAAAATTATTTTCTAATTTGATACCATTGTATCCATAGGATATATTCCATATGATTTTAATTATTAAGCATGTTTGAGACTTTTTTTATAAGTAGTAGGTAGTCTGTTTTGGTGGATAATTCATGCGTACCTGCAAAGACTGTACAGCTGTTGGGATAGACCTATATATATACAGTTGTTGGGTGATGGTTATATAAAAACTCTGGACACGAAGGTGTACTTGTCATCTCCATATAATCTGTGAAGTTTGCTTCGTGTATTTTCAAATCACTTTTATTGGGTACATTCACTTTTGGAATTGTTATGACTTCTTGATGAATCAACGTCTTTACAATTAGTAAATATTTCTTTATTTCTCCAGTAATATTCTTTCCCTTGAAATCACCTTCGTCTGAAATTAAGATGTCCAACCAATTTCTCAATCTAGTGTTTATATAGTATCTTTAACACAATATATCTTAATCATAAAATTATGTCTTAATCTTAGTATTTTAGTGGTATTGTTTTTACACATTTACTTTCAACTTCTCTCCCTTTGCACATAAAATGCATAAAATTGTGTCTTTTTAATATAATCTTATTATCACTGACTTTTACTGGGATGTTTTGTTTATTACCATTTAATGTATAATTATTAATATAGTTTTGTTTTAATCTCCTGTCTTCATGTTTGGTTTTTCTTTATCTCATTTAATAACATCTCTGTTTTTCTTTCCTTCCATCTTTGAGTTATATCACATTTTTTTAAATTTCATTTTCACTCCTACTTTTGGTATTTAGATTTATAGCTTTGTGTTGTAATTTTATGTTTATATAGAGCAGTGATGTCTAAAATAACTTAACTGATGGAAATCTCCTCTATCTGTTCAATCAAACATGGTGGCCACCAGGGATATGTAGTTACTTCGCACTTGAAATGTGGCTAGTGTAACTTTCGGAGCTGAATTTTTAATTTTATTCAATTTTTATTAATTTCTACCTAAATTTAAATATCAACATGTAGCCACTGACTACCCTTGTGGGAAGTATAGGCTTAGAGTTTACAATATGAATCTTAGACTCATTGCAGTGTACACTCAAATAATCTTATGCTATAACACATGCAGTTTAGTGGGTTTTTTTTTGCTCTCTTCCTCCCCTTTGTGCTCTTGATTTTGTATATTTTAGTTCTATACTACATATGCTAACAATCTCTAAATACATTCGGTATTGTTATTACGTTTCTGTTTTTTAAAGTGTATTTATTTATTTTGAGAGAGTGAGAGAGAGAGAGTGGAGAGGCAGAGAGCGAGGGGGAGAGAGAAAAGGTGGGGGGGGGGGAGAAGAGAGGGAGGGAGACAGAATCTCAAGCAGGCTCCAAAGAGTCAGCCTGAAGCCCAAGGAGGGCTTGAACCGAGAGATCATGACCTGAGCAACAATCAAGAGTCTAACACTTAACTGACTGAGCCACCCAGGTGCCCCTTTTATTGTTTTTATTTTAAATACTCTGCAACCTTTCAAAAATATACATAGACTTAAATATAGATATAGACTGAAAGGTCTTTTATATTCTCCCAGGTATTTACTATATTTTATGCCTTTCATTCATTCTTGCAGATCTGCGGTTCCATTTGGTATCAGTTCTCTTTAGCTGAGTGTCTTGTAGTATGTTGCTGCTGAGGTAAATTCCCTAAGGTTTTGTTCTCTGAAATTACTTTATTTTCCCCCTTTTTTTGAAGAAGAGATAGATCTATATACAACACTCCTAGGTTGACTTCTGGTGTTTTGCACTTTTTATTATTGCCTTCTGCAATAATACATTGTGCAATTATTTTTAGTGGAAAATAAACGTTGTTTATTTAAATACTGTTTCTTTAAATACTTTTTTTTATCCTTTTCTCTATCTTCTTTTTCTACAGTAATTGTGGGTTTGATATTGTCCTTCAGATCTCAAACACTTCTCTATTTTTAAAAATTATTTATTTATTTTATTATATATGTATAGTTATTTTTTTCAGCTCTTTTTTTTAATATATGAAAATTGTTGTCAAATTAGTTTCCATACAACACCCTATATTTTATATATATATATATATATATATATATATATATACACACACACATATAGCTTTAGTTTTGATATCTTCTATTGATTTATTTATTTTTTTTTTAATTTTTTTCAACGTTTATTTATTTTTGGGACAGAGAGAGACAGAGCATGAACGGGGGAGGGGCAGAGAGAGAGGGAGACACAGAAACGGAAGCAGGCTCCAGGCTCTGAGCCATCAGCCCAGAGCCCGACGCGGGGCTCGAACTCACGGACCGCGAGATCGTGACCTGGCTGAAGTCGGACGCTTAACCGACTGCGCCACCCAGGCGCCCCTCTTTTGTTTATTTTAAACATGAAATTTATTTAAACAACAAAATGCTTGACGTGAGTGGAAAACTATCTAGGATTTATTTCCTTTAGAGTAATTTGTTCCTATTTAAGACAGATCACCCTACATGTTACAGCTATGTACAAAAATGTTATGAAATATTCCTTGGGTTTATAGTGATAAATGTAAAGCATTAAAATTCTCTAATCAAGGGGCGCCTGGGTGGCGCAGTCGGTTAAGCATCCGACTTCAGCCAGGTCACGATCTCGCGGTCCGTGAGTTCGAGCCCCGCGTCGGGCTCTGGGCTGATGGCTCAGAGCCTGGAGCCTGTTTCCGACTCTGTGTCTCCCTCTCTCTCTGCCCCTCCCCCGTTCATGCTCTGTCTCTCTCTGTCCCAAAAATAAATAAACGTTGAAAAAAAAAATAAAATAAAATTCTCTAATCAAACAGAGTATGCAAGTTTTTATATTGTTCTTTTTTGTTTTCTTATGAGAGCAAAAATAGCTTACTAACACATGAAAATAAGAGCTGAATGTGCATGTCACGGATGGAGATTTTTCCCATATCCGTGGCATTTCCCCAATATTTTTCCCCATCCCATCTCAATTTGGTATTGATCAAAATATATCGTTAGTCATTAAGTTAAAAACTGCAATATGCTCATGTACATACACACAAGTTACTTTATGTGCAGCAAAGGAATGGGGAAGGGGAAAATGAAAGAATAGAGAAAACTACACTTTAGTTGTCAGGATGTGGTGGAACCAGACAGTGATTTTCTTTCTTCTTTCTTTTTTTATTTTTTAAAAATGTTTTTAAATGTTTTTATTTGTTTTTGAGTTAGAAACAGAGAGAGTAGGAGAGGGGCAGAGAGAGGAAGACACAGAATCTGAAGCATGCTCTGAGCTCTGAGGTGTCAGCACAGAGCCCAACACAGGGCTTGAACTCACGAGCTGTGAGATTAGGACCTGAGCTGAAGTTGGACATTTAACGACCTGAGCCACCCAGGTGCCCCAAAACTGCAGTTTTCTAGTTGAGGTTGTACTCTTGGTCTGGAGGAAGAGTTCTGGAATAAAGTGGCAGATTCCATTTTTTCGTAAACACCTCCTGTCTGCAGTAGGAACACATCAATTATATCTTTATGCTCCATGTCTAACTGTGCAGGAGTGTTTGTTTCATTGATTGGCTGCTCGTCCCTTTGGCATCTGATCTGCCTCATTGACAAAGCTCATTGACAAGCCCGTTGTTCACAACAGGCTTTCATTAGTTTACTAAATGCACTGTGCCTCTTAATCTTAAATAGCACCACAGAACCATCCTGACCCACCACCTTCGAATGAACATGATCATTGTTCCCACTCTTGACTCCTTCCATGGGCTTTTCATCTGCCATGGTGTGTGCCACATTCTCCTCAGCTGCTGCCTCACAGAGGTACCAGGCCTTCCCTTGAACGAGCACACACAAGGAGTACCAGGAGCGCTATTGACCTGTCTTCAAGGATACTAATTCTTTTCAGATTCCAGTCTGGTGTTAAATTTGTCTAATAAGTGCTTAATCTATGATATTGCATTTTTTAATAGAGAGTTCAATACATTTTTCTTTAATATAATCATGTTTCTGCTAAAATCCACCATCTCTTTATTCATATTGGTCACCTTTTCTACTTGCTCCTTTAGATTTTTTTGTTATTTTATTTAAAATCTCTGATAATTTTGGGGTTCCTGGGTGGCTTAGTCAGTTAAGTGTCTGACTTCAGCTCAGGTCATGATCTCACCATTAGTGAATTCAAGCCCCTAGGTGGGCTTTGTCCTGATAGCTGAGAACTTGGAGCTTGCTTGGGATTCTGTGTCTCCCTCTCTCTCTGCCCCTCCCCCACTCAGACTGTCTCTGTGTCTGTCTCTCTCTCTCTCTCTCTCTCTCTCTCAAAAATAAATAAACAGTAAACATTTTTTAAATCTCTGTTAATTTCAACATCTGGGCCGTCTCTGGGTCTGCTTCTCTCCATGTATTCTCTTTTTGCTGTGATTTACATATTTTATTTGTCATGTAAATTTTATGGCACTAAAGATATTTTGTGTAAGAAAACAGTAGAAATGCGTATAAATCGCATATATGTCTAGAAAACAAAAGTCTATGCTAGAGAGCTAAATAAATCTGGTCTCTAGTTGAGATGTGTTTGGTCTTTGTTGCAGCTTTAGTTTGACCACAGGCTTTAAATGTTTGAAAGTGGAATTAAAATGAAACCCTGCAGATTTGGGGTTGAGCACTAGTGATATCCATAGATCTCAATGCTTCTCTGCCCAAGTCCTTGCTTTTTAAAACATAAAGATCTCTGCTTTTACAGCACTTTCAGCTCTTCATATTTCTAAGGAGTTTTCTTTGCTCTCCTCCAGGCCTACTAAGACGTTGTATGCCCAGGAAGATCTTTCCTCTGCAGAATGCCTTAGAGAAGCCCCACTCAGAACCCTGTTTGTCTGCAGCTCTTCAAAGCTGAAATCTGGAGTTGGAATTCATCCCTCTCTGCTCTCCACTCCTGCCTTCAAGCCTGTGGAGAACTGCCCCTGAGCAGTCAGTAAAGACCCAGGCAGTAGAATTAGTGAGTGAGTGCAGATTCACTCTACAACTACACTAGAGTCTCAGAAGTCAAATGTTTCTTGGCAGCCCACATAGAGGCCTTAAAATTTTGTTAAGAAGGAACGCCTAACTGGCTCAGTTGGTGGAGCATTCAATTCTTGATCTCAGGGTCATAAATTGAACCCCACATTGGATGTAGAGATTGCTTAAATAAATAAACTTAAAAAAATCTAACTTTCTTCTTTTGTTAGTATTGTTAAAGAGTCTGCTGATTTCCTGTCTATGGGGAATTTTTTCTTTTCCAGCTAGTCAACCAGGGAGGAGAGTAGATTCATATGTCATATTCTCTCAGGAGTGCCTGGGTGGCTCAGTTGATTGAGTGACTGACTCTTGATTTCAGCTCAGGTCATGATCTCTCAGCTGGCTGTGGAATTGAGCCCCATCTAGGGCTCTGTGCTGAGTGTGGAGCCTGCTTGGGATTCTTATTCTTTCTCTGCCCCCTCTCCTGCTTACGCACACTCTCTCTCTCAAAGTAAAAAAAAGAAATAATAATAAATAAAAAATAAAGATTATTTCAATGTCACTTTTCTTAGGAGTTCAGGAAAATATTCTGTACCTCACATGATTTGTTTTGCTTGGTATGGTGAGAGTTTTACTCTCTTATAATTTCCTAGTTCATAACCAGAGGTGGAACCATCAGTCAACATATTTGCTAATGTGATGAAGGGAAGTAGAAGAGCCGGCTCTCCTGTGTTAAGTTTTCAAATTCTAGATCTTTTCCTAATTTGCTCCTTTCTATATTCTTAAGAAAGTTGTTTTGTTTTTAATTTTTTTAACCATGTCTGTTTCCTCACTTTTAAAAATGGAAGAGTAATAAGACCCAATTTATAATTTTTTGGTGAGGATTAAATGAGTTATATATAAAAAACTTAGAATGATGCCTGAAACATAGTAAAAATTATATGAATGCCAGTTTTTATTGTTAATTGGAATAGAATTTTCTTCAGAAAGCATAGAATGTGTTCAAAAATCTCATCAAAATAGAGAAAGGATCAAGATAACCCCTCACACACATTTTGTAGAAGATGGAATTAAAAACTACCACCAATTATTAAAACAAAAGATAACTCCATAGAGTAGTGTGTAATCAACCTGAATAACATTTTCAAGTTACTGGTGAGTTAGGTGCTTTATCAGTGGAATCAGGCACTTAGTTGAGTGGGGAAGAAAATATGCTGTTACATAAATTAAAATAATTGGAGGGGTAATCATCCCCTTTGGCATTTAGATATACACAATCACTGCTGGTCTGTATACCTCCTGGAGTTGATGAAATACCCTACAGTCAATGCACAGTGGATTCTCTTACCTTTTTTTATGCCCCCTCTCAAGAAGCACTGGCCGACTATGCCTTGTTCTCAGCTCCTGAGATTGTCTATAAATGAAAGAAATAAGCTTCGGAGACCATATGGAACATCTTTTTTAGCCTCCAATTTTTCTTTTTAATCTCTCTCTCTCTAAAGTATTTGCCTCTTCAAAATCTCTCCTCTTATGTATCATTACCTTTGTGATATCTTCCAGTTACCTTCCTATTTTCCTCCTCTTCATTCATCTCATGTAACTCAAGCCAAAATAACTAAAAATAGTAATAATAATGATAATAATAATAATAGTATGCCATATAATATCTCTTGTAGATTAGGGAGATCAATGCACGATATTCTTTGGTAAGTATATCTTTTTTGTTGCTTTCTGTTTTGGGGTGGTTGGGTGGCTGTACATGGATCAAACCCAGTAAGTATGTCTTTTTATTAATAATTATTTTATTAATAATTATTCAAAACTCCACAACTGTGGGAACATATCGATAATGAAAAGGGGTTTTAAAAGTTAAAAACAAAACAAAACAAAACAAAACAAAAACCCCAGAATCATCTAAATTAGGTCTAACCTGTCAAAATTGCAATCTGGAAAAACCATGACTCTGATCCACAAACTCTTGAGAGACAGTCTCAGCTCTGTTTTCTTAGGTCTTCTCAGGCTACACTGGGTCTCTCCAATTACCAAAAATGTGATCAGCAGCAACGTTAGCATGTTTACTACCATTGGGAGTATTGAAACACTCTTTCTCTCAGACTCATTCTCCTCTAATACCCCTAAACAATATACAACTCTGCCTAGCACTCTCAGTCTGTCTCTTTCAAAGAAACACACACCCAATGCTGAAAATAATGCAATACATCTATTCTGATGCACTTTTAGATCCTGTGACTGCTGGTTCAGGGAGATATTTTTAGACAAGGGGCTCTTCCAGTATAAACAACAACTTATATATAAGTCTGGCTCCATTCCTAATGAATTTGCCAAGAAACAAGGGTTTTCAGGATGTTGTATGTACATTTTCTGAAGGAAAAATTGAAAGTGGGCAACCTGTACTCCTTCCCATCTGCTTCTCTGCACTCTGCTAGGCGAGCAACCAATATCGGTCATAGGGTCTGTTCCACCTACCCTACTGATGGATTGTTTTCTCTTTGCCTTGTTTTCAAGGTTGATACTCTGAGCCAAACAGGCAGGCAGCTGTGGAGGACAGGAGCACAACTCTCAAATTCTTTAGCTAATTGCCAAAGGCAGCTGAGTTCAGGAGTCCCACCTGTTAGTGAGCAGCCAATTATTTATATGCTTATAAATCACCTTTTAAATATTAACAAGCCCTAATAAACCTTCGCTACTGATTACCATAGTAACTGACCATGTCACAAAGGAGAAGGAGACTACTGACATACAGACAATGGGTCAGTGGCCCTGTATCTCCTGGGATTGCCATTTTTACGCCTTCACATGAAACTATTATGTATAAGAACAACCAAAAATCATGATTAAGGGAGCATAGGACATGATGAAATGCCTGTTTCTCTTCTCCAGCCCAGGGAGTCTAAAGGGAATAGAATGGGTCCAACTCTCCATAAGCTATGGGAGCAAGCTGCCCGAACTTGTTAAGTGGAAGTTCCTATCTATAGCCATACAACTGCTCTACTTAGGCTACCCGGTATCAGATATTTTATTTCCCAAAGCTTCCTGGGCTGCTGGGTTCCACCAGTCTAAAGAGATTTCCCTAATGCAGTTTGTTGTTGCAAATAGGTAAGATGCTACTTGTGGGATGCTCAGTAATATTTAGTGAGATGCAAGAAATGGTTTCAGATGAAAAAGAACAGATTTTTGCTCACAGCAAAGTGAAGGTACTTTCTCTCTTCTTTTAAAAGCACAGTGAGAAGGCAACCACCCGTGACCCAAAACTCTTTTTATAGTAGAGAAAGAAACCACCTTCTGCCTTGAACTGTTTTTTTCTAAACTAGATATAGGGAAGCTCACCACAAGTGGTATGGAGTATGAAATGACAGCTCAAAGAAGCTGATGGTTTCAGGGCATTAGTGAATAGTGACCTAATCAAGCAATAGAGAAATGTGATTGTAATCATTTTGCCATGACTGACCCAGAAATGGCTTTTACCATGATTTCTGAGAGATACTAGTGTTCAATAGAAAATTGAATTGACCATACTATAGAGAAGTTCCTTACCCTTCAGCAGGTATTCAAACTGATACCTTTAACCTCCGAGCTGCCTACTCTAGGGCAAAGAGCATGAGCTTTAGATTAGGATTTCTTAGTGTCACTACCATTTATGTGCCTCCCCCCGCTGAAGGATCAAAGAAATGGATGTAGGTCTTCACAAATTGTTAGATTTTGATGACAGTTATGCTGCCTGTTGTGGGGATATATTGTCCCCTCTACCTTGGGTGTTCCCTGAATTGTTTTTATTATGAAGGGAGTAGGGATGCAGAAGCTGAATGAGATTTGTTTTATATATCTATATATCTTTTATATACCTAACTGGATGTATGTATATGTTATGTTGGAGTTATGGAATGATGGGAAACTTGCCTTCTCCTGCCACTGTTACTTTCTAGGGATAGCATCTACTTCATGTTTGGCTCCTACTGGTCCTTTTTCCAATCTTCTATACCCACTAGACTGAATATTCAGATAGAGATTTAGAGTCTCTACAAAGGTGCAGAGATGAAATCAAGTCTTGGGTAGTATATTACAGAGAGTTGTTCACCAAATGAAATATTGTAGTATGCCTAGGGTGACTATATGAATAAAAATCCAGCGGGAGAGAAAATGTAGGACTGATGAGAGGTCAAGGGTGGATCAGTTATGTTGAAAATGCTGTCAAAATTAAAGGCTGCAAAGAATGCCTAGATGAAAGGGCAATCAACCATGTGGATTGTAGAGAAAAGTTTATAAAGGAACTTAAGGCCCATTGGTCTTCTTCCATCAGGATGGTGGTGAGGTTGGCAAGGTGAAGGAGTAATTTGTAAGTGTATGCATGACTGATTTAAGAAGAACCAAGTCACTTGAAATACCAAGGGAAAGCAGGCAAATCACCCATGTAGATAGGGATTTAACACCCTCACTCCCCAGGCCTCCTCTTCATTTGGAGTGGTCAAGTGGAAAAGGTAGAAACAAAAACAGGACTCCAACCCCACTTGTGCTTCTGAATATGTCTTAGACATTGGCCACGTTGTTTCTCATTTTGGGCTCCTAGATTTTGAGCCCCTCTCTATGTACTTTATAAGGATATATGAGCCCATACCAATATAATTAATGTGTAAATTTATGAAAGCAGAATGTCTCTAAATAAAATATTGCCTATGGGGAAGACAATAATATTACTAATGATAATAATGACCCCTCCTATCTTTTGGCAGTGGCTTCATATTCTCAGAATTGATGAGAAAAAGATGTTCAATAAAATACATAGAGAAATTAAAACAAGATTCTCTAGACAATATTATAAAGTGCTGAAGGAAGAAAGGAGAGTAGGAAAATTTTTAGAGGAGACTACTTAGATGCTAACAGGATAGAAAGAGAATTAGAAGAGTTGGACGTAGAATGGCAGAAATATTTACTACATGAAGATTCTGGAGACCTGATTCTAAGTCTGGTTCTGTTACTAGCTGAGTAATCTGAAACAAGTTGCTGAATCTCTTTCAGACTAGAATTTCTCATCCACTAAAAGATCTATTTTCACATGAAATTGAAAGTGGAAACTCCGTGTACAAAAAAAACCAGCTTAAAGTCTTGTTAATTTCATTGAAACCTTTCTTGGCATCCTCCTGCCTCATTTCTCACTGTGGCCTTGGGTAACCTGTTTAAAAATCTAAGATTTCTTAGGATCATACAATGAAAACCAGGGAAGTGGATGGCATCTGATGGGTTGCTTTTGAGATTAAAGCACTCCTAGAAAAGTTTGAAATCCCTTAAGAAGGCAGTTGAAATGGATGTTAAAGATAAACTGAAAAAGGTAGCAGATTGTTGACTAAGCTTATTGTTGACTGACTGTTCTGTAAACAAACATCTAGAAGCAGTATTCGCTATAAAAGAAAGATAAGTTCATGGGGAAGTATTGTCCCCCAAATCAATACTCTTCTAACAAACTTTTATATAAGTGTTCAGTTGACACTTGAACAACTCAGGCTTTAAACTTTGCGAATACCCTTCTACACGAATTTTTTTTGATAAATATAGTACAGTGCTATAAATATACTTCTTCTCTCATGATTTTCTTAATAACATTTTTTTCCTTGGCTTACTTTATTATAAGGATATAGTATATAATCTATTTACTATATATATAGTATATAATCTACATAACATACAAAATAAGTGTTAATTGCCTGTTTATATTATTGGTAAGACTTCTGTTCAACAGTAGGCTATTAGTAGTTAAGTTTTGGAGGAGTGAAAAGTTATATACAGATTCTCAACTATTTGGGGGATACCCCTGACACCAGTATTAGGATCAACTGTAGTTGGAAGAAGAGCCCCAAAAATACTCCTGAGAATAACTTGGATCAGAAGACTAAACTTTGCATATTTATTAATGTCCAATGCAGTCTGATAAAATTTGTAACTCAGAGGAGTGAAATGCCCCAACACATCCCAGGAAAATGTTGTTAGAAATACTATCTTTGCCAGTTCTTATTCAATCAGGCTTCTTTGTTCCATTCTTTCCCCTTTTGCCTAATAATTCAGTGAAGTTCCCATAGGGAAATAATGAATGCAGTGGCCCACGCCTACCCAGAGGAAGCTGGACAGACATCTGACCAGATTCATTCAGTCTTTTGCAACCATAAGTAAAGGAGGGTTTAGAGGGTGGGTGGGACAAGCGCTCCATGCTTTTGCAATGAAATCATCGTTTCCCAAAGATTTTTGCAAAATGCTAATCAACAGTGCTTTATACAAAAAGTTCACACAGATCTTTTCTGATTTTCAGAATAGCATTGTTACTGTTTGGGGGTTTCAAAGCTATTGTGAAATTCTAAATATTTTTACCTTTTCTCTAAGGCTGAAATTTCAATTTCCAGGTTTCAATTCACCCAGTGGTCTATACAGTTCCAGATGGGCTACATAGTTGCAAGAGGAAATGGAGAAATAAGTTTTGGCTGGGAAAACACATTTATATCATAGTCTTGTGACAGGTCTCATCTGTATATTGTTGATGCAGTAACAAGCCCATGAAACTAGATGTTAAAATATATGTATTTTAATCTTGAGAGGTATTTTAAGTCCTCTGAATTTTAGAAGTCTACTCAAATATTTCAAGTTTCTGTAACACCCTGTTTTGTTGGTTTTCAGATCAGATGCTTTCAGTAAGGATTATAAATCAGATAATTTGGCTGAAATCTCCCTTTGTTATACCCTTTTGTCATGATCTTGGAAAGTCAGTTTATTTTATGGCTGTTATCTGAAGGGGCCAATGAGTAAAAGGAACTGGCATTCTCTGTCTTTATTGAGGTATCATTGACATACAATATTATATGAGTTTCAGGTCCACAACATAGTGATTCAACATTTTTATACATTTTAAAATGATCACCACAGTAAGTCTAGTTACCATCTGTCACCATACAAAGTTAATATAATGTTATTGACAATTCTTCATGCTGTTCGTAACATTCCCATGACTTACTGATTTTATAATTGGCAGTTTGTACTTTTTTTTTTTTTTTTGAAAGAGAGAGCATGCTCTCACAAGTAGGGGAGGGGCAGAGAGAGGATCCCAGGTAGGCTCTGTGCTGCCAGTTCACCCATTTCACCTTCTCCTACCTGCTTCCCTCTGGCAACCACCAATATATTCTCTGTGTTCATGAATCTGGGTTTTATTTTATTTTGATTTTTACATTCCACATGTAAGGGAAATCATGCAGTATTTTTCTTTCTCTGAGTTATTTCACTTAGTGTAATACCCTCAAGTTCCAACCATATTTTCTCAAATGTCAAGATTTCATTATTTTTATGGCCAAGCAGTATTCATTATACATATACATACATACATATATATATATATATACACACACACATGCATATATATATATACATGCATATGTATATATACATGCATATATATATAGCCACATTTATATATATATACATACATACATACATACATATATATACATCCATATATATATATAGCCACATTTATATATATATAACGGTACATATACCTCTTCAAATTAATGTTTTCATTTTCTTCAGATAGGTACCCAGTAGTGCAATGGCTACATAACATGGTAGTTCCATTTTTAATTTTTATGAGGAACTTCCAAAATGTTTTGTATAGTGGCTGTACCAGTTTATAATACGACTAACAGTGCACAAAGTTTCTCTCTGCCACATCGTCACCAGCACTTGTTATTTCTTGTCCTTTTTTTTCTAATAGCTATTCTGACATGTTTAAGTTTATATCTCATTGTAGTTTTGATTTGCATTTGACTAGTGGTTTGTAATGACTAGTGATATTGAGCATCTTTTCCTTTGCCAGTTGGCCATAGTATGTCTTCTTCGGCAAAACGTGTATTCATAGCCTCTGGCCATTTTAAATTGGGTTATTTTTTGTTAGTGTTATTGAGTTACATGTGTTTTTTTTTTATAACTTTTCAATATTAACTCCTTATTGGATATATGATTTGCAGATATCTCCTTCCATCCATAATCCATAAAGTTGCCTTTTCATTTTGTTAATGGTTTCCTTCACTGTGAAAAAGGTTTTTAGTTTGATGTAGTCTCATTAGTTTATTTTTGCTTTTATGCCCTTGCCTTTGGAATCAGATGAAAAAAACAAAAACAAATAATATAACAACAACAACAAAAAATTGCTAACACTGATGCTAAGGAGCTTACTATCTATGTTTTCTTCTAGGGGTTTGTGGGTTTTGGTGTTACATTCAAGTCTTTAATACATTTTATTTTTTGTAGATGGTATAAGATAGTAGTACAGAGTAATTCTTTTGCATGTGACTGTCCAGTTTTCCTGGCACCATTTATTGAAAAGACTATTTTTCCCCACTGTATATTCTTACCAACTTTGTTGTAAATAATTGACCATATATGCATAGATTTGTTTCCATGTTTTCTATATTGTTTCATTGATTTATATGTTTGTTTCAATACCAATACCATAGTGTCGTCATTACTATAACATAATTTGCAATCAGGTAGTATAATACTCTGAATTTGTTCTTCTTTTTTAAGATTATTTTGGCTGTTTGAGGTCTTTTGTGGTTTCATATAAAGATTACAATTACTTGCTCTAGTTCTGTAAAAAATACCATTGGAGTTTTGATAACAATTTTGTTGAATATGTAAATTCTTTGGGTAATGTCGACATTTTAATAATATTAATTCTTTCAATGCATGAATCCAGAATATCTTTGGAGTTGTTTGTGTGTCTTCTTCAATTTCTTTCATCAGTGTCATAGTTTTCAGTGTATAGATATTTCACTTCCTTGGTTAAATTTATTACTGGATATTTTTTAATGCAATTATAAATGGGATTTTTTTTTGTAATTTATATTTCTGATAGTTTTATATTAGGGTATAGAAATGCAAGAAATTTTTATATAGTAATTTATTATTCTGATATGTCACTGAGTTCATTTATTAGTTCTGACATTTTTGTGTGTGTGTGTGTGTGAAATCTTTCCTGTTTTGTGTATAGCATCCTGTCATCTATAAATTGTGACAGGTTGACTTCTTTCTTTCTAATTTCTATCCTTTTTATTTCCTTTTCTTGCATAATTGGTGTTGCTAGCACTTCCAGTACTATATTGAGTAACAGTGACAAGAATGGGCATCCTTATCTTCTTACTGATCTTACAGGAAAAGCTTTTATCTTTTTACCATTGAGTATGATATTAGCTGTGGGTTTGTCATATATGACTTCTAGTGTATTGAGGCACAATCCCTCTATATGTACTTTGTTGAGATTATTTATTCTAATTGGATGTCAAATTTTGCCAAATGCTTTTTCTTCAATTTAGGATGAACATATGATTTTCATTTATCATTTAGTTAATGTGGTGTATTTGTTGATTAATTTGTGAATGTTGAACAATCCTTGCCTCCCTGGAACAAATTCTATTTGATCATATGCATGATACTTCTAAAGTATTGTTTAATTTGGCTTGCTATTATTTTGTGTTGAGGATTTTCACACTTATATTCATCAAGGATATTGGCATGGAATTTTTTTTGTGTGTGTGGTATCCTTATGTGATTTGGGTATCAGGGTAGTATTGGCCTCATAATGAATTTAGTAACATTCCCTCTTCAAGTTTTTGGGAGCCTTCGAGAACAATAGGTAGTAAATCTTCTCTGAATGTTTCCTAGAATATACCAGTGAAACTGGCCCTGGACTTTTGTTTGTTTGTTTGTAGAGTTTTGGTTATTGATTCAATCTCCTTGTTATTAATCTGTCTATTCAGATTTTGCACTTCTTCATTATTCAGTTTTGTAAAATTATAAATTTATTCTAGGTTATCTACGTTGTTGTTTGAAGTATTGTCTCATGATCCTTTGTATATCTTTCTTTGATATTGGTTACAACTTCTATCTAATTTCTGATTTTACTTATTATTTCAGCCCTCTCTAATTCTTTACGTGTCTAGTTAAAGATTTCAAAATTTTGTTTACTTTTCAAAAAGAAAGTATTATGTTTCATTGTACTTTTCTGTTATCTTTTTAGCCTCTACTTCATTTATTTCTGCTTTGATCTTTATTACTTCCCTCTTCTAGGTTTCCTATACTAGTAGATTCACAGGTATGTGTAAAATCAAACTTTGAGATTTTTCTCGTTTCTTGACGTCAGTCTATATCACTGTGAACTTCCATTTTAGAACTGTTTTTGCTTTATCCCACAGATTTTGATATGCCATATTTGTGTTTTCATTTGCCTATCGGTCTATTTTGATTTATTCTTTGATTTCTTCCATGACTCACTAGCTGTTTAGTAACGTATTATTTATTCTCCACATATTTGTAGGTTCTCCAGTTTTCTTCTTGTAATTGTTTTTTGATTTCACATCATTGTGGTTGGAAGAGATGTTGATATTATTTCAAACTTCTTCAATTTATTAAGATTTGTTTTATGACCTAACTAGTGATCTATATTGCAGAATGCTCCATGTGTATCTGAAAAGACTGTGTGTTCTGCTTTTGGATTGAATGTCCAGTGTATATCTATTTAATTCATCTGGTCTAATGTTGTTTAAAGCCAATGTTTTCTGTCTAGATGATCTGGGTTTTTTTGATGTAAGTGGGTGTCAAAGTCCCCTAATGTTATTGTATTGCTGTCAACTCCTCCTTTTATGTCCACTAATATTTGCTTTAGATATTTTGGTGTTCTTATATTGGATGCATATATATTTATAAATGTTATATCTTCATGCTGGCTTGACCCCTTTATCTCTATATAGTGCTTCTCCTTGTCTTTTATTACAGTCCATTTTAAAATCTATTTTGCTGGATGTGAGTATAGCATTACCAGCTTTTATTATTTGTTTGTTTCCATTTTTATGCAATATCTTTTTCGATCCAATTACTTTCATTATGTTTGTGTCCTTACTTTTCAAGTGAGTCCATTGTAGCAGACAGTATATAGATATACAATAAAACCTTGGTTTTCAAGAATAATTCATTCTAGAAACATGCTTGTGATCCATCCCGGAAACATGCTTTTAATCCAAAGCACTTGTATATCAAAGCAAATATCAAGAACCATTGGCTCAGTTGTGATCATGTGATATTCAGCATCATGTACTATTCATATTGCAAGGCATTACTCATTTATTTAAAACACTCGTCTTGCAGAATGCTTGCAGAACATGTTCCTCGCAATCCAAAGTTTTATATGTTTTGTTTTTTTAATCCAGTCAGCCACTTTATGTCTTTTGACTGGGGAATTCGGTTTATTTACATATAAAGTAATTATTGTTAGGTATGTATTTATTGCAATTTGGTTAATTGCTTGCTGGCTGTTTTCATAGTTTTTATAGCTTCTCTTTGTTCCTTTCTTATGTTTAGATAACCTTCCCATTTTTCCTCTGTGTATTTGCTCTACATTTTTGCTTTGAGTCACCGTGAGGGTTACATATATCTATGTCTATATCTGTATTTATATCTATTTATATCCTCTATCTCTATCCCTATCTCTACCTCTATGCATCCATCTATATCTAATCTATGTATATCAGCCTGTTTTAAGTTGATAGCAACTTATATTTGAACACATTCCAAAACTCTACATTTTTACTCTTCCTGTTTTATATTTTGATATCATATTTTGCATCTTTTTATGTATCCCTTAACTAATTATTTTGTTTTTAGTAATTGTACTACTTTCCTTGTTTAGTCTTCATAATAGCTTTATAATTAATTTATTAATCTACCACTTCTACTACATATTTACCGTTTCTAATGAGAGATTTACTTTTCCATATTTTTCTTATTATTAATTACTACCTTTTTTTCAATTTAAAGAAATACCTTTAATACTTCTTGTAATGGTAGTTTAGTAGTGATGAACCTTGTAGGTTTTGCTTGTCTGGAAAACTTTATTTTTCCTTCAAATCTGAAAGAAAACCTTGCTTGGTAGAGTATTCCTTATTAGAAGTTGTTTTTGTTTTTGTTTTTGTTTTTGTTTTTCCTTCTTTTTTCTTTTATTTTTTTCCTTTCAACATTTCAAATATTCAACAATTCGATTGCCACTCCCTTCTGTCCTACAGAGTTTCTGCTGAGAAATCTGCTCATAGCCCTGTGGGGTTTCCTTCCTATGTAATAATTTGTTTTCCTCTTGTGCTTTTAAGATTTTCTTTTCATCTTTAACTTTTGGCATCTTAATTATTGTGTCTTGATGTAGATCTCTTTGGGTTCACCTTATTTAAAACTCTCTGGGCTTCCTGTACTTGGATAATTTTTTCCTTCCCTCATAGGTTAAGAAAGTTTTTAGGCATTATTTTGGCAAATGATTTTTTGCCTTTCTCTCTATCACTTCTCTTTCTGGAACCCTTATAATGGAAATGTTTTTCCATTTGATGTTGTCCCATAGGTCCTTCAAGTTATGTTCATTTTTTAATATGTTTGTTTCTTTCTACAGCTCTTTTGGGGTGAATTTTATTGCTTTGTCTTCCAGCATGCTGATTCATTTTTCTACTTCACCCAGTCTGCTGTTGAATACCTCAAGTGTATTTTCCTTTAGTTCAGTCATTGTTTTTTTTGGTTCTGTGACTTATGTTTGGTACTTTATTGTTTCTGTCTCTTTATTGAAGTTCTCCCTGTGTTCATTTATTGTTCTACTGATTTTGGTGAGCATCCCTATGACCATTAGTTTGAATTTTTATCAGGTAGATTATTTATATCATTAAGGTCTTTTTTCTAAGGTTTCCCTTTTTTGTTTGTTTGTTTGTGTTTTTTTTTTTTTAATTTGGAACATATTTCTCTGTTTTCTAATTTTTCTTGACTCTTTGTGGTTGTTTCTATATATTCGTCAGAACTGCTACCTCTCCCAGTCTTGGAGAAGTGGCTTTGTGTAGTGATGAACCTTCTTATTCAATCTTTCCCTAGCTCTTTGTTTTCTTTGAAACTGTGATTGTCTAAACAGCCTGCTTTGTTCTTTATATATCTGCATTGTTGAGGGTGTGCCAAGACCTGTCAGTGTTCCAAGAGGGGAAATCTCATTCAGCACCTGGTTTTAGGCTGATTGGAAAGACCCTCCAGCAGCAGCTTTTAAAATATGCAAATATATACTCTCCTGTAGGGCTGCAATCATAATCCCTGCTGGTCCCTAGTCCAGATCTGTAGGAGTTCTTTGGGCAACAGTTGTAAAAATCAGGACTCCAGACTAGTATATAAGATTCTTTCTGGGAGGTCTTGTGGAGCTGTAGCAAGACCTAGGTTTTGTGGAAGGATGGTGTTTCCCTGATTGTGTTCCCTAGCACCTTCTCCTTAGCCTCTAGATGTAGGGGAAATCTGAAATCTGTCCCTGAGGCTGATGCTTCAGGATAAGTAAATAGGTTTTTCTTTGGAGGAGGATTGGATGGTGTTTCAGTAGGTTTTCTGTGCAGTCCCTGGGGCTGGTAGCCTGCCAGGAACTTGTCTTTTTGATTGTTACATTTCCATGGAACTCAGAAATCCCAGCCCCCTTGGCCACAAGGGCCAAGTTATCAAGGAGCATCCCCTGTGTGAATTGCATATGCCCAATGGCTTTAGCAGGACTGTTGTAGAATATAGTGGTTGGGGCATGCTTGCTGGCTTCAGATAGACAAGCAGAGGGAAAATGTCTTGATCTCGTGTGCCCACAGGTGTAAGAAGTACAACACGAGAGTGTCTTCTTTGTTTATGTGTGCCATCTTTAGGCTAAGTGACGGAAAATGCTATGATTGTACATCCCCAGCCAGGAAGTGAGGAGTATTGTAACCACTGCATTCTTGCTTAAGCAAGGCGCCAGGAGAGAGTCACAACCACTTGCTCCTACCTATCCTTGCTAGGTGGTGGTGGGAGACTGCTACATCAGAGACTGGTCATCTGCTCCTTGGGTGGGTGGAGAGTGTAAAAATGGCCTCCACCAGTGCCTTCTCTGAGGAGTTTGAATTGTCCTTTGGCCCTCTAGCATATGCTTTTAGATTAGAAAATGAACTTCCTTCACATACAGTCCAGGTGCTTTTCACACTGCTATTTCTTCACTAGGTCTTGAGGCAAGTGGGAGCATATACTAGCTATTTAAAAGAAGAATGTCCACTTTTTATAGCACTTTAGGTCTTTTGGACACTGGCCCATTGGTTTTTTAACTCAGACATAGGGGGGCTTGTCTCTCTAGTGGAGATCCCATGGGTTGGGTTACTTGATGTGAGATACCCATCACTTGCTACTCCAGGACAAGTGTCATACTGGTGAGATCTCTTCCTGTTGTGTGTTTCTATACCAGGTTTGGTGTTTTTGGTGAGACTGTATCTCTGCCTCTCCTACCCATCTTGTTGTGGATCCTTTTATTTTTTCTTGTACAGAAGCAGTTCTTCTAGTTATCCAATATTTTTCAGGGGGAATTCATCCATACATAGGTGTAGATTTGGTATGTCCATGGGAGGAGGTGAGTTTGGGATCTTCCTACACTGCCATCTTGTGGGTTTCCCAAACTGGCATTCTAGTATGTTTCAGTCCTTTCTTGTCCAAGCAGTTGAAGACTTCATTTCTAATCTTTTCCCATTTTTTTCTGTCCTCCCGTTTTTTGTTTTTTGTTTTTTGTTTTTGTTGTTGTTGTTGTTGTTGTTTGGTCTCTCTCTAACTTTCCAAATCCTCCCTGCATTATGCTTACCAGTTTGGGGAGAAAAGAGAAGGAAGCATTTAAATTATATTTTTCATTATTTCAAGTCCTTTTTATGGTCAGAACTGAGCCAGACTCTAAAATGAATATTTAATTTGGACAAATAAGTGATATGATACCTCACTAATCTGGAAAGAAAATGGGGTGTATAGTATGTGAAGAGTGTGTGCAATAAATCATTGTGAAGCTACGGGGAAGTATGGCTATATGATTGTATACGTTATCCTCTGGCATCTTCACTCCCTTTCTCTTTGCTGGCTGATAAGTATCAGGTCAACTTCTCTGTGGCTTGACTCCTGTGTGTCTCTCTAGAACTGCTACTAATAGTCTTCTTCTAGACATGCTAAACAGCTTTTAGTACCAATTGAGTAATATAATATGTAATTTTTTCCCACTCCTCCCTCTTCTCTATTAAAAGAAATGTATTTAGCTTTAGTATCCCTTTAGCCATAGAACTTTCCTTGAAATTATTCATTGTGTTCCAGAATCTTGAGAATATTAAATCCTTCTGACCTTTGTGCCTGCACTCTTCCTCTTGCAAATGTCTATCCCAACATTCATATTTCTAGTATGCTAATCTGTTAGTTTGGATGATATTTCCGGTTCTACTAATATATGAAAGTGCAGTAGTTGTAATTTTTCCTTGTATTCCCAGCATCTGACAAAGTATCTGGCACCTACAAGTTATTTATATGCATATATTATATAATACTATAGAAATATTACTTAATATACTATGTTGTACATAATACTCTATAATTAATATATATTATAACCAGTATATAATTATATAATTAAAACATATAATTAATATTTCATATAATATTGTATATAGTATATCATAGTAATATAGCTATGTATATATAACTATATATATAATTACATGCATAGTAATACAGTTATGTCTACTACATACACACACACATACACACACACACACACAACATCATGAGAAATCTCATCCTTGCAAAAGGCTCATAGCATCTAGTTACTTGCCATTTATTGGAATTCTGTTGCTGATATGCTGGATTTAGGACTGCCTGATATGAAGACTACTTCTGGAAGAACAAAGCTGAGAAAGGAGAGGGCCTTGTAGGACACCAGAACCTATGGCTGGGGTACTGAGTCTAGTGGGTGAAGGGATAGCAGTAAAGACCACTGATCACATCCTGCCTCTGCTGAGATGGTGTCAGGAATGAAGAAACCCTGAAATTTTAGAAAGGATTGAAATGCCCAGGGCTGATTAAAGCAGTGTCAAGATAATGAAGTTGTGGTGACGTTCATGGTTTAAAAACATTAACTTTACAGGACTATTTTCCTAACGCCTTTGGGCAGATTCTAATTTGATCCAGCAACAATATCTGCTTGGCTCCAAACTGATGGGCATCTGCTAATTTTTCTAACTGCTTTAATCATTTTTGGGACTCTGCTTTAGAACCTCTCCAAATCTCCTCCTTCTCACTAAAGTCTCAAGTCTTCAAAGTCTATGCCAATTTTAATAAAGGTCTAGAAGGATTACCTTATGTTCCTAATTTAGTATTTCTATTTAATATTCCATTCTTTGTCTCACTTAATATATCAAAATGCAGAGCAAGAATCCTTGAATTTCTGTGAGCCAATGACTTCCAGAACAAAAATTTGAAATTCAATTTCAGGTCACACATAGCGAGAAAGTAATTTGTGTGTCTGCCTTACCCACTAGAGTATGATGTTCTTGAGGGCAAGGACTTTGCTGTTTCAAAAAATTTCCCCAACACTTTGGATAGTACTTATCTCCTTTCTTGTTTCTTTTGTCGAATGTAAATATTCAGGGTGAGTTCACTGTTTTCATCTTTAAATACTCCTAATCAAGAATGCTTGGTAACTGAAAACCATGTATGAAATTAAGAACAGAAAAATAAATGTTATCAGTACATGTATTAGATCATTTTTATACTTGCAACTCCCCCTCCAACTTTTCTTATGGCCCTGTATGGGACATGAGATAAATGGTGAAGTTAAGGGAAAAAATGAGATAGTTCTAAAAATGACAAAGGGGTGCAAAGAAGGGAAATTTTAGCAATTGGAACTAAACTGAATATGAATCTGAAGATTGGGAAAGTTGGGAGAAAAAGTGAATACAGAAGCAGAGGGCAAGGACAATGATGTTACATGCTAAAACAGGGCAAACACTGTGTGAGTGACCCCTTCTAATTTCCCCACTGATGAAAATCTGTCATATTTTAACGTGGCAAGATCTGGACATATAGCAGAGGTTAAATGATCTTTCACAATCTGTCACTGCAGACATAGCTGAATTAGATGTTTGCCCTTCTTTGTCTTGTCCACAATGGTCTAATTCACACATTGTGAAATTATAGCCTTCTCTAAATAATCTATTTTTAGTCTTATAGGGATAGATGTGATGGTTTAGATATTCCCCAATAGCAAATCTTCAGGCTAGTCAACTGAAGCATCACCCACTTAAGATGAGGCCTGAAACGTTAGGTTGTCTCTGATGACTTTAACCAAATAGCTATAAATGGCTGAAAAATATCACACAAGGAGATAGCAGAAGATTTCAATAGATCTTAAGAAGTTACAGGTAATATTTCTTTAGAATAAGACTAAGTGAGAAATGTAGGTATCAGTGTTGTTTCTGTTTTTCAAAGATGTGGTCCATTTCATCTAAGTTATTAAATTTGTGGGCAGAAACCAGCATTGCTTCTGAAAAACAATACTTGGTGCCCACCCTGCACATCCCACAAAGTACTCATTGAAGTTAGCTCCTTATTATACTTTCTAAACATTTCAGAAGAATTGAAATGAAGTGGAATATGATGTCTACAATAAAAGTATAATTTTTACTCTATTTCCTCTGAAGAGTAAGGTTTTTGCTCAGTTTGTGTAAATGAAATTGAGCTATTTCTAGAAATCCCTTTGGAGCACTCACCATCACCAGCACCATGCATATCATGCATTCAAAGGCAAGTAGGCCATGGTTCCTATCCTTAAAGAGGTCATGATGTAGTGATACTAGTTTATAAGCCACTTCAATGAAGTAGACAGAAATGTTTGCACATAACTTTGGTTTGTTTGACAATTGTGCTATGAAAATGATTCAAGTACTTTCTAGGGGGTTAAAGTAGTGGGCATCTCTGCCTGAGATGAATAGGAAGGCAGTAAGGCAGGAAGAGATGGTGTTTGAACTGGGTTTTTATTATGGAGTTAGAGTTTGCTGCTTAAAGAAATTTGAAGTGAGAGAGTGAGGGGAGGAGGTAGGGATATTCTATCCAAGAAAGCAGACCACGCAAAGGGACACGCACACTCATACACAAATACACACTTGTGTACACACTCATTTATGTTCCTCTTTGCCTGGCAGTCAGCATCTTTCAATCAGAGTTCTGAATTGAGTATAAGAAATGCTTTCACAGCCTGGCATTTGTAGAATCCATTGTATGACCTTGATCAAGACTTTTGTAGTCTCCGGATCTCAGTTATTCGATTTGTAAAATGAAAAGGCTAGATTCTATGATGACTAGGGTTTCATCCAATGGAGAACAAAAACCTGGGAGATATCGTTAAAACCTGTTTGATCTGAAACTAGTGATTTAGGGGATATAAGAATAGTTTATGAGGAGTGATCTAAGCTGAGTTTTTAAATTCCATATAAGGGAAAACATTTTTAAGTGTTTATTTATTTCTGAGATAGAGAGAGACAGAGCATGAGTAGGGGAGGGGTAGAGAGAGAGGGAGACACAGAATCCGAAGTAGGCTCCAGACTCTGATCTGTCAGCACAGAGCCCGATGCGGGGCTCGAACTCACAAACCGTGAGATCGGGACCTGAGCTGAAGTCGGTCTCTCAACGACTGAGCCACCCAGGCGCCCCAAGGGAAAACATTTTTGACTCTCATTAGTAGAAAAATAATTCAAAATTTAATAATTCTTCACTCTAAATTTCTTTATTATTTGGTGACCCAGATATTTCAGGATGTTTAACAGTTTTCTATGGAAATTAAGGATACTTTTTTCCTTTAAATTTCAGATAAGAAAAGGCACTGCTAAAACGTAGGACATTGACATATAGTGCATTATAACAGTCTGTCTGGCTCTGCCTAGGCAAGTAGAGATGATAAAGAATCAGAGCTGTGCACAGCTTCAAGTTCCAGGTGACAGCGAGAATTGAATGGCTGGAAATACAGAGGGGATGTACCAAATCTTATGCTCATATCTGAATATCTGTAGGATTTGCATTTGTCAAATGTGAAAACTTGAGCTCAGAAACTACATATAATACCAAAGATAGCACCAGACATATTATCCTTCCTCTGCAAACATCTCTCCAAGATTTGGAGCTCAAGGTTTCATCCTCAGCTCTCTGGTACTTCTTTTACCCCATCTGGAAGCAACATGAGCACAACCAAGCAGCAAACTTGAAATTTAAACTCTGCCAATTGCATTGAATTTAGATGAATTAGTAATGAGTTAATGGATAAAAGTTAGCTTTAGTATGTCACCAATTGTCCTGGTTTTCATATATTTGCGTTTCACGCATTTTTGCAGATGGACCTCTGTGTGTTTGTGTGTGGGGGGTGTGTGCATGATGTTCTATAGTTTTTCAAATTAGACCTAAAATATTAGTTGGGAAAAATGAAAATTTAGTGCTGGTTACCAAAGATAATTCTTTTCATTTGTAAATGCTTGGATAACATCAGAATCTCACACTATATTTACAAATCGGGATAACTGTTGTAAAATGTCATTTTAGGGAACTGATTTCATTTCAGTTGTTTACCAAAAAAACACATTAAACATGTATTTAAGCCAGTCTCTTCTTAAAGGTCCATCTTCTGCTGATGATGAAGTTACAGCCTGTGATGTTAGAATTTCTCTTGGAAACATGGAAGTCCCATTATACATGTGGCAATCATCTGTGTATTCATCCGTTGATGAATCTCTAATCAACTGTTGAATTAGCGGCAGGTCTGATGGAACTTTGGATAAGATAGAAAGGCACATTTGGAGAGGAGACCATTCCTTTTCTTCAGTAAGTTTATCACTATTGCACACACAGGAATGTCCTAAGTTTTCTCTATCCTAGGTTCTCATTGTCCTTTGATATTGATCCAAACCACTTAGTGATGAATTCAGGCAGCACTCTCTTTCTATTTAAAAGTCTTGAGTATCTATTATTGTTTTTATGTTTATTATCTTAATACCTGACATTTATAACATCTTTCTTCTAAAGAGCTCTCTGGAGTGCAATATGGTGCCAAGTGAAGACAAATGAATGCAGGGGCACTTTGTACTCTACAGATAAAAAGAGATTTACTCTGGGTCTGCTGCTTTCCAAGAACATCTTTCCCTTCTTCTTTCTTGCTTTCTTGCTCCAAAATGGCAAGCCCTACTCATGGTGTTGTTCTTAGACTCTTTTTCTTCTTTTTCTTCTTTTAATGTTTCAAACATACACACGTGCATGCGCGTGCGGACACACACACACACACACACACACACACACACATTTTAACTCTCGGTTTTATCCTGATGATTCCCCAATCTGTATTTCACTACTGGATCCTTTCTTAAAACCCTCCCTCATATTTATAACTATCTTTTGTAAATTTCTTCTTTAATATTTAAACAAATCTACCATTTCCAGCATAAAGCTCATTATTTATTTATCATTAGAAAAACTATCTTATAACTTTATTTGATATTCCAAATGCATTTTGAAATGTACAGAATTAAAAAAAAATGGCTTGGTCCCAGTTAGAAATAGATTATAATAAAGAAAGTTATAAGAAGCTCAAGGGTAGAGGATTATGATAAACAAGTTCAGTGAGCATAGCCTGGAATATTTTGGACTCGGAGTTTGAAGATGAGATCTAAAAAAAGATGCGATTAGAAAAAAAATCTAGTATTATATTAAACACAAATTTAGGATAACAAACTTTAGTGCATAAGGTTCAGTTTAGCCCAGGTTTTATTATATGTTTTAGATATGATTTATGTGTATCATATTTTTAGTAAGTGGACATTAGAATATAATGCTATTTTATTTATGAGTAATTATAAATATAAGCATGAATACTGAAAGGATCATATGGTTTCTTTTTGGAATTTTTTTCTTTCTTAATTATGCATATCTGGGAAATGTATACCAATTGAGCTAATGCAGCCACATCCATTAACAAGAACACTCCCTCCAGTAAGTGTAGCTAACCAAATGGTAGTGCTGCTACTTAGCAGGGATTACTTTTTTACCTCCCCTACCCCCAGAACATTCCAGTCTGCTTTTTCAACTCCCTGATCTCTAGCAGTAATGATCCCATTCTCCAGAAACCCAGAGGGGATTCACGGGACTCATCTTGGATGCCTTCTTCTTACCCATTTCATGTATCCAGTTACTCAACAATTCCTTTGACTCTTCCTTTATATCTCAGAAATTTATCCTTTTTCTCCACCCTCACTTTATTATCTTTTTTTTTTTTTTTTTTTTACTTTTATTTGTGACAGAGAGCATGAGTAGGGCAGGGGCAAAGAGAAAGGGAGACAGAATCCAAAGCAGGATCCATGCTGTCAGTGCAAAGGCTGACATGGGGCTTGAACCCAAACCCATGAACCCAGATACCGTGAGATCATGACCTGATCTGAAGTCAGAGGTTCAACCAACTGAGCCATCCAGGCGCCCCTCCACCCTCACTTTAAAATCATTACCTTTAAAGCCTGAGTTACTGAGACAGTACCCTAACTGGGCAGTATCCCTCCATTTTATACAAGTATTACACCGAATGCCACTTTTAAGACCTTGCTCAAGAAAATAAAATGCTTCTCGTTTGCTAACATATTAAGTTTAGATTTCATTCATCCTGTCTTCTAAGACTCTTTATCATCCATCTCCTCTCTCTTCATCCAAGTGAGCTTCATACTGCTCCCCAGAAGGGATCCTTACTGGTCAGCGGTAATTTCTTCCCTTCCCCACTGGCTTACTCCAAGATGTTGGCTCCTAATTTGACATTCTTCCCTCTGGTTTGCCCTCCTGAACTTTATTCCACACTCCTTTCCAATCATTAACATCCCAAACTTCCTTAAGGACCCAATCCCCAAGTATTTCGTTCTCAAATGAATTCTTTTTTAGGATAGAGCTCATTACCATCTCTTTCAGAAAACATTCCCTCAAATCTAGATTAGGTAATCTCCTTTATGGGACACACAGTACAATGAGAGCATTTTCCCAGTTCATACTTATTGTCATTGTCTAACCATTTGTATCTCTTTTCAGAGCTGAGAGAAGGGATCTCTCCCTGTACTTCTTTGTGACTTCTGTGCCTAGTATCCTGACTGACAAGTAGAAGGTTGAAGTGTTCTCCACCTGTTTGAATTTCTTTGCATTTAGAGCAATTTTCTCCAAATTTCAGAGTTGTTTACTATTTTTTCATCATTGTCCAATCTATTTGCTGATCTTCTTTTCCTAAGAAGGTTAATTTTTTTTTTTATTACTGAGGAAGCTTATAATAGAGTCCATAGTGAATGGTTCCCACAGATCTTTCAGAATAGCTACTTACAGAGAAGTGATCAGTAAATTCTTGTTATTTAATTAAATAACCAAACTATTGTTAATAATATCATAAACCAAAAATAACGCAAACCAAATTGGTAGGAGTGGAAAGAAGTTGCAAATCATCATTTAGTATTGTTTCTTAATAACAAGGTCATTGTTTTTGTCCCCAAAAAAGTAATTTCACTCATTTGCTATATGCATTAAAATAGGTATGAGAATTAGGCTGTCTCACATTAGGTGATGAATAAAAATTATGTATTTTAAGAAATAATTGATCACAAGTTTCCTTTCATTTCCTTATTGTCTTCCTCTCTCATTGCACATGTTGTCTTATACTTCTTCTTGTTCACTTAGTACTGTCAGATCCTCATCTTTATATCTTCATATCGGTTTTTCTATCTTCCTACTTCCCCAAATTACCTAGTCCTTATATCCACACTAGATATTTTCTACAATAAGCCCTAAGTATAACCTATTTTTCCTGAAACAGCAAGTATTCCTCATATCAGCTCGTTCTCTTTGTTTCCAAACATCACAAAAGGCTTCTAAAGCCACTTACCAACCTGATTTCTAGTCTAAGATCAATACTCTGTCATGCTTTCTTGCAATAGAAAAAGAGAACACCACTGAAGAAAAGGACTCTAATTTTGATTTTGCTACTGAAAAAAAAAATCCTGTGTGAAAAGTTTAACTGATAAATTGTTGTTGGATATAGGTATTGGAAATATTTACCAATTGTATTGGATGTTGTCTATGTTTTGGAATTGTCTGTATTGCTATATTTGTTTATATCTGTCTATATGTATTATATAAAATTTCTGTTATTTCTCTGGTATTTCTCTATTCCTGACCCATATCTATCACCTGTATAAGAACTTTTTTTAAAGAAGTACATTATGTTGATGGTGTAAGCTACGTTTTCTTCTGTGTGATGAGATGATTTAATGGATTAAGATTATGTAAATTACTTTTTTAATTTTAATTTTAGATCTCTTAATTTACTTTTGCAGTTGTTGACTGGATGGCCCTTATCTTTTGTCAGTAAAAAACAAGAGTTAATAAAGGATTCTTCAATTTGAGAAAAAAAAAACACAAAACAAAAATGAAAAGAAGCAAAAAATCTTCTCTTTATATTTTGCCAAATAGAGATTTACTAGGTTTAGGAAACTTCCCTTCGGAAGTTGGAATTTACCAGTCACACACAAATATCAATTATATTTATTGCTATTTTTTTTCTTCCAAGAGAGTGGGACTACCCATTAAGAATGGAGATAACTTTGGAGAGTAGGATATTGAGTGAGTAGCCAGAGAACTGTAGCACACAGTCTATGGAGAGCATATAGGGAAAAAGAAAAGAGTGTCCCATGCAGTTATTGGGTGAGGAATTCCACACCAATTCTTCTGCTGACACAATGTATAATGCCCTGGAATCTCTGAAAATCATCTTAAATCTTGCCCATGGTTCTAGAGCCTGAAGGCTAGACAGATCACAAATCTATTAGGTAATTAGGGGTTGGTTTTTGCCTTATTATCTAGTTGTTCAATTGATGTACCTGCCTTTTATTTTTTGTTTCTTACTTGTTTGTCAGATTAACATACCTATGGACTGTTCTGATGCAGTGCAATGTGGATCTAGCCCTAGAGAAATGGGCATTTCTAATCCCCAGCCCAGCATACTTATGTAAATGTTTCATCTGTGGTGTAGAGGATTAATACCCTGACACTATTAAGCAAGCAGAATCGTACAATAGACAGAGTACTGTTTTGAGAGTTTTCCTCTCTGAATATTGTCAATGATCCTAAATAACTTAAACTCTAGGTTTCCATGTTTTAGCTATAAAATGGAGGGATTGAACAAGGAGACCTTCTGGGGCTAGCTTTCAGTGTGCAATGCTGTTAATTACATATACTTCCTGATTTTCCTCTAATTTGTTTCATTTCTTATGAGAGCTTAATGGGTTGGAGTCGAAGTGTTTTTCTGATAAGTGGGGTGATAATACTTGCATTGTTTATCTCAAAGTGTTATACTGCAGATAAAATATGAAATTGTGTATGTCATTAAGCATTATGAAATGCAAGTTTCTATACTTGTGTATAACATTTAATATTGTACATTTCCATCTCTACTATTACTCTGCTTTGAAAGACCCAAGATACTTCAGTGTGCAACCAGCAGAGGGAGACAAGTTCAGATTATATTTCTTCTTGAAACACAAAATGAGTTAATTGTTATGTGCTCATGCACTTTTAAAAATTAAAATGAAGTTCATATTATTGGCAAATATGTCACTAGCGTAGTGCTATAGTTTCATATTGAAGTTACAAAATCAGATGAGAGAAAGAAAGATAAAACACAAGAAAAATATGGGGGGGAAATTTTGATTTCTGGGCTTACTTTATTATAGAACTCAGAGATAGTACTCCCATGAAACATGTCATATTCCTGTGACAACTTCCTAAACATGTCCATCTGGAGGTACAGACTATTTGAGTACCAATTTAGGAACCAGTTCAGAATTCTAAAAGTAGAATTTCCAAATTTCCTCTGAAACTAGTTTCTTAACTCAACTTTCTCATTTTATCAGCCTGGACTTGGAGGAGGAAAAAAAATACACACACACATATACATATATTCATACAAGGGTTGGGGGGGGCAGAATGAATTTTCCATATCAAATTAGTTGACAAGTCATATCAGTCCCTCTCTGAATTTCCTCTAAAAGTCTCCACCTCTTTTTTCTTTCCACTGTCCTTGTCTTGTGACCTGCTTTTATCATTTCTTGCCTGTTCTATTTCAGAGACATTATAACTGGTCTTCCCTGACTTTGACTTGCCACAGTCTATCTTCCACTACACTGCCAGTTAGCTATCTTCTTAAAACACAAGTCTGATTATGTCATTTGCTTACGCAAAGCCTTTTTTAATGGCTCCTTTTTGCATATAGAATAAAGCCAAACTCATTAGCTTGCCTGCTAAGACCCTCATTGACCCCAACTTACAAAAAACAAAACAAAAAAAAAATCATTTTTTATTCTGACTTTATCCATGTCTACCTACACATCCGTTCCTACAACACACCTTCCCCACTAATGTAAAGTCTCTGAAGGAAGGTCTTCATGCCTCATCATTGCTAGAAAGCAACAATGTATATTATGAATAATGCTTATCCCTTTCTCAACTGTTTCCAGCAACTTTGTTAGTCTTCTAATTAGTCACTCTCCTTCATCTTCCTTCTAACCTCTAATTTCTCCTTGCCAGAATAATCTCCCTAAAATGTTCGGATCTCATCTCACTCCTTCACAATCTAAAGTAGCTTTCCAAATAGGAGATGAGGTGAAGTGGGATTTTACATTCAAGCATGTACAATTCCCCATCATGTAGCTTTTCTCTTCAGCTTTCTTTATCTCCTCATGCCTGCTAGTCAGGTAAGTCTTTCTACATTCCCATTCTTTATTTCAGGCTGGTTTTCATGGCCATCTTTTGCATCCTTTGCCATCCTCCATCCATTGCCTTCCTCCAGTCCCATCTTATATATCTTCCAAGGGTTACTTACAATACCATTGTCTCCAAGAAGCCTCTTTCTTGATTATCTTTTCCGAACTACCATTGTGTTTTGATTTTGTTCCTCATAGTTTATTACCCAGTTGTTTACTGGCTATCTTACTCTGTTTCTTATATGTTTACCTGTCTTCTCTATCTCGGTTTTGAGTCCCTGAATTTTATTATTTTGCAGTACTGCTCAGCACCAGAGGAGATTGGGCATATATGCTGATCAATTTTGGTCCTCCTCTGTAATGGAGAGCAGCTTTGAAAGGCTTACCTTATATTGTATAGTGTATAACAATTGTATATTGTATAACAATGATGTTTGGTCCTTCTTTAGGAGGAGCTTTGAATGGCATTCTCCTCATCATATTCCTTGGGGCAGAGTGTCAGTTTTGTACATTACTATTTTTCAAAAGCTTCGTACCTGTTATATGGTAGGTCTCGAAAAAATTGCTTATTTTAGGGAATTGCTTTTTTACATAGATAGCAACACCATTGATGAGACACATCTTAGGAATTCTCTTCCTCTCACTCAGGCAGTGCTCCTATGTTTATTACTAACAGAAGAGTTCTGAGAATATGATTTACAGATAGGAAAGGAAGATACTTGTAAGCAGCCAAACTTCTGGGACATTTTGAATAGTATAATGACCTAACACTAGACTTGCCCTGCAGCTCAATATTGTCAGTAAACTCTTGAGAAAACATATTAGTGTTATTTACATGATTTATAGCCTCAAGATATTAACTAGGCATTTCATTTAGATTTAGCAGATAACTATTGCCTGCTAAATAAATATAGATATGTAAGAAAATATTTAGCAAAGTTTAGCAATTAAATGGCATCTGTTCATCTTGTTTGGTACTTCTTAATCTGTAGCAAAACATTTTCTCATACTGACATTTAATTAACATATAATAAACATATTAAGGGTGAGCAGTTTATACCTGAAGAAAAGCACCAACGGGGACACAGTTTGTTTTGTTTTTTTTTGTTTTTTCTTTTCTTTTTTTCTTTTTTCTTGACTAGCTGGTATAAATGACAGTCTGCTTGGCATTCTGTCAGTTCATATTTGATGAGTGGGGACTTCCTGCAAGGGAACACCAGAATTGAACTAGTACAGCAAGGGAGAATGCTGGTAGGTGGGAAATACTGATGACTTGTGATAGAACATAGCCTTTTGGGGAAGGGTCTTCCCATTATGAGCAGGTGTAGTTAACTCAATCTTTCCTCCATTTCTGTTGCAACCCCCCAGGCCAAGCCAGTTGCCACTAGATGACAAACGTTTGTCTTCATTGTCTCCTTGCTTCCACTATTACACTTCTAGAATCCATTCTTCATATGGCATTTGGAGCATTTCCTAAAATATAAATCAGATTATGTCAATCCCTTGCTTTAAATCTTTTACTGATCATTCACGTCACTAGAATAAAATCTAAATTCTTACTTTGAAATCTTTCCATTATGACCCCTCCTCAATTTCTAATCTCATTGTTTTCTCTGGCTACCTCCTACAACATACACATAAACTACATTTCTGGTTTATTATTCTTGTTTTGTTTCCTCATGCATGGTATACCCATCTCTGCCTCAGAACCTCTGCACATGCCCTTTCTTTTACCTAGAAAACTCTTCTTGCAGATATTTGCTTGTCTGCTTCCTTGGATTTAGGACATACGTTCCTCTCACCGTATCTTTAGGCCACTTTCTCTGTATCATACATACTTTTCTCCATAGCATTTAGTCTCCACAGTAATCTTAGTATGCATTATTTGTTTAGTGTCTAGTTCTCCATCAAGGATGTCAGCGCTATGAGAACAGAGTCTTGGTCTGTCTTGCTTTACTATCATATAAATAAACACCATATGAATGAATGAATGAATGAATGAATCATCAAGCTACTGGGCATGACAGAGTACAGAACTGCACACCTACCTCCAGTCTTCCTCATTTCTTCTTGGCCTATTTCCTGATTGTAGGAATGCAAGTCACTACAGTAACCACAAATAGAGTATATGGTTGTCTGATTATCTGCCTGTATTAACATCTTTGTATACTAAGGATGCTGCTACCCCCATCTTTCCAGATGTTGCAGCGTTCTTCCCGCATGTGAGGGATAGGTAAAAGAATAATAGTAATGCAGATGCAGCATTGCTTGGCAATTGCCACCTCCTTGGACATGGTGACAGAGTGGACAATTTAGAAAAGAGGAGGTTCTAAGGGATAGTACGTGTCTGTGAAATAATAAGGCATACATGTGAGAGTAAGTTTGCTGGTGTGGGAGGACCCAAGCAGCAGCTCAAGAACCTAAAAGACGTTAGGAAAACTTGGAAAGATTAAGCATTGATACCTACCAAAACAGTATGAATGAGCAAAGAAGACCAATATGGTAACAATATAGGCATGAAGAAAAAAGCAAACCATTAAAGAGCAATTTTAATTATGCAGAGTACAGAGAGAGCACTTTACATCACTGAGGGTTCTGTAGTAAGGATTGAACAGTATTTAACTGACTTGAAGCTGATTGATTTTGTTAGGCAGTGAGACACATGTGGATGACGCTACCATATTCAAAGGAGCCAGATTCCAAAGGAAATTCACACGAGATAGTGTCATGCTTATGTACATAAACTGAGATACTTGAATATTGCTAAATTACGATGAAATCATTGAAAATGTCATAGCAAGAATCCTAAGGAGAAGTATTAACAGTTCTGCATTTCTAGTTCATATGGAAATGCTAATTCCAGTTATGAAAGTGAAGTACAGGCATGGCATTATTATGATTAAGACCTTACAACTGTAGAAATGTAGAGTGGTATATTAATAATATTATAGACATGTTTAGCATAAAATATAAGCAATGTAACTAAATAAGGTGTACATTCTAGGCTGCATCTGGATTTCCTGTGAGCCTGTTACTTTACAAAGCTAAACAGAAGAATAAACCTTTCATGCTTCTTAGGGTGCTCAGATGATAGCCAGTTTTTGTTTTTCCTGCAGCATTTGTCCCTGGAGAGTGCCAGAATCTTCTAAAGCCTCTTTTAGATGGCAGTATGTTATTTTAAAGTAGTAGTTAAGATCATCTTACTTGGGTGATGATGGCTGTTTCACATGGCTAACAGCCATACTTGCCTCACAAATAACCTGAAAGTATGTTCATTTTTGCCAGACCTCTTGGAAGAATGCATATAGTGGTATACAGAAAAATAGCCTGAATAAATTGCAGTAACTCATCTATTTGTTTCCTTCTTCATATTTCTTAGGAAAGCAAACAGAGGAGTTAATATTGGAATAGATTTGGTGGAGTGACCATTAGGATGAGATATGTTACTATAGTGTGTGTGTGTGTGTGTGTGTGTGTGTACATAAAATATTGGGTTTATTAGAATTTATTAGATCTCAATGAGAGATCCTGGAGGTCAGAAAACCAGAAGGAATCCACAACAGAGTAAAAAGGGGAAAAACTCAGAGAGAAGATAAAGTTGAAATGGAAGTCAATGGCACAGCCACAAATAGATTTATTATTTTGTAAATGATGGGATAAGCATGGGCTTGGGCAACCAGTAATTCCTCTATTCTCACATTCATCTCATACAGAGTGCTGCCCCTGTGCCAAAAGTTCGGGCAGAAAGTTGTATTTGAAGTGCCTCCTGGATGTAAATGATAAATATGAAATAATTAACTTATATAATAAACTTCATGTTTTTGAAATTCTTCAGAAATCCAGTATAAGCTATAAATCTAAATTAGAGAATTTTTAAAATATAGTATTCCTTTTGTGTGTTAATTCCAGTGAACACAGTAAGTCGCTTTAGTTTAACAAAAGTAGCCAATAAATGGATTTCAAGGAAAATATTTTTTAAAACATTTATGCATTATATCATTTATTTTGATATGAAAATGTACTTACAATTTTATCCTCTTAGGTTAGACATGTGTATTCCATTTCTGATTATAATCATGATTAACTTACGTTCTTTCTCAGAGTGATTGTAGTGAAAAACTGCAGATTGACTGATTTGCCATAAATTCCATATTCCTGTCACTTTGGTGTGGAAGATTTTGAACCCCAGTATGTTAATCTCTATGTCCCATGTTAGGATCAGATGAGTCCTACTGGTAATTTGAGATTACTTGTATAGATGTTAGTCAGCAACCCCTGTAAGGCATCTCCTGCAAAGCTTATGCTCCCACCCCACCATTCTTCCTGCTTGCCCTGGAAAAACCTCTTTGTTTCTTAATTCAAAGTGTAGCCTACTGATTCAAAAGGATATTGATACTCTTGATATATCTGATCCTTCTGCTCAGAGTTTCTAGTTCTCATGGTGGGGTAGCACACCATTTACCTGGCATCATCAATGGAAATAGAATTTCTAGTGGCCCTGGTCCTTTGGGTGTTTCTTGTCTCCTCCTGACATTGGAGAAACACTAATTCCTGTAATAAGATGTTCTACCTAAGGCCTGTCCTTCATCTCTAAATGCTCAGAAGAAACCCATTGGGGATGTTGTTTAAACCTATTGGTGGGGTTAAGGGGATTGTTGGTGCTCTTTTCCCTGCAATCTTTGCCGAGAGTTGTGTAATCCATGCATTTCCATTTGGCACTTGAAGTTCATTTTCCCATTGATACTGGGAACCACAGAGTTATGGGTTTTGCAGTTCATCTGGTCACTTGGGTTAATAATTTTTTTGTGGCAAAATGCATTCCAAGTTTTAAACAGCTGAGTTACAAATTAGTGGTGGAACATCACTGCCTTATTACCTAGGCACCATTGTAGTAGGAAACACTCAAAAAACACAAAATTTTCCTTACTTTCCTCACATAATCTGTTAGAGTGTATCTACCTTTCAAAGTGATAAAATTCAGCAGATTAATTCCTTGAATTCTGGAGGTACAAGGCAGGTGTCAGCCCGGTAAGTGCCTCGTTAAGGCTAGTACTCTGGTGGGACTTGATAAGAATTCCTAAACATATTCTTGCATCCACCCCATGCCCTTGTCTAATCCTTTGTGTAAATAAGAAGGTGGACTTACATGTGTGTATATATACTTAATATACCTGGAATATGTAGAGAAAGATGTATAAGAATCTGGAAATACTTGTTGCTTTCACACAGGAGAAATGGTACCCTAAAGACGGGAGTAGGAAAGGTAACCACAGTTGGCTCTGCAGTATTTTCTACAGCTCGATTTTTGCATCATGTGAATGACTTAATGATTCAAATAAATAAAATTTAAATAGAAAAGAAAAGAAAAGAAAAAGAAAAAGTCCTTGGCTGGTCCACTCCTATCTTTTATCCTCAGCATCAGCACTGAGGGAGATAGCTAACAGTTTGAGGGTGTCACATGAGTGACTAACAGTGTTAGCCCCTAAGGTCCTTATCACTTGGCTTGACTCCCTGAGTGGAAGGAATGACAAATGATGGTAACCTGTCTGCCATTCATAGGAGTGTTGTCCGTAGCCTCAGTGTGGTCCGCAAATGACAAGCTCTCTGATATACAAATCTCTTTCCCTACATATGAACATTTTGAGAAGCAGGTGCCTGTAGCAAGCCAGGTAACAAGAGCAGCATGACATCTAGACAGTAATCCTTAGTACCATTTGTCATGCGTGGGACTGAGTGAGGGTTTCCTGGAGAGTGAGGTTGATTTAGGGATTGGGGATCAGCTGCTGAGGCTGGCACTTGGAAAAGACAAACCAGGCATTCCACACTCCAGACCATTCAATACCAGCATTGTCTCCAATCCATCTTTCATAAGGGGGCTCCAAGGAGGGGAGGGGGGTGTAAAGGAAGGAGAGAAAATAAACCTTTTTAATCGTGTAAGAGAAAGTGCAGGAGAGAGGAAGGAATGGAAAATATGTGAGCATAAGAAGCCAGTGGCCAGGAATATTAAGTTTTGAAACCAACTTTGGCTTCTAATCTTTGCCTCCCCTGGCAAGTTCCTCCTCTGTTTTACATTGCCCATCTCATCTTTGGGCACGGGTCCCCCTTCACTCCCCGTGCTTTCTTATCCCTCTCTGCCTCACTCCCTTGTCTGTCAAGGCTTGCCTTCTGCTTGCCTTCTCTTTCCCGGGCTCCTTTTCCGTCCATCTCTCCGTTTCCCTGTTCTTTCCCACACTCTTCCTCCCGTGCTTTCACAGCCTGAGTCCCTCTCCTTCTCCCCTTTCTCTAGCACAGTACATCCAAGCTCCATTCCCTCTTCTTAAGGAATCAGCCAGGCCTCAGATGGAGCTGTTGTCCTGACAACCTAAAGGCGGCATCAGGCTTTCACCGAGGCTGGCTGCTGCTGAAGGGGCAGTTGTGCAAAGCGAGGGGCCAGGCCGGAGGGAGGGCGGAGGGGATGACGTGGAGGGGCTGTTGAAATCCGCGGGGGGCGGGGGAGGTGCGAGCAGAGGGGAGGGACTGGAGGGAGAAACAGGAAAGGGGGGGGGGTGGAGGGAGACTCCGGGCTGCTGCCGCCGCTGTGTGGGTTTCTTTACACTCGCTGGCAGGCTGGGTGCCGGCTCCCTCGCCCGCCCGCCTGGGAAAGTGGGTTAGGGAGGGCAGGAGCTCAGCTCAGACGCTGGCAAAGGAGCATCCAGCCCGGGCAGGCCCGAGAAGAGCACTTCCTTGGGCGGCTTTCTCCTCATCTTTCCTGGAGGGGTTTATATTTGCACTCTCTCCTTTTAAATTTTGTTCCTTTGACTTTCCCCCCTTCCGCTGGGGTTTTACGAGGGCTTTGTTAAGTCTTAGAGGGAGGACACCCTGAGCCAGGCAAAGAGAGAGGGAAAGTGGCGAGGAGCTCAGACTGGCCAAGCCCGTTCCGCCCTGGCCGTTGATGAAAGCCCCGTGTTTGTAAAGCCCCCTCGGCGGTGAGCAGCACGCACACACGCTCCAGAGTACGCGGGGACCTGCACCTCGGCGTGGCCACCATGGTCGGCAGAGTTCAGCCTGATCGGAAACAGTTGCCGCTGGTCCTACTGAGATTGCTCTGCCTTCTTCCCACAGGACTGCCTGTTCGCAGCGTGGATTTTAACCGAGGCACGGACAACATCACCGTGAGGCAGGGGGACACGGCCATCCTCAGGTAGGGCTTTCGGGCAACTTTAGGCTGTGTGCGCGCGGGAGTGTGTTTGTGTGTGTGTGTGTGTGTGTGTGTGTGTGTGTGTGTGTTTTCAACTCCAGCTTCTGATGCTGCAGGCTTGCGTGTGTGTGTGTGTGTGTGTGTGTGCATGTGCATGCACACGCGCCTTTTACTGCGTGGCCCAGGTATCTGCCAACAAATTTCAGAGGAATTCTGCTTCCCGTCAAGGACCAGCAATGTTGCTTAAATGTGTTTGGTTTCTCAGGACCTCAGTTCTCTTACCAAGAGAGCCTAACTTCGCCTATGGTGTTAGTGACGCTTGGGCAGTGTTCTTGCTTTTGTAATTTTAGATGCTTGCACTTAAGAGTTTTGTTGGGGTTCTTTAACCAGGAAAGAGGAGTTGTTGAATTATGCTCTCAGAGAGTGGTACACAGTACTGCATCTCTGTGCTGTGTTCTGTGTGTGTGTGTGTGTGTGTGTGTGTGTGTGTGAAGACAGAGAGAGAGAGAGAGAGAGAGAGAGAGAGAGAGAGAGAATATTGCACATCAAGGCTCTCCCTCTGCCCCAGCAGTAGTCTGGACTGGAGACTTTCTGTAAGGATCTTCTAATTGACACCGAGAGCAATAAATCAATATTAGAACTTTGGTTGGTTACTGAGCCTTTTCTGGAATGTGGATAGAAATCAACACATGAATGAAGAGAAGAAAAAGAAAAAGGAACTTGCCAAATTGCTGATATTTAAGAATTGGAGTAGAAGCACAAAGGTTAGGCAGGAATTAACCTGGTGTAAAATGGGTATTTCAGATTGATTGTTGACCTTCCAGTCCTATCTCTGTGCAGCTGTGCCAAACTCTGAAATATAATTTAGGATAGAAATTTGGAAAGGAAGAGTCCCAGTCCTTGGGAGTTTGACCCTATAAGGGACAGCAAGCTAGAGACACTCAAATGGAGCCTAGCCATCATTCTATTTCTAAAAAAGCATCAAGCTTCTTCTCCTATGTTTCTGTTCTCTCTGCCCCTCCTCTACCCCCTGCACATACCCCTTGTTCCTTTTTCCTAGCTTTCTTAAATTTCTTTTAAGAAAGAAAGAAAGAAAGAAAGAAAGAAAGAAAGAAAGAAAGAAGACAAACAAAATGTTTTCCGTTGGAGACCCTTAAATCTCATTTTGTCCAAATGAAATGCCCCAGTGTCAGTCTGTCCATACAGTTAATATTGCTTGTTGTGGCAATAAAAACCAGTACACAATAGAAAATAAACCTATAATCTGTGTGCAAGGAGCTGATAGTGCATAAACCCTGGGGCATCAGGGAGCAGTTCTCCAGCAGAGCTGCCTAGAGCAGCAAAGTTTCTTTCCATTTCTCAGAAATAAATTTGGTTGGCTGTCACAGTGTCCTGCTTTGGGATCTCCAGCCTTGTTATAGAGGAATGGTATGTGTTGTGTGCATTGTGTTGTGTGTGTTTGTGTGTGTGTGTGTGTGTTGCTGCAGATTGTAAAAACTAAGAAAATCCTAATGTGTGAGTGCTGCTTTCTTCGTTTCCTGAGCATTGGATGATTATGAATCCCAGAGATCCTACTATCCAAAGCAGATTTCCCCTACCAGCTTTCCAGCCCTGCAAACCTGCCTGTGTGATTTATCACATGGAGTAATAAGATTTATAGAGTAATTTATCTGTTTGCAAAGGGATTTGGACATGATGCAGAAGATGTTTTTTGCAAACACATAAGCATGCCATCTCAACTGCTAACGTTGATACTCCCTAACGTCATTGACTCTTTACCAGGGAAGCATTCTATATAAATTTGTGCTATCCCCTGAAGGATTTGCTTTTGCTGATTATAAGACTGAATATGGGAGAAGTGAATATCCTGGATGTCTAAGTTTTTACTTAAATGTCCATGAACTTTGTTAAGTCAGCATCACCTATATCTTAAACTATAGTTATCAAAGAGTTATCTATAGTTATCTATAGTTAACTACAGTTAAACTATAGTTATCAAAGAGTAAACATGTAAATGTTAATTCAGAAGTAAAAGATATTCTTATATTTTCGTATAAGCCTAGGCATAGAAGTCTGTGTTTTTGAGAGGCATCTTACTACCTAAATATCTGCATACGATACCGATGTGTTTCTGTGTGTCTATGGATTAAAAGAAATGGAGTTTTTAAGTATTACACTTAGTAGACATTATAGCATTGGAAATGGGGTGGTGAGAAATGAGAATAAATATAGAAACAGTTGTTCACTGAGAAAGAGAAGATAGACAAACAGAGCATGCAGAGAAGTCACCTGTGAGAGTCAATTGCTTTTCCAGACCTCACCTAATATGCCCTCTTTTTCTTTCTTTTGCCTTGGACAAGCCTTTTATTTCTGGGTTGGTGGAGCTCTATCAGAAGTAACTATGAAGAGAGTTTCTTTGTTTCTTAGGTGACCTTCTTCTCAATCTGTTTAACTGAGCCCAGTAAGCTTTGTGGGTCAGTTTCCTGGTGAGAATGGTTTTCTTGCGTTCTGTTACAAGTCTAGCCTGGGAAAGGCTTGCTTCTACTTTATTTGTGACATTTTACTGGGAGCATGAGCTTTTAGGGGAGGAGAGGAAGGAGAACTTGATTCATTGGAAGCCACGGTAGATGTTTGGCACTGAGAAACTGAAAGGCAAGGAGAAAAACAAAACAGAACAGAACAAAAAAAACCTCTCTCAGTGAATCTGTGGCCCTGAATAATCTGAAATGGCAACAGGACACAAGGAAGGTTGTAATTCTGGTGGTCAGTGACAGGAGTTTGGCTGCTTGTCCCTAAAACATTACCTTTACTGCCTTACTTCCATGAAAAAAAACAGTGTCTCTTTGGGGAATTGATGTTCATTTTTTGTATAATTATACAAAATAGGAGATGTATACTAGCCTTGGGGGTCTTGCTCTGTAATTTCTATCATTTCAAAAAAAAAAAAACACAATATAAGACTATAGAATGAAGATGACAAACTAGGTGGAAAGAGCTATATTCTCACATAGACCTACCTAACCTTATTTTTTCCCAGATGAGAGTCTAGATTCATGAGGTCCTTTATGAGATCCTTAAGAGCTGAAAGAAACCACACACCCTCTTTTATCTTAAAGGAATAGAATCAAAGTATCCGCAGACCAGTGGTGGCAGCAACAGTACATTGAGTTCCTTCCTAGATATTGAACCAGAAACTGCATTATTTGTCTGCACAGTAAACGTGTAAGACATACCCATGGGACTTGTGAGAACATCTCAGGTATTTTTCTGAACAGAGTCCACCTGCCCCACTGTCACCCCCAACAAGTGTAAGAGTTCATCAATTACTGGACAAGTTTCTAGCACTGTTTTTCTAACTTTCTACCCTTGCACACAGGCTCCTATAGAGATTCTCTCCCAGGTTAATCTTGGTAGGTTGAAACCATGCAGCTCTCCTGATAAGCCAAGGAAAAATGGAAATAGAAAGTGTTCTAATCTAGCCTTTAAAGTTGCATACTTTTAGTAACAGTAGCATATGTCTAGAAAGATAATAAAATATTTGATCCCAATATATCTATTCACAAGATAACTGTGAAAATTACATAAAATACATATTTTGGACATATTGCATAAATGTATATATGATGAAATGCAAAGGTTTCAAACTATTGTGATTGTAAATATTTTAAATTTGAGGTATTACAGTTTTATTTATTTCATAATTCTGACCCTGTTGGTGTTTGCAAGATATTATAATGCTTTTCATGGTGATGACATTTTCCCCATTTAAATTAAATGTGCCTAATAAATGTTAACTGCAAGAAACCAAATATCTAAGTTTAATTAATTAATTTTTAATTTTTCAAAATTCTGGTCTTTATTTCATTATTTGTTTCTGTACTAGGGGAAAAAGAGGATACAACACAAAAGATACAATTATTTGACCGCTCAATGTGAAACTTTTGTGCAAATTTCAAGGGAAAAATGGCTTCTCTTCCTTAAGGCATCTGGAACGCCTACATTCACAAAGAAAGTATCAACACTCAAACATACTCCTGACACAATATGTGATTTTTCTATCACTTGAAATTCACTATTTTGAAAAGAAACTTTGTGGGCATGGGTCTTTTGGGAAAACTTGTGACAATTTTGAAGTTTTCTTTCTCTGTGGCTAACTTACTAAAGGTAATCAAAATTTATTGGTTCTTACTGATACTTTAAGAACCCTTCATTACTCATTAAATCCTTTATCGAATATATTGGTAAATAGTAGAGTATAGCACACTACATATTGTCTAGGAATATGGCATATTAGATACATTTATTAATGTTGATATACCAGTAAATTATATTATTTGTTGTTACTTATGGACAGAGGAACAAAGTAGCTAAGTCTCATGTGACAAATGCAAATTGTGATAATTTGTGTTTCTAAGTATGAAGCATGTAAGTATGTATTCACATAAACCCCACATATTAAGGTGATTTTTCTGTTCTATGTCATCTGTCTTTGAATAAATTATTTGTAGAGTTGTGCAGTGAACAACAAAGGTTTCTGACTCTTTCACTAAATAAGTTGATGAGGGTTAAACATTTGTGTTTCTTAAAGCTGCTTATACATAACAGCAAACTCAGGCAAAAAGTGAATAAGTACATATTTTGCGTCATCTTTGAAAATTCAGGTACAGATATCTGTGACTCATGGGATAGGACATTACCTAAATGTGTGCTGGTGCCCCTTGCTGTCAGCCCCAGCACTTCTCTTTAGGGCATTACTAATGGCTTACAGCATTTACCCTGTTTTCAGAATGTCCCCCTTGATGGTGCTGGTCCCCCTTGCTGTCACCCCCTGCACTTCTCTTTAGGGCATTACTTATGGCTTACAGCCGTTTGCCCTCTTTTCAGAATGTCCTGCTCATTAGTGTATAAGACTCAGAAGACCTGGACTCTAATTTTGGATCCATCCTTGCATGCTTCATGACTTTGAACAAATCCCTTAAATACCTGAGCTTCAGTTTCATTTATAAATGCTGAAACTGCCTATTTTAGTTACTCTAGGTACTGTACTGTTGTTTAAGAAGCTCAGATGTGGTAAAGTAGGAACGTTTGTTTGATTGTAAACTCTTATGTAAGCATAAAATATTAGTCATTTCAACCACATTCAGCCCATTATTCTGGCTTTAGGGAGCTCTTTTGCTCAGACCAGTGTTTCTCACACTGAAGGTGTATCAGAATGTGTACCAGGAGTGCTTGTTATAACACAGATTACTTGCTTTCTACCTTCGGAGTTTCTGATTTAGTAGGTCTCTGGTAGGGTCTAAGATCTTGATGCTAATGCTTCAGGACTGGGCCACACTTTGAGAACCACTGACTCTTGCTAATACAAGTCTGTTCTGCAGATGAGCATTTTAGGTATCACATAGTCGTTTGTTAAAATCCAAAATCTCAGGTCTATCCCAAGCCTAATAAGTCAGAATCTGTATTTTAAGAAGATCCCCAAATGATTCATAAATACCTTAAACTTGGAGAAGTACTGCTTTCCATGGTTCACAACCATGGCTGCACATGACAATCAACTGGAAACCTTCAAAAAAATATTGAAGCCACATATTCTCTACTTCCAGAAATTTATATATAGTTAGTTTGGGGTACAGCCTGGCATAGGTAATTTTTAAAAATGATTCCGATATGTACACAGAGTTGAGAACCACTGCTTTACTTGTTGAAGAATCTCTTTTACAACCATTTTTGAGGCAATACTTAATAGATATGTAGTAAAAATTAAAGTCATGTTGTATGGCTTAGAAAATATGTCAACAGCAAAGATGTACAAATTCAATTGGGAGAGAAGAATGAGATCATCATAGATTCATTTCTTTAACACACGATCTCATAAACTCAATGTCATGGAAAATGGAGTGACTTTATTTTAATATGGATCCAATTTACATAATATCTATTGAAACGGCATTAAAGTTTGGCTTCTTAAGATGATTGTCTTGTATTCTCACTTTCATTTACGTTAGGCAAGACTCAAAGCAGTTCTAGTATTTTCTTTTGCAGTACTGTCTCTTAGAGAAAACATAATATTTAGGCAAGGGAAATGTCTTCAGTGATAATGTATTCAAACAGGCTTAATTATGTGCACTTACACTGCCTAAACATAAATATAAGAGCGTGGTTACATGTTTGTGACATTCATGTCAACTTTACTCGGTGACCAATCTTTAGCTAAACGTAGGATCAAGTCTTTGTTTCATAGGTAAAGATTTTGTCAAGGATGTCATAAGTTCACAATGCTTAACACATAGTCAGAAGACCTAGGTCAAATAGTTTGAAATAGTTTGAGCTATAAATGAGAATAATTGACAATTGCTTGGCCTACTACACAACCTATTTTTATGATGATCAAATGAGATACTATGTATTGGAATGCTTTATAAGTTATGAAAAGGCATAAAATATAACCTCTTAATAAGATTATTGTCATTATATTCAGAGTAGGAAATAACCTCTACAACATTAGAAAATTCGATAAAATGAGCGTTTTATTTTTATTTCTATGATCAAGGATGGTCATTTATGTTTGTATCACTTTTTTTTCACTTTTAAGTTACATGTATCTTAGAATATAGTTGAATTTCTTTTCAGGAGTACAGGGTGAGTGAACACTTTTTTGTAGTCACTTGTAATCACAACATCATCTCAAGTTAATTAGTCATTAACCTTCATAAAAGAAACACATTGCTTCAGATTTAGTGAAGTACCATAGGATAAACTTGTAGAAATCTAGAGTAGGAAAGGCCTGGAGATTATGTAGTCCACTGTGTCATTTTAAAATGATTTAGGTGAGAAGAAAAATATTTAGGGGTGCCTGGCTAGCTTAGTCAATAGAACATGTGGCTCATGAAGTAGGATTTGTGATTTCAAGCCCCATGTTGGGTTTAGAGCCTACTTAAAAAATACAGAAAAGAAAAAGAAAAATGTAGTTGGTTGTCTAAAGATTTGAGTGACTTTTAGAACTAGAATTCATGCCTCGTAATTCTCCTTCAGAGATCTTTATTCCATAGGAGCACTGAAGTTACCTTCTTGGTTTTCATGCTATCATAGGATATGCTGTTTAAAATTATGCTAGAAGTGACTTTCCCTTTCTTTTCTTTTTCTTCTCCCCTCCTGATCCTCCCCCTCCATTCTACTTGCCTCCTCTCTCTTCCTTTTTCTACGCTTCTCTTCCCTTCTTTCTATTCCTGTCTCTCATTCCTCCTCCTCCTCCCCCTCTTGTCCCTCTCCTCCTTTCTCCTTCTAATCCCTCCAAATCAAGTCAAAGCTGAGCCTTCTATGGATAATCATGCAGCTAGTGCTGGTCAAGGAAGAATTTTCAGTAATTGCATTACTGTTTCTATGTTCCCTATCTGTCTTAACCACATAGGCTTTCTTTCTTCGCTTTCAGCATCTGTCTATTCATATTCAAAAAGGCAGTCCTGTACATGTAACTTTTTTTCTTTAAGTTTTTTTTTTTTCCTTTTTCCTTTTGCGTCTGGCACTCTCTCTGTTACTCAGATTTCTTATTTGAATTATTAACTCTTTTCCCCAGTACTTCGTTTGGGTTCCTTAACCCTACTACCTTATTATTGTTACTTATAACTTTCTACCTAGTTAAAGTCCCTCTTAGAGACCTTGACTAGGATGACTGTACAGTAAGACTGTGGTCCAGGCTCTACACATTGTACTTACTATAGTTTGCACTTAAAATTCTTTGAGGATGGTAGAATTTATTTTCTAATTTGTACAGAATTTACTTTGGGCTAATGATGGGGCTGATGTAGTCACTAAGAGGAACTGGACATAGATATAGACAGTCCCCTGGCATGGTGGGTGCTCTGCATAGTAAGTCCTACCACAAGTACACAGGTTATTTCTTGTGTGTCAAGTTTTCATGAAGCTTTCTTAGTAGGTGAGCCAAGGCAGGTCCAACATGTTACACCAGAAAAAAGGGACAGAGCACAGTAAAGGGAAAATAACAGGTCAGCAACTCTGAGTGGGCCCTGCAGGTAGGCATGTAGGTGTCACAGGGAGGTGTGTCGGCTTATATAGAGAATTAGTCACAAGGTTGAGGCTCAGAGAAGAACAGAGTCCATGGGATAAAAGCTGGCTTACACAGGGCAGAACCCTCAGTAATAAGGGACTTATACCCCAGATATATTACCCAGGTAGTGAACCTGGTCAAGGATACAAGTGAAGCTCTGTATCAAAGCTTTTGTAACTACGGGGTGACACAAAGATAAACCTCAAAGTACTGAGAATGAGAAATGCATATAGTAGCATTTTAGGGGAACCCAAAACTTCAGACACAGGTGCCCAGACAAAGTATGCTGATAGATGAGATTCTGACAAAAAGGAGTCACTCAGTGCATGTCCAATGTCTATGAAAAGCTCAGATTCCCAGGTAGGTTACAAGAAGGGATATACTTTCTGGGAGCTGCTGAGGTTTTCTCCCTCTAGAAGTGCCTGTGAACTTTGAGGGACTAAGTTGAGGATTTGGGAGTTACAGTTGGCAGGATTGTTGTGCAACAGGTGTATTCACCTCATCTGTTCTACTTTCTTAAGAAATGAGACAAGGTATAGATCACATGCGCTCATTCAACTCAAAGTGATTATTTATACTGAACAATGATGTCTCTTGGGTTTTGCAGTGTTGAGCTCTCTACTGACTCCTGGAGAAATTCAAACTTGAATGTATAGTGGACTTTTTAACAATCCCAAATTCTCTCTGTATGTTTTGCTATAATGCACAAAGGCATTATTTATATGAGGTCAGAGGATAAGCCTGTAACTCTGAGGAAAATAGAACCCAGCTTTTCATACAATAATATATTACTATGTATTCTATTATAACTTTTTTGGTGATGCATTTCTATAGTGAGTTCCATATTTTTCAAGTTATCAAGTTATTTGCCACAATTCTCTGGTAGGAACAATATAGATAAAAATGAAAGTCAACACAAAGTCATGGATGGCCAAATGTATACATGTGAAAATATTAATTGGGAAAATTACTTGGTTTCCTGATTTCTAATTTTTGTGCTTCTTCAGTTATACTTCATTCTAGCACACCTATATCAGACCTGTTTATTTTATGGGGTTTGAGTCACATATGCTTGCCAATTTGTGCTTGATCTTTTTCTTGACATAACCAAGATTGCTGTCATCTTATGCATGTTCATGATGTAATTGTATGAGCATATCTTAAGATCAGCATTTTACATTGCAGAATCATTAACTTAGCGTATGGATTTTTCTTTGACCTTCTTTCTGACTTTTGTTCTTTTGTCTATCTTTTGTGATGCTAATATGATGAACTAATATCTAATATTATCAGCACCGCAAGGAAATGCCTAAAGTCTACAGGATATTATAGATCAGATAAACTTCTAGATTGAATATAAAGGGATTCAGGTTTTAGTTTCACAAAGCGTTAACTCTAGAAAGTTGGGAATTAGCTTTTATTGTTTTAACTCTGAAATGGGTGTAATTCCTACTTGCCCTTTAAAACAAAGATGTTGGTCAGGTCTGACATTAAGTTTTTGAGTATGGTTGAATTCGTTAGAAGAAATGCATGATGTTACAAGTTGGATGGTGATGTGCTCAAAAAAGAAAACAAAACAACAACAAATAAACCTCTGACATTAGCTTATAAATGTCATGTTATAGGAAATTTGAAAATATATTTGCATTAATACAAAATAGTATATAAAGTATTATATTAAAGATATATATACTTGTATATAAATACTAATATATAAGGTACATATATTAAAGTGTATATGATACTTGTAGAAATAAAACGACTCAAAATCTAGCTCTAGAAATAAAAGTATTTATTTATATATAATCTGTTAGGAGGTATAAAAAATGTCATAAATATACCTTATGTGTTGTATGGATGTATTTGAATACAAGATTTAAAAAATTTGTTTCTTTTGCATATATTAATAATAATATGAGAAAGCACAAGCATACATATGCTATTAATATGCATAATAAATTTAGACATAAAATGAATCTGAATATTATTGTGAACTTGGGTCATAGTATTATTTAATAGGAACTCAAATTAAGTTGATGCACCAATCATGGAGAAGTTTATTGCCGAAAACGGAATTTTCCAGGTTATCAAGGATATGAACTGGTACAATATATAGGAAGCATTATACAATGGCTTTCTTAATTTGTTTTGATTAATAAGTTCTATTTGTAATTAATCATTATGCAAGTGCTAAAATTATTTGCAAGAGAGGTCAGACTTAATGTTTCTTCTTTTTTTTTCCAGACTTAATATTTCTTGTTTTTATTGCATCTTGTTTATCATGCACTATAGTCCCTAAGGAGTAAAATAAGATTATATAATATTTTTTTTCCTATTTGTATTATAAGATACGCAGTAATGGTGTATTGGCTAAAAGAGAAATAATTTTTAAAAATGTAATTTTCAATTAGAAATTGAAATTTCTAATTTCAATTCTCTTTTTTTTTTTTAATTTAATTTGAGAGAGAGAGAAAATACGCGTATGTGTAAGCAAGGGAGGGGCAGAGAAAGAGAGAGGATCCAAAGCAGGCTCCTTGCTGTCTGCCCAGAGCCCAAGGTGGGGCTTGATTTCAGAAACCCATGAGATCATGACCTGAGTGAAAATCAAGTGCCAACATGCTTCACTTACTGAGATACCTAGATGCCCCATTTTTAAAAAAAGTTTACTGACTTGTTTTCTGATCTCAATTTTAGACAAAATTTCCATTTTTCTTTTATTCTAAGTCACCTTGAGATCTTGTGATCTGTGAATAAGCATGACTCCTGAATATGAGAGACTGGCTGCTGAAGTAGAATAAGAATTTTACTTAAATTTCAATTTGTTTATCAAGTAAAATTATCATAATTATGCTTTTATACCCTTTGTAATATTAAAGACCCAAGACAAGTGAAGAAATGATTAGAGTAATATAAATTCAGGTGTAAGACTCAGATGCATTATATATCCAGGGCAGAAAACAATTTGGTAGTATGATTATAGACATACTATTGCTAACATTTGAATCCCTGTCAATATAGAAACCATTTCACAGTATTGGTGACATAAAATAGTGTCCTAGTTAAAATGGGAAAATTATATTGTCAATAACAACAACAACAAAGCCCTAAGTTCTAGAACATTTTAAAAAAGGAAGCAGTGACTACTGCGAACCAACATGGGTTCCCTGGGAACAATCGGTAACTGGTAAGTAGATTTCTTTAAAACTAATAAATTCCAGGTTGATAGATCAGGGAAAAACCATTTACTCTGAGTATCTGTATTTTGATAAGTTTCTCCTGACAGATAAATGAACAAGTTATTGGTTTATAATGAGCTAGGTTTTTTTCCTTTGATTGGATAATCTTGCCAAAGAAATATTGATTGACAGTGGTAAAGGATCCTCTCAGTGTGTCCTTGGCCATGTTCAATATTTGGATAAAAATATGATAAGCAAACTTGCGACCATATTTGACATAAAAAGAGGATAGCTTTGTGTCATATCAGTCATACCAAGTAAGGCAGAAAGATAAGAAAATTCTGGTTTTTTGACAGAATTGTAATTTAAAAATGGAAGAAAGCTTATAGGGAGTCAAATTATCACTCTCTATTTAAAAGAATATTGTTCATATGTATGTGTTTATACCATACTTTATCCCACTCAAAAAAATAAGGAAAGAATTTGGGGTAGTTTATAATTTAAATGGAACATAATTTAAATAAACAAATCAGGTTGAATTATGTTTTTTAAGTTTATTTATTTTGAGAGAGAGACAGAGACAGAGAGAGAGAGAAAGTGAGCAAGTGCAAGTGTGGTGGAGGGCCTTAGAGAGATGGAGAGAGAAAATCCCAAGTAGGGTCAGCATGCTCAGCACAGAGCCTGATGTGGGGGCTCAATCTCACAAATATGAGATCATGACCTGAGTCAAAATCAAGAGGTGGATTCTCAATTGACTGAGCTACCCAGGCATCCCCAGGTTGAATTCTTTTATAAATGATCATTCACATAGTTTTATGGCATGATGGAAATAACACAGCTTCTGAGCCAGGAGACCTAGCTCCAAGTATTGCCTCTACCAACTTCCAGCTTTGTAAGCAAGAACAAATAAGAGACAATCACTTATCCCTGCTGGGCCTCAAGTCCTTTATTTCTAAAATGAAAATGATAATATCCTCTTATCTTAGATGGTTAACGTAAGAATCTAATAAGAAGGATCTGTTATATGTGTATGTGTGTGGTGTGTGTGTGTACTCATTTGCTGTTCTACCAAATGGAATAGATTTCCTTGTAAAGAAGTAAATTTTTAGTCATCTTTGTATTTAAGCAGAGGCCTGCTAACCAAAATTAAAAATGTCATTTAAAAAAGACCATGAAACGAAAACCTTTATGTAGTAGAAGGTTGAAATGGATGATTTTTCATGTACTACCACAGAATGTTCTATCATTCTGTGATATTCTGTATATCTAATTTATTTTTGTGTGTTTTTTATTGGCATCCATATCACTTTGAGTGCTTATGAAGAATTTCATTCAGAAATATATTCTCTAATAAATTTTCAGTGGGTTTTAATATTGATACCTTTACAACTTTCTACCCACTGGAGAATTTGCTAGTATGTTAAGAGAGAGGGACTATGTTTCTTTAAAATGTAAGATTTATTTAGTTCTTTCATTTTTCTTTGCATATCAATATTAAGACATATCTGGTCTCAGAAAGATACTTTTATATTCATCCAGCTTCATCAAAATAGATAAGATTGATCAGGTTAAATGGGGCCTCATTTCTTACATTGTTCAACATGGCTCAAACTGTTAAATCATTTAGTCCCCCAAAGGTTAAAACATGATACTATCTCCCAATACATGCTTCCTCTTGGCTCTCTTTCTACCCTGAGGACTTAGGTATCCTAGGCCTTGAACCACTCCAGTCCTGGGTCCGAGTCCTGAGAGGACTAAGTCACATCCCCAGCTATTTGCTCCAAGAACCCTCTCTCTGCTGACTCATGCAGCATCATCAAAGATCATTTCAGGAAAATGGGAGTGGGTAGCAGTGTCCATGGGCTTTATTTGCCTTTGGGTAAATGTGCTATTCTTGAATTGAGGAGTGCTTTGTTGGTATCACTCCCTTACTTTTCATTTCAGCTACTTTCCCCAGAAATAATTAAGCAAGAACTTATGAATGTCTGATTTCCTGTTCCTAAATTAGATAGCCTCTGCTGCCACTAAATTTGAGGTCAAATAACAAATGCCATACATCAATATATATAGGTAAATCATATTTCCAACTGTTGCTGAACTAGTCTCTTTCACCAAATTCAGCGTTTTGTTTTTTGTATGCATATTTTCTTTTTTTTTCTTTTGTAAAAAGACTTAATTTACCTACAAGTTCAAGTGTTAAAATTTGTAAATAGCAATTATCAGAGTATTAAACCAGTTTCTTTCCTGTTGAGTTAACAGGTTCTTAGCCAATTACCTCATCATTGCCTTGCTGTGTTCATAGTAAAGAAGCACTGATGCATAGTTTTACCTGTGGAACCGGGTGACTTTTAAATACATAATGTAGCATTTGGGTAATAATTTTGAAAGTGCTCAGAAAATTTGAGCAAACAAAGTAAGGATTTGAAGGGAGAAATGAAAAGACAGAGATAGGTTAAGTCCAAGCAGATTAGGAAATGATCAGATGACAGTTAAAACACACTTAACCCCATTCCAAAGTGGGTTATCTGTATGTAATGCTGAAAACATTCCCATGGATGTCAGTTTCCCAATGGAAAATCTGTGGATGCTAAAATAAAAATAGAACGTGTTAAAAGATAATGACAAGGAATCCTAAGAATTATCTAACAAAGTCCTAAATATGTCAGAGTTGATTTCTTGTGGATAATGTCTCAGTTTCATTCAATGTTAGTCCCAAAGAAAAGGTTTAGGCCATCAGGTCCCAAGCCCTAGTGTCTTGGGCAACTACAGAATTATGCAAAATTTCGAAACATCTGTACATACCTTAAGTATTATCTGTATACATTATATATCTCACATGTAAATGAATTACTGTTTTTCAAACCTAGACCAGGGATGGATAGATCCAATTAAAATATTGGTTGGAGGGGCGCCTGGGTGGCGCAGTCGGTAAGCGTCCGACTTCAGCCAGGTCACGATCTCACGGTCCGTGAGTTCGAGCCCCGCGTCAGGCTCTGGGCTGATGGCTCGGAGCCTGGAGCCTGTTTCCGATTCTGTGTCTCCCTCTCTCTCTGCCCTCCCCGTTCATGCTCTGTCTCTGTCTGTCCCAAAATAAATAAAAACGTTGAAAAAAAAAATTTAAAAAAAAAATATTGGTTGGAAATGTAAATGAGAAGACTGGCAGGATGATAGAGAAAGAGGGAGATTCCCAAGTAAATAAGGTAAAGCATTATTGGAAGTACAAATATGGGGAAGATAGGAAACAAATACAAAATGATATATGGAATTAAAGAGATTTTGAAACCAAGATTAATTTGGGTAGTTAATCAAGTTTGAGGGGCCAGTAAGTATTCAGGTACAATTACCCATTGAAAAGTGAATCTGAGGACTCTGGTATTCAGAAAAAGAACTGCATCAGTGTGAATCATCAAATGTTTTCTTATTAGTAGATAGTTTTAACTATAGTTTAGATGAAATTGCTAAGGGAAAGAGGGTAGCCTGGGTATTTAGTATGCATAACCCTGTGCTGGGACATTCTATGGGGATTAAGTAAAAATCCAATAGAAGTAGATTCATGGTGAAGCTTAAGATTTGGGGGCTCTTCACTTGCATGAGCCAGCTATTCCAAAGATTTGTCTCTAATTTTTAATTACCATTTTGTATTTTTTAAAGGAAATAATCTATACTGTATAAATATCAGGCTCTAAAAAATCTGGTTCCATACTTGTTCTAGTCCCTCAAGGAACTTGTACAAATGAAAAATTAAGTAACAATGAAAGCAATATATTCTTGATGGTGGTTCAGATGACTTTTCAAAAATTGCTGTGGGTTGATATGTTACTATGGACATTTTTAATGAAAGGCTGAGTCCTAAGGGTTGTGGTGAAACTTGAATGAGATAGAGAGAAAAAGCAGAAAGAGGCATATTCAGTAAAGAAGTGAGGGAATAATACATAGAGTAACCCAATTTCAGGTTGTGTGCTACCAGAAAACACCAAGAGGTCTTTGTTTCAAACTTCTTGGCACACCTCTTTACCTTGAGGTAGATTAGTAATTATAATTATACCTCACCATACTTTAGACTACTTTGGCTTATTATTCTTTACCATGGAATACAGCCTCACTCTGATGTTGACGGTTCTATGTTGCTTCAAAGTTAGGAAATATGGTGATGATGACTCTAGGGTCCAGGATAAAGAGCAAGACACAGGGCAGTCACAGCAGATATACAGTTCCATTTCAGACTTGATTCTCAATTGTGCTATGGTGCTGTTATAGTTTGTATTATTGGTATTATTGTTATTATTTATTATTTTGCCTTTATTTTTCTTTATACCTAGTAATTTTGATGAGCTGTCACTAAATAATGGAACTTCTTTATTCCCACTGCTATCACTATATTCCAAACCCTTATCAGTGCATGACTGACTTCAGTCTTTACATGTATTGAGTACTTATGTTATGCTAGGCACTGGGCGAGTATCGGCAATGAGCAGTGAGTAATATGGAGATTGTAGTCTATATTTCTAGGTTCTTCTTGCAAATGCAGCTTTTCATTAATTCCTTTCCTTGCTTAATCAGCTGTAATTGGCCTCCAGTCTGTGTCCCATCAGACTCAATTTCTAAGCATCATCAGTTCTTTTTTTCAAAAATTTTTAAATGTTTATTTATTTTTGAGAGAGAGAGAAAGACAGAGACAGAGAGAGAGAGAGAGAGCACAAGTAGGGGTGGGCAGAGGGAGAGGGAGATGCAGAATCTGAAGCAGGCTCCAGGCTCTGAGCTGTCAGCACAAGGCCTGACACAGGACTGGAACTTGTGAACCGAGATATCATGACCTGAGCCAAAGTTGGACATTCAACTGAATGAGCCATCCTGGCACCCCATAAGCGCCATGAGTTCTTAATGTGTCACTCTGTAATATCCATCTTCTCTTCTTGTCAGGAATGTTTCTTGATAGCCCATGTCCACAGTTCCCTTTTAAAATATTAGTGTTTTGGTGTGCCTGGGTAGCTCATTCAGCTCAGATCATGATCTCACAGTTTGTGAATTCCAGCCCTACATCGGGCTGTCTGCTGTCAGCACAGAGCCTGCTTTGGATCCTCTGTCCTCCTCTTTTCCTGCCCCTCCACTCTCTCTTTCTCTCACTGTCCCTCTCAAAAATAAGTAAAATTAACAATAGATAGATAGATATTAAAGTTTTATCTTTCTTCAGGATGTATGGTTCATTCTCCCTCCCTCCATTTACCTAAATTCTAATCACCTGAAGCCCTCCCTCTTATAAGAAATCATTAATTATACCATCCTCAATTTATTATTTTTCCTTATTTATTTTTTTGCTTGTTTACTATTATGTTTTGGGTGTGGAGACTTTAGGAAATACCAAAAAATTTAGTGCTTCAGTGTTTGCTAATAGTTCATGTATTTTAGCTTTGTATCCTCACTAGAGGATAGAAAGTATTTATCTTTGTATCCTCAACTAGAATGCAAGCTCCCTAAATTATAGAATGAAGGAAGGTTGGAGACCACACACATACCTTGGTCTGGGTAACCTCTCCATCAGTGCTAATATTGATATTCAAATATATCATATTATGCTGCATTTTAAAGAGGAAATAAAACTCTAGGGAAAATAAATGAGTTTCCTATGATCAAACAACTAGTTACTAGCAGATCATAGTCTAGATCACAACTGTTTCCATGACACTTGTTTTCTGTGTCCCACATATTGCTTGGAACACAGCTGATAAATAACAGGTACTCAGTAATTCTTTTAATGGTAGGCACAGAGCAAAGTGAGTTTATTGGTCTGTTCCATTTTATAGATCATATATGGCTATATATGATCCAAATGATAATAGGACATTGATTTTTCCTTTATCAGACTATGGGGTGATGAAATCTTTTGGGCTAGTGAAAATACCAAAGATGAATACTTCTTTTGAAATTATTTTCTTGCTGATTTTGTGTGTTAATCACATTCCCATAGTGGAGACATGGCAAAAGCTTTATGACTTAGACATCTAGTGTTGCCACCAGATCTAAATGCCCAGCCCCCTCACAGTAGGCAATTTATTTGGCTTGGCAAACTTCACTCTTTTTTTTTTTTTTTTCCAGTAGATGCATTTGGCTTCTTGGGGATGGCATTTTTAAGAGTAATGCAAATACCTACTTTCCTATCAATAAAGCCGTGATTTACAGTATTTAATCTAGTTTGAAGGGTAAGAAAAATGGAATTCTGCATAGAGGAGAAATGAAATTATAATAAAATGCACACTCCCCAAAGTTTTCTTAATATGTAGAGTATTAACCTGGCACCCAGCCTTATTTGCTGCATACAGAGCTCCATCAATCAGAAGAATGGAAAAGCTGGCTTTCCAAGACTCTTATTAAAGCATTTGACTTGTAGGTTTTGTAGATTTTATTGGGTAAATAGCATGATATTTAATCCACAATATCTCCTCTGTCATCTTGTGTAAGACTAAGTCTTTTCGTAAAACCTAGAGATATTCCTTATAATTTCTTCCCTGTAGTAATGAGTTCCACCCTTTTATCCATATACTGCTATACTCTGCATCATCCTATGGACCCTCACTTGATTATAAACATTCAGATTTCATTAGTAAGAGCTTCTCTGATTCCTCCTCCCCTCCCCCACATGGCCCTTGGACAAGGTAGGGCTATGGAGAATTAGTAATGTTTTGTCACTAGCTTAGAAATGCTGCAATGAAATTTAAATCTTTCCCCAATGAACTATAAACTTCTCTCTCCTGCTCAGCCTCAAACTTGAGTGTGATTTAATGTTTATTCAGTACCAACAATATACAGGCACTTCAAAAAGCATTCTGTTTATCTAGCACTCTAAAGTTCTAAAGACATGTCACATACTTAGCCTAATTAGTGCTCATCAGACCCTAGTGAAGGAGGAAAGGAGGACATGCACATTATCCCCACCACATACACTGGAAATAAAGCTAAGACTTTTTAACAAGATAATTGAAGTCAGTGGCCATGGGACACAAATGGAACACAGCTCCCTGGTTCATTCTGAACTAACCAATAAATTATATCATTTATTTTTCTGCACTCTCCCTTTTTAAATCATCTAATTTCTACCACCTGTTTTAGATTCTAGTTCATTTTTGTCTTAAATCTGTATGAAAAATGGATATTTTTTTATCTTGCTATATTCTTCTTCCCTTTGTGCAGTGTTATCAGTCTAGTCCCTTTTCCTTTTTTTCTTTCACTTATGATTGCATTTAAACTCATTATTGTGGGAGACATCACCAGAGGGATAGATTGGTGAAGACATTAAGATGTTCTCTCTCTGTCCCCCCCTCTCTCTCCTCTTGTTCCTGGTGCTGTGTTCAGTGCAGGCTCTCTGTTCTCACTGAGGCTGCCGTTTCTTTGCTGAATCACTGCTTTGTATTCAGCCAGGGACCATGGGGTATTCCCAGTGTATTTATTTTCTGTTCCTGAGCTGAATGCTGGGTGCTTCTTTGTCCTGATGCCTTCTGGAAAGGAGTTTAGGAGGGGGGGATGGAGAGGGAAAAGGAGGAGGAGGGGTGGGAATGCCAATAAAGCTTCTCTATCCCCTAGAGGAATGTGTGCAAACGTCTTTAACATTGCTTCACTCAATGTTCTCCTCTCTGCTGCCCTTGCTCTTAATTGGATCTAGACCCTGGAGAAAATCACTTTGTTAATGGGATGGTTAAAGAAAAAGAGAGGTGGAAGTTGGCTGTGCTCATTCTGGCAACTTGTCTTCTTTGGGAATTAGAGTCTCAGATGCCTAATCTGGGGAAGGGGTTCTGCTTTCTTGATCATGAGGAAATGCCATTTCCCATCTGTTGCATTTTTCCCCTCTCAAAATGGAAGATTATTTTCTGAATCTCCTAAAAATACATACAACTAATTTGCTTAGAAAATATGAATCACTCAGCCATTTATCTATCTATATATCCATCTATCTATCTATTCATCCATCCATTGACAAATGACTGCTAACCATATTTTTGTTCCTGCTATTGTTCTAAGTTGTAAGAATCAATGGTAAACGAGAGAAATAAAGTACCTTCCCACATGGGGCTTACATTCAAATTGAGAAAGAGAATAAACAAAATTCCAATACTTGCATAACAGTAATAGCGTGTGGTAGTGCTGCAATTGGAAGTTAGCAATATATAATAATAGACCCTATGAAGGGGGTACATGGATAAAGTTTCCAGGTATAGCCCCTCTGAAGAGGTGATACTAAAGCTGAGACATAACAGTGCTTTCGTAAGCTTATCAGCACTGTTTATTTACTTTTAGCAGTTTTTTTTAATTTTTTTTAAATGTTTATTTATTTTGAGAGGCACAGAGAGACAGAGAGAGGGGAGGGACAGAGAGAGGAAGACACAGAATCCAAAGCAGGCTCCGAGGTCAGAGCTGTCAGCCAGAGCCTGATGCAGGACTCGAACTCACGGAGTGTCAGATCATGACCTGGGCCCAAGTTGGATGCTCAGGGGCACTGAGCCACCCAGGTGCCCCTATTTACTTTTAGTAGTTTTAATGAGGTATAACGTATATCATAAAATTACCTATGTAAATTTTCAGTTCAATGATTATTACTAAATGTACAGAGTTGTGCTATTACCACAATCTAGTCTGAGATTTTTATCATCCCCAAATGATTCCTTAAGCCCATTTTAGTCAATCCTCATTCCTACCCCAAACACTGGTGTCTCACCAATCTGTTTTTCTGTCTCTATATATTTGCTATAAATGGAATTATACAATATGTGGCATTTTACATCTAGCTTCTTTCATTTAGCGTAATGTTTTTGAAGGTTCATCCACATAGTAGCATGCAAGTGTAGGTTTTTTCTTTTATATGACAGAATAATATTCCATTCTATGGATATACCAAATTATGTTTAATCATTCATCAGTTGATGGGACACTTTGGTGCTTTTATGGACAATGTTGCTATGAACATTTGTGACATTTGTGAACCATTCTTTATGTTAGCATACATTTTCATTTATCTTCTGTTTTCTATCTAGGGTTGCAATTTGCTAGATTGTATAGAAAATTTATATTTAACTTTTAAGAAATCACCACACTCTTTCAATGTAGCTATACCATGTTACATTCTCACTAGCAATGTATGATAATTTGTTTCTCTACATTCTTGCCAACTTTTACTGATGCTTTCCTTTTGGTATAGCCATTTGCATAGATGTGTAGTGGTATTATACTGTCATTTCAATTTGTACTGACATAATACCTTATGTTGAATATCTTTTCGAGTGCCTATTAGTCTTTGCATATTTTTTAATAGTATGTTATTCATAGATTTTGCCCGTTTTTAGTTGGTGTGTTCATCATATTTAATAGGAAGAATTTTTAAATATATTATGTATATAGTTCCTTTATCAGATATATAAATTTACAAATATTCTCTTAGAGTCAATGGCTGATCTTTCATTTTAAAGTATAAAAATTTAATTTTATAAGGCCAATTTATTAACTTTTTTTTCTAATTAATTGTGCTTTTGGTATCGATCTAAGAACTTTTTGCCTAGCCCAAAGTTACAAGAGTCATTCTAAGTATATATATATATATATATCTTACATTTTAGTATCTGAGTCACTTTTCATTCATTTCTGTGTATGGAGTGAGGTAAATTCTAAATTCATGTTCTTTCAATCTGCATACCCAGTTGACTCAGAACCATTTGTTGAAAAGACTATCCTATCCCTATAGAATTGATTTGGTACCTTGTCAATAACATTTATTTTTTTTAACTGCTCAATTTCAGAAGAGGAATAGTGACCCATGAAGCTGAAATCTGTTATTTTGTCCTTAGATCAGTCATTGACATAGGATGCCCTGAAATTTGTAGTATCCAATCTGTATTACTGCTACTTTTCTAAAAGATATAGAAGGTAAGTACCTTCTCTGACATTAAGTACCTACTCTATTTGGCACAGTGAGATATGAGCCTTTTTTTCTCTCAAAAAATTTTTTATATAGATGCTTTAGCATACATAATAAAAGTAGGTACAGTATCACTTTTAAATGTGATAAAGAGCAAAATGAAGCAATTAGAATTTTTAACTCAAAAGAAGCTGACTTATGAGAATCATTTTAATGAAAGATACTATGATAAATATGTTACTGGTTGTTTGGCTGTGTATCCAGGAATGGTTGGCTCTACGTTTCTAAAGGCCAGTACAAGTAGGTGAATACTAAGAATTATATCCATCTCCATGTGAAACAATAATCAAGTTATCCTACCTTTTCTGGTCCACAGTGTCTATTTTGCCTTTATGTTGTTTGTGTACATCCTGTTAATTTACACACTTGCATTTCTACAGTGTGCCTTGCTTCCTATTGATATGTGTTTTGGGTTGTTTAAAGATGAATGTTGTATTCTCAAATAGTTATCTACAAGATCTTACTTGTCTTCATGCTCTGAAACTTGCCCCACTTTCCCCCACTTTACTCTTCTGTTTTTCTAGGACCATTGTCTCAATTTAAACCCCAGAACATCAGTTTTCTAGAAAAGAAATTTAAATGATCCTAAAACAGCTTTATATAAAATCTAATTAAACTATTCCCCAAAATTTCCAGGAACAAAGGATATATGTAATTACTACACATTGCAAATAAAAGCACGTACCATTTATTGAATAAGAATTTAGGAAAATTAAAAAGAAAGGAATTACTTGTAATGAGCATGGTTAAGGAAAACTTTAACGATATATGGAAATTGAAGATCCTTGAAGGATAGTAAGAATAAGTTTGTACAGGTGTGGGAAGGATAGAAAAGTAGACAACTCCACACAGTATAATTTTATTTGTTTACTCACCTATCCATCCATTCATTATCAGGTATAATGCTAGAGAATAGAAACATAGGTTGCTTTGGAGAATATTTGAATCATCTACATAGAGTGGGAGAGAAGAGGAAACAATCTAGAAATATGACATCAATATTGACTATTTAACATTTGAGTAAGAGTTAATCCATAATGGTTAGAAGGAAGAAAAACAGATGTTTTAGGATGAGGAAATAGCATGTGCAAAGGAAGAGGCACTTAAAGGTGTATAGAGAATTCAGGAAACTGAGAGTGTGCTGTTATATTTGAAGCATAGAATGTATGTGAACATGAGCATTTGAGGTACAACTAGGGAAGCACAAGGTGATTTAGGAAAATGGTGAATCTTTGCTGGGCAAGTATGAGGATTACAAAGAGGATCAAAGTAGACATATCTGGAAATGTAGAGTGAATCAGTTATGAGTGACCTTGTATATCAGGTTAGGTGTCTGAATTTAGTTTTTAAATTTTTATGTATTGTATTTACTTTTTGGAAAGAGAACATAATTTGGTAACTTACATTGCAATAGTTGTGGCCTATGAGATAGTTTGAAGGTGAGAAATGTTTGGCAACAATGGCATAATCTAGAAGCTAGCCAACTAATATAAATGACTAAATCTCAGGAGTGAGATCAGTGCTGAAGATTGGATGGGGAAGTTTTACAGTGTAGTGGAAAAAAGAGTAGTACTGTAAAATAAACATAAATGGCATAAAAATGCATTCACTGTAGTTGTATAGGAAAATGACCGAGTGAAAGTCCAGGTACTAGTGAGAGGGAGCGAGAAAGAATAAACACATATTTATGAAACAAGTGCCCTAAAGATGGCACAACTTTTGAAGATTACATTATGATATATCAAGGGAGCTTAGGTTATTAGAGTAACTGTGATTAGACTCAAACCTGTCACTTCTGTCTCCCTAGGAGGTAATTTTTTTCCTCTCCAAATGTACAGAATTGCCATGGATTCTTGCTGTGTCCTCTCCAGTAGGAAATCCATAAGGTCTACGAGACTTGGGTCCTGGTCCTTAGAGACAAAGAGTAAAGCTTTTTTTTTTTTTTTTTTTTCCTACTAATGGGATCTCAAAGAAGTACAAAAGAGTTATGTTGTCTTGTCATCATTTATCATAATCAGGACTGACAAGTAAAACAAAGAATCTCATTCCCTCAAAGCAACAAGGAACTAAGCCAATGATTAAACAAAACACCCACACACACATACACACACACACACACACCCCTCACTAAAAAAAAAAAAAAAATACCAGGGCATAAGCCAAACTCTCTTTCCCTTCCTTCCTCATCCCCTTGTCCTATTTCTGATTTGTTTTCCTGTCAGCATTTTCTCCAGAGATCGATTCCTCTTCAGCTAGTCCCAGTGATTTTTAAGCAAAGAGAGAAGCTTACTCTTTGCAGGTGAGAGATAATCAATTGAATATTACATAGCCCCTGAAGTGCAGGCAGCTGATAACAAGAGCCAAACTCAATATCCTGACAGATGTTGTCTTGGATTGATTAATCTCTGCTTCACTTCAGTGTAGCCATCCTCCAGCATGGACAGCACAGCCCTTTGGCCCCATCCCAAATAGGTTTTACATCCTGGGGCTGGCTCAAAGAAACAACCCTGTTAAGAGTGCAATAGAATCCTTTCCTTTTAAGGAGGAGGAAATTAAACCCCAGCTTGCCTACCTCTTTTTTCAAATCCACTATTGTGGAAGGCCAGATTCTGGGCTTACTTAATGGTCCTCACAATAGAGGAATAAAGATCTCTTTCCTCTGAGTTTTTAGCTGAGCCAAACAAAGAAGAAGAAGAAAAAAAATTGTTACTTCTTGAACTTGAAGAATTGAGGGATGCACATTTTTGTGGTGGGGGAAAAATGAGAGATTAGAACAAATAGGAGTAAAAAAGTCAAAGAAAGCAAACAATTATAAGACTGCTTCGAAATGTGAGAGAGGAAAAAAGAGATTCATCCATTCTTTCATTTCTATTCTTGCTTTATTCTTTCCCTTCCATTTGCCTTTTCCCTTCCCACTGTTGCTTTTCTTTCCTGACTGCCTCTTCCTTTCTTCTAATCTCTTTGATTTTGTTTAACAATAGGCATTATTTATTATTAAGATACTCTCTAAATGCTGAGATCACAAAAAATGACACAAAAAAAGTCTCTGTCATGGTGGAGATGCCTTCAACTTAGCCAAGGAGCAGGAGGTAGATATATCACAAAACAGCAACGCGAGAAATCCATAACAGAGTACCATGTGCTATGCGAGCAAGAGAAGATTGAGGAAGGCTTCATGTAAGAGAGCAGATTTGTCCTGGGTCTTGAAAGATGACTAGATATTCATTAAAAGGATAAGGAGAGGAGCATTTCAAAGAGAAGTAAGCATGTGCAGAAAGAACGCGATGTGTTTAAGGTAGTGTGTGAACTATGTACCAGCTCCACTAAATAGCAGACTCATAGTAAGCACGTATTCCACCTTGAAAGTTGCAGCAGATTTACCACCACCTGCTTGATACAGTAACTTAACTTCATTGTTTTCTTATCCCCATTTTGCTTCTGTACCTCATTGTCCTTCCAAATATAGTACCTTAAATTTGTAAGGTAGTGTTTAATCCCTCCAGCTCTAATCCTGGTGTTTAAAGCCCTCTATTTAGCAGTTGTATGTCAATAAAAATGCCCCTTTTCCAGGCCTGGTACAAAACACATGTTGGCCCCTACCAGGGAGGCACTCTGCATGTTTTGGAGAGTGAACAGTTAGGTGGCTTGAGACCCCAAGGAATGGAGGAAAGTGAGTATGGAAAAGTAGTGAAAGTAGCCCAGGATGGATCTTGAGAAGGAGATGGATGATCTCAGAAATATGCTGGGTAGAAAGTCCTAGAAGTAGAGAAGATAAATAGAAAAACCAAGAATATGAGTTCCTTGAGACTCATTCTGTCCAGGTTCGTGGCCCCAGTATTGATACACTTCCTGTCACATAGAAGTTCTCAATTAATGAATCATTTATTTCAATAATGCTGACTAAAGACAAGTGGCCCAGAACCATTTCCCACTCCACCTTGGTTTTACAGAATGAAGTAATGTTTTATTCTGTGGAAATAAAACCCATGTGAGTGATAACTCTGCTTCCTTGAATTTATGTATGATTTCTATGCTTAGAATTGCAAGAATATACAGTGAAGCCTTTATGAATGTCATCGCTTTAAGGAAAGTGTTTGAATTGGAATAAACATTTTACTTTAAAATTTACAAAATTTACAGAATACTTTGCCCTATTCCTTTCATTCCCATCCCCCTCTAGACCTCTTGTCTTTCCCCTTGTGGCTGATTCTCACTCCATCCTTTGCCCAAAGCCCTGTTGACATATTATAGAGCTTTCATTTGCATTCTCTGCCAGGGCCTATGTTAATTTGACATCAGCGGCATTACAATGCACAGGGTAAAGCATTATTATTATTTATTATGATGCCTTGAGCTTACACTTCACCTGTGGGAAGTTTCAAATGCCTGCATCATTCCAGTATGCAGTAATCATCTATACACATAATTTGAGGGCATGTCAGCTCTCTCTCCTATATAGAAGAAGAAAATCAAGAGAATCTAGGTAACTCTTCTTGCCAGAGTTCCAGAAAACAGTCCCCTACCCTGATCATTTTGTTAACGAATATTGAAAAGCACAAAGGAACCTGTTTCTTGGTTTCAAGCTCATTGACCTACCTATATTTACTATAGCAGATTTAACTCCATCCTCTGACCTTTGTCATGCTGGGTTGTTATACTGTAGCCTACCTTCAGCAATATCGTGAGGCAGGAAATGTTTGTCTTTATTTTGCCAAGTAGGTGTTTCTTGGACACATCTCTTTATAAACTTTTACTCCTATAATTTATGATATTAGTTGACCTCATTAGACCTCAAATCACCTCTATGAGCCTCATAATAATAACTAGTGTCACATAAATATAAATCTGGCATTAAATAGAGAGAGACTTTAGAAAGCAAGATTATCACAATTGGGTGACACTGTGAACTCAGAAATCTTCAAGTGTCTCAAAATCAAACAGAAAAAAAGTTTTCTTTGATAGGGTAAAGGAGTGGTAAGCAGAGATAAGCAGAATCTCGGAGGGCAAGTTAGACAATCAAGGAGGAATGACCCCTGGGATGTGGTAGGAAAATATTTCTCTGTGGTCAGCTGATTCCAAGGAGAAACTGATAAGGGGGCACAGTCTACTTTTTTACTGTTTGCTCAGGCTTGGAGGCAAGCACAATTCAGGGGCCTGTAGGAAAGATAGAAGCTTGACTAACGTTTGGTCAGTAAAAAGACAAAACAGGTTTAAAAAATGGGTCATTATGAACTGTGAAAACTTGATCACTGCTACTCAAGATGTTTGTTGAAATTAAATAGCAGTGCATATGTGAAGAGTTAAGCATGATGATTACAGCAGACCACAGAGTAGAACTCAAAGAACTTGCTGAAGTTATGTGAGCCAATAAAGATGACATCCAACAATAATAGTTTGATTCTTCCCTGACTCTAATTTCTTCTAGCACTTGAAGGCACACTAAAGAGTCCACTCAGTCTTTCTTATGTATTAGATACTTTTTAGCTGAAATATAATTCCCACTGTGGTGAGAAGAACCCATGGTTAGATGATTGCTCTGTCTGCTCCAAATTGCTGAGATGTAAGATTGGTGAGGTTAGCCCTATATTAATACATGTCTAATGAATGAATGAGTCAATGAATGAATGAACTAACTTGAAGGCACAGGGAAGGCAGTATTGTGTCATGCTGAAGGAATTGTACAGTAAACACAGAGGATGGATGCATTATTGAAATCCACTGTACTCTAGGATGGAACTTTTTGGGAAATGTGCTACCAAAAAAATAGGGCGTATTTTAGGGAAAAATAAAGATTCTACTGGCTTTGTTTTCTGTAGTGAATACTTTGCCATTTCTGCTTCATAGTGTACATTGAACAGTGATAACATTCCCTAGATCAGCTATAGAATTTACCCTCCAAAAACATAGATTCCCTAAAATGAAAATTGGTATGATCTGATACTGTAAAACAGCCAGTTAGTTTAAAATGAAGGAGGAGAATAATGTCACCAAGATGGTACATAGTTTGTTCCTGACTTCACTTCTAATCATAGCAAGAAGAACTAACAACTATTTAAGAGCAAGACATCTCTGAGAGAATCCTATAATATGGGGGTGAGGCTGAAGTGTCCCCTGCCCCTGTCTGCACCACAGAGAGAAAAACAATGCATTAGAAGAATAAGAGAAGAGACTATGTGTTGACTGCATTGACCCTTCCCCAAGCCAGCAAAGCACCATGCAGAAAGATCTTCTCTGAATCTCGGGTCCTTCTACAGGATAAAAGAATCCAGGAGGGACAGCCATCTGCCCCCCAGCATTGTGGGTTGCTTTGTGGGAGCCCCTAATCTGACCTCATACCACAAGGGTTGAAGTGGAAACTGTGAAGCTGAACCACTGGAACTCTGACTAGGATGGAGAAAGGGGAGGACTTACAACAATCAGCACACATATCCTGGAAGACCAAGTTCATACTTGTAGTGCCTAAGTATTAATTCCAACCAGCAACTTTTCCCATCTGTAGAACCAAGTAGAGGGCTTACTTTGACCAGAGAACTCAGTGGGGTGCAGATCTACCTGATTCAAATTTTCAAATGAGAAGTTTTATGGGCCACAGGGTCTGTTTGTCCATGCCAAATCAAGGAGCTAAATCACTGCCCGACTCACTGTTGAGAACATCTTCTGGCCCCATTGGACCAGAAGGGCTGGCAAAAACTCCCAGTGCAGTGTGGCCCAGTGACACTTGAACCAAGAGGCAGGTAGACAGAGGTGATTGCCCCCATAGCAAAGCCACTTCAGGGTGGGGAGAGTTCCTGTGCTATAAGCAGGGAGAATTAAATCATAGCCAAGGCTGAGGGTAGCTTCTGACCTACCAACCAGAGAGCCTGTTTGGGAAATTGAGATTAGCCTGAAGTGGCCCCTCTCTCATCTTCCCAGGCAAGGGAGCTGAGACCAACTTGCCCACTCTGGAGAGTGTCTTCTGGCTCCATCTGACCAGGAGGGCTAGAGAGAACTTTTGGAGGCTGTGTGGTCCACCACCACTTGACTTGGAAGGCAGATTGTCAGAGTTGAAGGTGTAGAAAACAAAGCCAATGGCCCTTTTCAGTCCGAGCACTTAGGTTGTGGGTCGGCTTGAGTTAATACAACAAACAAAGAGCTTTACTGACTTCAGAGCTGCTTCTCTTGCTGTACCTGGGTAGGGAATCTAACTCATATCCCACTAATTGCCGAAGACAGCCTTCAGCCTGTTGGAGCAGGAAACCTAACCAGAGCACATGGGAAGCTGCATAACCCAATCAATAGACTTATGTGCGGTGGCACTTGAAGAGAGCATAGCCTGTGGCTTCACCCATTTGCTGAGCAAACCCCATGGCCTCACCTGACCGGGGAACTCAGTGCATACTCTGGTCTGATTTGGGGCCCCAAACAATGAGCTGCATGGGCTCTGTGTCCCATCCTGATGCCCTGCCAGGACAGAGAAGCTAATTCATAGCCTCATCTGCTACTGAATTTAGTAATTCAGTCCCTACCATGTAGTAAGTCTTACTGGAGAATCCAGGCAACTGTGGAGCCAGTACTCCAACTTCACTTGGGTAGGGAACCCCCAGTAATCCTATCCAGCTGTTCTCAGAAGCCAATAGCACACTCACCCATTCCTCTCCTCAGAGGTAGAACAATTGGTCTCACCCGAAAATAGACACTAGTACAGGCCCTACTTGCCCGAGGACATTGCCAGCAGACATACCCAGAAATCCAACCTGGGATTTGGGTAAAGAATTGTCTCCACCAAAATAAACATAGAAATTCTGGAAGATGAACCCAATTACTCAAATGCTCAGATTCCATTGTAAGGAATCAAGGATCACAAAAAATCATGTAAATATGATACCAACAAAAGAACCTAATAAAGCTCCATCAACGGGCCTTAAGGAAGTGGAGATATATGAACTGTCAAAGAATTCATTAAAAAAAAAAAAGAGTTTAGTGAACTATAAGAAAAAACAGACAACTAAACAAAATTAGGAATATAATGCATTAGAAAGAAAACAAGAAGTTTGGCAAAGAAATAGTAACAAAACAAAACGATAGAAAAACAAACAGAAAACCCAGAAATCCTATAAATGAAAAGTACAATAACTGAACTGAAGAATTCAATAGAGAGTTTTGAAAAGTGGATTGAACCATGAAGAAGAAAGAATTCGTGACCTGGAGGGTAGGACATTAGAAAATACATACTCAGAGAAGCAAACAGGAAAAAAAAAAAAAAAAGAAAAGAAAGAAAGAATAAAAAAGAATGAAGAAAGCTTATATGAATTATAGAACACAATAAAAAGAAACAATATTCATATTATGGGAATTTCAGCAGGAGAAGAGAAAGAGAAAGGAACAGAGAGTATTTCACATAATAATGGCAGAAAACTTTCTGAGCCTAGAAGGGAAATGGACTTCCAAATGCATGGGTCCAAAGAAACCCAAATAGGTTAAACCTGAACAGGACTACAGAGAGACACATTATGATTAAATTGTCAAAATTCAATATCAAAGGAATTTTAAGAGCAGTGAGAGGAAACAGAGAAGTTATATACAAGGGAAACTCCATAAACTCTGGGCAGATTTTGGGGTGACTGGGTGGCTTAGTTGGTTGAGCATCTGACTTCAGCTCAGTTTATGATCTCATGGTTCATGAGCTCAAGCCCTGCATCTGGCTCTATCCTGACAGCTTGGAGCCTGGAGCCTGCTTCAGATTCTGTGTTTCTCTCTCTCTCTCTGTCTCTCTCTCTCTCTCTCTGCCTCTACCATGCTTGCACTCTGTCTCTCTCTCTCTCAAAAATAACCATTAAAAAAATTAAAACAGACAAACAACGAAAAACTTTAGGCAGAGTTTTCAACAAATCGTTTTCAGGTCAGGAAAGAATGAGATGGCATATTCGAAATATTGAAAGAAAATACTTGCCAACCAGTGACATACTCAATAAAACTGGCTTTTGGAAACAAGTTATAAAGACTTTCCCAAACAAAACTGAGAGATTTCATTACCACCAGACCTACCTTACAAGAAATGCTAAAGGTTTTTTGATTTGCCTTGTTTTGTTTGTTTGTTTTTGAGTAGGAGGGAAAGAATGCTCATTAACTTCATGAAAACAAAAAGATAGTATAGATGTCATTAGCAATGGTAAGTATATAGCCATAGTTCGATTTTGCAACATGGTAATGGTGATACATAATTCATTTACAACTGTAATTAGAAAGTTAAAAATGAATGTAGCAAAAATAATCATATCTGCAATAACCTGTTATTAGTTAAAGAATATAAAAACATGTACATTATAATAGAAATAACTTAAAATGTGAGGAGGAAGAGAAATAAAAGTGTAAAGGTTGTAAATTCTATTGACGTTATCAGCTTAAAATGTGTTAAAAATACTAAGAATGTTTTTTAAAGTTGTATTTATTTTTGAGACAGAGAGAGACACAGCATGAGAGGGGGAGGGGCAGAGAAAGAGGGAAACACAAAATCTGAAGTGAGCTCCAGGCTGTGAGCTGTCAGCACAGAGACTGTTGTGGGCCTCAAACCTACAAACCATGAGATCATAACCTGAGCCAAATTCAGACACTCAACCGACCGAGCCACCCAGGTACCCTACAAATTTAAAATATTTTGTATAAGGTTCATGGTGAAAACAATGAAATATTCTATAGTAGTTACACAAAAGTATATGATAAAGAAGTCAAAGATACCAATACCAAAGACATCTTATCATACACACACACACACACACACACACACACACACACATACAATATAGTATGATAAGAATCATGGGACTAGGGGGGCGCCTGGGTGGCTCAGTCGGTTAAGCGTCTAACTTCGGATCAGGTCATGATCTCAGGGTCCATGAGTTCGAGCCCCGCGTTGGGCTCTGGGCTGATGGCTCAGAGCCTGGAGCCTGCTTCCGATTCTGTGTCTCCCTCTCTCTCTGCCCCTCCCCCGTTCATGCTTTGTCTCTCTCTGTCGCAAAAATAAATAAAAACGTTAAAAAAAATTAAAAAAAAAAGAATCATGGAACTAGGGAGCTATAGTACAACCAGGAAATAATTAACAAAATGGCAATAGTAGGCCTGTATGTAAATTATCTTAAATGTAAATTGGTTAAATTCTCTAATTCAAAGGCACAAAATGGCTAAATGAATTGGAAAAAAAAAAAACTAAATCTAATAATATGCTGCCTACAGGATACTTACTTTATTCTTAAATAAACACACAGACTGAGAATGAGGAGACGGAAAAAGACATTTCATGCAAACAGTAACCAAATAAATGAAGGGGTAGCTATATCAGGCAAAATAGACTTTAAACTAAAAATGGTAAATAAGGGACAGAGAAAGTCATTATATAGTAATAAAGGAGTCAATAAATCAATAAGATATAGCAATTGCAAATATGCAGCCAACATTGGAGTACCATATATATAAAAAAAGTTGGGGCACATGGGTCGCTTTGTCAGTTAAATGTATGACTCTCAATTTCAGTTCAGGTCATGATTTTCTGGTTTGTGAGATTGATCCGCTTGTTAGGCTTTTCACTGACAGCATGGAGCCTGCTTGGGATTCTTTTTCTCCCTTGCTTTCTGCCCCTTCCTTGCTCATGTGTGTTCATGCATGCAATCTCTCTCTCAAATGAATAAAGAAGCTTTAAAAAGAATAAATATATAAAACAAAAATTAACAGCTAAAAAGAAAAAAACAGTAATATAATAATAGTTGGGTACTTTAAAACCTCATTGTCACCAATAGATAGATCATCCAGGCAGAGCATAAATAAGGAAACAGCCCATTTGAACAATAGACTGAACATACATAAACAGAAAATCATCTCCAACAATAGCAGAATATGGATTCTTCTCAAGTGCATAAGGAAAAATTTTTTAAAATATTTATTTTTTTTTGAGAGAGACAGAGACAGAATGTGAGTGGGTTAGGAGCAGAGAGAGAGGGAGACACAGAATCTGAAGCAGGCTCCAGGCTCCATGCTGTCAGCACAGACCCCGATGCGGGGCTCGAACCCATGAACCATGAGATCATGACCCGAGCCGAAGTTGGACATTCAACCAACTGAGCCACCCAGGCGCCCCAAGGAAAAGTTTTTAGGATAGATCATATATTTCGCCACAGAAGAAGTCTTTATAAATTCAAGGAGATTGAAATCATACCCATTATCTTCTCTGACCACAATGGTATGAAAGTGGAAACTAACAGGAAGAAAATTGGAAAATTCACTAACAGATGGAAATTGAAAACACTCTCTAACAAGCAGGGAGTCAAAAAAGAACTTACAGGGGAAATAAAAAAGATTTCTTGAGATAAATGAAAATGGGGAAACAATATACCAGAACTTATGAGATGCAGTAAAAATAGTTTTAAGAGGTAAATTCATAGGCACAAATGCCTACATTAAAAAGCAAGACATATCCCAAAGAAACAACGTAACACTATGTGTTAAGAAACCAGAAGATCAAGTTGAACCCAAAGTTAGGGGAAGAAAGGAAATAAAAAAGATTAGAAAAGACATAAATGAGATAAAGAACAAAAAAGCAATAGAAAAGATTAACCAAACTAAGAAATGTATGTATGAAAAGATAAACAAAACTGACAAACCTAGAGGTATACTAACCAAAGAAAGAGGAAGGTAACCAAATCAACAAAATTGAGAAGGACAATCGATATCAAAGAATATCAAAGAAATTTAATGGCTCATATAAGGCTACTATAAAAAACTATATGCCAACAAACTGGATAACGTAGAAGAGGCAGAAAAACAAATTATCAGAAACATATGACTTACCAACACTGAATCAGGAAGAAATAGAAAATCTGAATAGGTCAATTACTAGTAAGGACATTGAATCAGTAATCAAAATCTGCCATGGGAGAAAATCCCAGGACCAGGTGAAGTTTACCAAACATTTAAAGAATTAACTGGTGAAGTTTACCAAACATTTAAAGAATTAACACCAACCCTCAACTCTTCCAAAAGATCTAACAAGAGGGAACACTCCCAAATTCAGTGTACAGTGCCAGCAGTATTCTGATACCAAAACTAGAAAAGGAAACTACTAGAAAGAAGACTACAGGCCAGTATCACTTATGATTATAGATATAAAAATTCTCAATAAAATTGTAACAGACAAAATTCACCAGCACATTAAAAGGATCTTATTCCATGATCAAGTGGGAGTTATCCTTAAGATGCAAGGTGGCTCAACATATGCAAATCAATTAGTGTGATGCATCACGTTAAAAGTATGAAAGAAAAGAATATCGTCTCAATAGGCACACAGAAAGTATTCGACAAAATCAACATCCATCCATTCATGATAAAAAATTTTTAAGAAATTATGCATTGAAGGAACATATCTCAACATATTGAAGGCCATATATTTTAAGCCCACAGCTAACAGCATACTCAATGTTGAAAGTCTGAAAGCTTTTTCTCTAAGATCAGGAAAAAGACAGGGGTGCCTATTCTACTCCTATTCAACATGGTACTATAATTACTAACTACAGCAATCAGACAAGAAAAAAAAAATAATAGGTATCAGAATTTAAAGAAAAAGAAAGTAAAATTGTCTCTGAGATGACATGATTTCATACACAGAAAATCTAAAAGACTCAAGTAAAAATTGTTACATCTAATTACTGAATTCAGTAAATTTGCAGGATACAAAACTAACATACAAAAATTGGTAGTTTCCATACACTAACAACAAACTTCTTGAAAAAGAGAAATCTATCCCATTTATAATGGCATCAAAAACAATAAAATACTTAAGAATAAATTTTACTAAGGAAGTTCAAGATCTCTACTCTGGAAATACATTATATTAATGAAAGAGATTGAGGAAAACGTCAGTAAATGGAATGGTATTCTGTGTTTATGGATTGGAAGAATTAATATTGTTTAAAGGTCAGTACTACCAAAGCCATACATAGATTCAGTGCAATTCCTATCAAGATCCCAAAGGTAATTTTTTTTTACAGAAGTGTTAAAAGTACTTCTACATTTTATATGGAACCACAAAAGACTTTGAATGGCCCAAGAAATCCTGAGAAAGAATAACAAAGCAGGGAGTCTCATACTTACTTTTTTTTTCCCCAATGTTTATTATTTTTGAGAGAGAGAGAGAGCACAAGCAGGGGAGGGGCAGAGAGAGAGGGAGACACAGAATCTGAAGCAAGATCCAGGCTCCAAACTGTCAGAACAGAGCCTGATGCAGGGCTCAAACCCATGAACTGTGATATCCTGGCATGACCTGAAGTCAGAGGCTTAACTGAGTGAGCCACCAAGGTGATCCAAGGGCCTCATACTTTCTGATTTCAAGCTATGCTATAAAGCTATAGTCATTAAGAGTGTGTAATACTGACATAAAAACAGATAGACCAAAGGAACATAATCAAAGTCAAAAAATAAACCTAAGCATACACAGTCAACTAATATATGATGATGGATTTAATAATACTAATTAGAGAAAAGATAGTCTTTTCAATAAATGATGTGGGGGTAATTGTATATTTACATGTAACAGAATGACACAACCCATATCACACACAAAAAAACTAACTGGAAATGGATTAGACCTAAATGTAAGGCCTGAAATTATGAAACTTTAAGAAGAAAACATAGGAATAAACCTCCTTAACATGGGCCTCGGTAATGAGTTTTTGTGTAGGACACCTAAAGCACAAGCAACAAAATAAAAAATGAACAAGTGGGATTACATCCAACTAAAAAGCTTCTGCACAGCAAAAGAAATTATCAATAAGGAGAAAAGACAACTTACAAAATGGGAAAACATATTTGCAAACCATATTATCTATGAAGGGGTTAATATCCTAAATATATGAAGATTTCATACAACTCAACAGCAAAACAGAAACAAAAACAAAAAAAAGAAAACAAACAAATGAAAAAAAAATAGCCCAAAAGAAAAATGGACAAAGGACCTCAATAGAAATTTTCCAAGGACGATTCGTGAAAGACGAACAGGTACATGAGAAGATGCTGAGGATCACTTGTGATTAGGTAAATGAAAGTTAAAACCACAATGAGATAATGCCTCATGTCTGTTAGAGAATGGTCTCATTATCAAAAACACAAGAAATAAATTTTGGCATGGATGTGGAGAAAAGGGAAGTTTGTGCACTGTTTCTGGAATTGTTTATGATTTATTATTGTTTATGATTTATTATTTCCAACCACTATGGAAAACAGTATGGAATGTCTTCAAAACTTAACAATATATAAGCTCCAGCCATCCTATTTCTGTGAATATACCCAAAGGAAATCAAAACTCTAACTCAAAAATGTATGTGCACCCCCAACTTCACAGCATTTATTTACCATAGCCAAGACACAGAAGCAGCCTAAGTATCTATCAATGGATGCATGGATAAAGAAGTTGTGGTATAGCATTCAATCTTAAAAAAAAAGAAAATCCTACTATTTGTGAGATGAATGGACTTTGAAAGTATTATGCTAGATGAAATAAGTCAGAGAAAGCAAATAAGTCAAATACAGCATGATCTCACTTACATGCGGAATAAAAAAAAAACAAATAAAATAAACTCATAGAAAAATAAATCAGGCTTGGGGTAATCAGAAGTGATGGGTTGTGGGAGGGGATATTAGATGTAGGTGGTCAAAGGTATAATCTTCCAGTTATACAATAAATGAGTACTCGGGTTATAAAGCACAACACAATGACTCTAACTAACATTGCTGTATAATATATAAGAAAGTTGTTAAGAGAGGAAATCCTATGAGTTTTCATCAGAAGACAATTTTTTTCTTTTTTTTTTTCTTTTCTTTTTATTGTATCTGAATAGATGAATGTTAGCTGAATCTATTGTTAATCATTTCATAATATATGTAAATCAAACCAAAAAAGGGAATATTTTTTCAGATAATTATGTTAAAAAGTGAGAACATTATCTTTAATTTTTTTTTCAACGTTTATTTATTTTTGGGACAGAGAGAGACAGAGCATGAACGGGGGAGGGGCAGAGAGAGAGGGAGACACAGAATCGGAAACAGGCTCCAGGCTCTGAGCCGTCAGCCCAGAGCCTGACGCGGGGCTCGAACTCACGGACCGCGAGATCGTGACCTGGCTGAAGTTGGATGCTTAACCGACTGCGCCACCCAGGCGCCCCGAGAACGTTATCTTTAAAATAATAATGTACATTCTGTTTTTGCATCATTTTCTTACCCCACCTTCCTTCCCTACATACTTTCTTTTTCACTTCTTTTACAATTGATTAAATAATTATGACATATGTTGTATAAAGGCACAAAAAGTGACATCCATTTTGTATAATATTAGTGACAAACGTGTTGTATAATTTCCAAAATCTGTTTCCTATGGTTTTTTTTTCTTTTCATTTTTTAAAGATTTTTATGTGAGATTAAGCAAGTTACTGTTTTCAGGAATCAGCCCTATGCTGACGGGAGCTACCAGTTTGCTAGGAAGGCCTTGGCCACTTTAATGGGCATCCTTTCTCTTGAATTTTTCTGTTTACTTACCCAGGATATGTTCAACAACAACTGATGTCTGAAACTTATGTGGCTAATTTGTACATATACTTTTCATTACAGAGCAGTCTCTCTGTTACTTCTTACATGGATTTAGGAAGCAGGGAGAAGAAAGTGTGGGTATCTGTGTTGATCCACTTTAAAGTATAATGATCTTGCTCATGGTATTTTATTGGTTCAGTGCATATCTAGTGTATAAACAGATTAAACCTCTCCATCCTTCATGCAAGCCAGTAAGAGGGCACATAAACACATGGAGAGGGTATTTGAATATTTTGTATGAATGTTTTAAGGATTAGTTAATTCTAACTAGTCTGTAAAGAGTAGAATAATGCCTAACATAAAATATGTGCCTAGTAAATAAGGAGGTGTTTCTTTGTTTTTTCATGATCTTTTATTAAGTGTTAAAGCGTTTTTCAGGATTTTTAAGCAAGTTATTAATTTTTTTGGAAGAACCTAATTTATTGTAAATGAAATGTAGAAATATGATTTTAGGTATGTGTCACATCATATAATGTTTATGTGTGTGTGTATATATGTATGTATTTATGTATATACCCATATGTATTTATGTATATACCCATATGTATGTATATATGCATGCCACAAAAAGAGTACTTTTTCCCCCAAAGCATGATTAATTTGAGATCATTTATAGCTTTTCTTGTAATTAGTTGTTATAATGGCATAGTGCTAGGGTCATTGAAATTACTGTCAATCAGGATTCTTAAACTTCAGCCTACTTCAGAATCACCTGGAGAATGTCTTACAACACAGATTTCTGGGCCACACCACTAGTGTTTCTGATCAGTAATTCTGGGTGGGGCCCAATAATTTGTTTTCTCATAACTTCCTCAGTGAAGTTTAAAGGGATGAGCTAGGCAACCATATTTTGTGAGTCACTGCTATAGTCAAATGTTAGAACAACCCCTGAGTATTCAGCTAGTTTTCACTGAAAAATTTGTAGTATTATCTTTAAGGAATGAATTTCTACTTCCGCACCAACACTTTATTAGTGCCTGCAATTCAGATTTATTTCCTGGCTTGTTTTATTTATGCTGAGTAAAATAAGGGGCTCTCATTTTTCTCTTAGGTTTATTTCATTTTGTGTAATGTTTAGAGTTACTAACTCATAACAACGTTAAATACTGTCAGATGTTAGTTATACTAGTAAAACTGGACAAAAAATAATATTAAACAATGAAATTCCTTATTTTTTTAAATATGGAACTTAGTTATTCCTTAAATCCTTTTTTTTGGTATTAAATTATTTATTTGTACATTTCTTAAATTACAAGTACCTTTTGCGATAGAATCAAAATAGTAAACTACTTACTAATAAATCAAACAAAATATGTATGTAACTTTTACCCTAATAATTTCAAGACATTGATAAATTAAAGAAATATGTAAATAACTGGAGAATGATAGCTTGTTCATAGGTAGAAAGACTTAATATTACTAGTTCATCTTTTAAAAAATTTTTTTAGGGGCGCCTGGGTGGCTCAGTCGTTAAGCGTCCGACTTCAGCCAGGTCACGATCTCGCGGTCCGTGAGTTCGAGCCCCGCGTCAGGCTCTGGGCTGAAGGCTCAGAGCCTGGAGCCTGTTTCCGATTCTGTGTCTCCCTCTCTCTCTGCCCCTCCCCCGTTCATGCTCTGTCTCTCTCTGTCTCAAAAATAAATAAATGTTAAAAAAAAATTTTTTTTTAATGTACATCCAAATTAGTTAGCGTATAGTGCAACAATGATTTCATGAGTAGGTTCCTTAATGCCCCTTACCCATTTAGCCCATCCTGCCTCCACAACCACTCCAGTAACCCTCTGTTTGTTCTCCATATTTAAGGGTCTCTTCTGTTTTTCCCTATTGAGGATGATATTAGTGTTGGGTCTTTCATATATGTCTTTTATGATCTCAAGGTATGATCCTTCTATTCTTACTTACTTGAGGGTTTTCATTAAGAAAGGATGCTGTATTTTGTCAAATGCTTTCTCTGCATCTATTGAGAGGATCATGTGGTTCTTGTCCTTTTTTGATGTGATGAATCACATTCATTGTTTTGTGGATATTGAAGTAGCCCTACCTCCCAGTTATAAATCCCACTTGTGCGTGTTGAATAATATTTTTAATGTACTGTTGGATCTGGTTGGCTAATATCTTGTTGAGGATTTTTGCATCCATGTTCATCAGGGAAATTGGTCTATAGTTCTACATTTTAGTGGGGTCTCTGTCTGGTTTTGGAATCAAGGTAATGCTGGCTTCATAGAAAGAGTTTGAAATTTTTCCTTCCATTTCTATTTTTTGGAACAGCTTCAAGAGAATAGATGTTATCTCTTCCTTAAATGTTTGGGAGAATTCCCCTGGAAAGCCATCTGGCCCTGGATTCTTGTTCTTTGGGAGATTTTTGATTACTAATTCTATTTCCTTACTGGTTATGGGTCTGTTCTAATTTTCTATTTCTTCCTCTTTCAGTTCTGGTAGTGTATGTTTCTAGGAATTTGTCCATTTCTTCCAGATTGCCCATTTTATTGGCATATGATTGCTCATAATATCCTCCTATTATTGTTTTTTATTTCTGCTGTGTTGGTTGTGATCTCTCCTCTTTCATTCTTGATTTTATTTATTTGGGTCCTTTCCTTTTTCTTTTTGATCTAACTGCCTGATGGGTTATCAATTTTGTTAATTCTTTCGAAGAACCGGCTTCTGGTTTCATTGAACTGTTCTACTGGTTTCTTTGGTTTCGAATGCATTGATTTCTGCTCTAATCTTTATTATTTCCTGTGTTTTGCTGCTTTTGGGTTTATTTGCTGTTCTTTTTCCAGATCTTTAAGGCCTAAGGTTAGGTTGTGTATATGAGATCTTTTTTCCTTCTTTAGGAAGGCCTGAATTGCTCTGTGCTTTCCTTTTATGACCACCTTTCCTGCATCCCAGAGGTTTTGGGTTGCAGTGTTGTCATTTTCATTGGCTTCCATGAAGTTTTTAATTTCCTCTTTAACTTCTTGTTAGCCCATTCATTCTTTATTAGGATATTCTTTAGTCTCCCAAGTATTTGTTACCTTTCCAAATTTTTCTTGTGGTTGATTTCGAGTTTCTTAGTGTTGTGGTCTGAAAATATACATGATGTGATCTCCATCTTCTGGTACTTCTTGAGAGCTGTTTTTTGCCCAATATGTGGTCTTTTTTGGAGAACTTTACATGTGTACTGGAGAAGAATGTATATTCTGCTGCTTTAGGATGGAATTTTCTGAATATATCTGTTAAGTCCATCTCATCGTGTGTGTCGTTCAATTTCATTGATTCCTTGTTGATTTTTTGATTAGATCATCTGTTCATTGTTATGAATAGGGTGTTGAATTTCCCTACTATTATGGTATTATTGTCAATGAGTTTCTTTATGTTTGTGATTAACTGATTTATATATTTGGGTTCTTCCACATTTGGCGCATAAATATTTATAATTATTAAGTCTTCTTGGTGGATAGACACCTTAATTACAATGTAATGCCCTTCTTTATCTCTTGATAGTCTTTATTTTAAAGTATAGATTTTCTGATATAAGTATGGCTTCTCCAGCTTTCTTTTGTTGACCGTTAGCATGATAGATGGTTCTCCATCCCCTTACTTTCAATCTGAAGGTGTCTTTAGGTCTAAAGTTGGTCTTTTGAAAACAGCATATAGATGGATCTTGTTTTCGTATCGATTCTGTTACCCTGTGTGGTTTGATTGGAGCATTGAGTGCATTGACGTTTAGACTGAGTCCTGAAAGATATGAATTTATTGCCATTATGTTGCTCATAGAATTGGAGTTTCTGTTCATGTTCTCTGGTCCTTTCTGGCCTTTGTTGCTTTTGGCCTTTCTTTTTTTTTTTAATTTATTTTTTCATCTTTTCTCCCCTCAGAGCATCCCCCTTAAAGTTTCTTGCAGGACCTGTTTAGTGGTCACAAACTCCTTTAATGTTGGTTTCTCTGGGAAACTTTTTATCTCTCCTTCTATTTTGAATGACAACCTTGCTGTATAAAGAATTCTTGGCTGCATATTTTTCTGATTCAGCACATTGAATATATCATGCCACTCCTTTCTGGCCTGCCAAGTTTCTGTGGATAGGTCTGCTGCAAACCTGATCTGTCTTCCCTTGTAGGTTAAGGACTTTTTTCCCCTTGCTCCTTGCTCGGTTCTTGACTGAGTATTTTGTGAATTTGACTATGATATGCCTTGTTGATGGTCGATTTTTGTTGAATCTAATGGGAGTCCTCTGTGCTTCCTGAATTTTGATGTCTGTGTCTTTCTCCAGGTTAGGAAAGTTTTCTGCTATGATTTGCTCACATAACCCTTCTACCCCAGTTTGCCTCTCTTTCTCTTCTGGGACCCCTATGATTCTGATGTTTTTCCTTTTCAAGGAGTCACTGATTTCTCTAATTCTTAAATCGGGATCTTTTGCCTTAGTCTCCCTCTTTTTTTCTGCTTCATTACTCTATATAAATTTGTCCTCTGTATCGCTGATTCTCTGTTCTGCCTCATCCACCCTTGCTGTCATGACATCTATTCGAGATTGCAGCTCACTTATAGCATTTTTTATTTCATCTTGACTAGCTTTTACTTATTTTGTTTCCACAGAAAGGGATTCTAATATATTTTTGACTCCAGCTCGTGATTCTAAATTCTGGTTCATATATCTTGCTTGTATCTGTGTTGGGTAAGTCACTGGCTGTTGTTTCTTCTTGCTCTTTCCTTTGGGGTGAATTCCTTCATTTTTTATCATTTTGAATAGAGAAAAGGAAGTATTGAGGTAAAAAAGTTAAAATTAAAAAAAATTAAAATTAAAAAATTAAAATTAAAAACACACAAATGCAATCGAATAAATGATGCTAGATCTTAGGTTTGCTTTGGTGTGGGTGTTGAAAGTGGCTTGATAGATTAGAGAAAAAAAGGAAAAAAAGTGAAATCGTTTGAAAATTTGAAAAAAATGAATACACTTAAGTATACTAAAATGAAACGATGGAAGTAAAATAGAATTTGAAATAAGTTACACAAAAGTAAAAAATATAGTAAAAAATTAAAGAAAAATATTTTTAACAAAAATTGAAAATAAAAATGAATTTTTTCTCTTTCTGTATTAAATAAAAAGAAAAGAAATGAAAAAGAGAAAAAAGAAAGAAAAAAGAAAATTGAATAGATGGACCAGCTAACAGACTGAAATACAAGTGAAATTACTTTGTTTTCCCCTAGAAGTCAAACTAATGAACTACTTTGTAGTTCATAAACTAAGTAGGCGGTGAGACTTGTGTTCTTGAAGAGCAAGGTTGGTCCATTTGCGTGGGGCTTAATGTAACGGCTCTGTTCTCCACCAGATGGCACTGCTTAGCTTACTGGGGTGGATTGTTGTAGCGCTCCTAGGTGCCTATGTTTATATGTGGGTTAGTGGTGAAAATGGCATCACACAGCTACTCAGTCTCTAGTATTGGAACTCTGTTCTTCCCGATCAGCAATTACAGTCCTGTCCTTTGTCTTCCATTCCTGTCCACTCCTCGCTTCTACACAGTCTATGACCAAGTCCCAGACAATACCTCCCTCCTGACTTTTGTCTCAGATGTGGCTGTTTTTCCCGGCCCCTTACTTCTGAGCAACTGTGGCTTTGAGACGTTCTGCCCCTCTGCGGAGGGCCTCACCGAGCAATGGCTGGGTTCCAGCTGCACCCAGGAATGTTCATGGGACCGTGCTGCTGTTGATGCCCAGAGACTGTGGCCAGGTGCCAGCCTGCCCCAGAAAAAGTTCACGAGACAGTGTAGCAGTAGCATTTCATGGATTATGGAAAATCACAACACACATCTGGTACCAGGCTTCACCCTTAACAACCTTGTTCCAGCACCAGCAAATACGGTTGTTCTCTCGGGTCTGCTGGTACCAGGTCACCTCACAGCCTCTAACAAAGTCCTTCCAGCAGTGGAACTGTTTCTCTCCATGTTTCTCTCCTGGACCCCACTCTGCTCCTGGGGATTCGCCCTTCCCACCAGAGCACCACCAGGTATCGAGCTGTGGAGTTTCATACTCTGCAATCCCCATTTATGGTCTTAATGGAGTTGAAACCATCTCCTTTCTCCTTTCTCCCTTGTTAGTTCAGTCCCTGTGGCTGTTTCCAATTTTCCACTTTCTATCCAGTTGCTTTTGGGGGGGGAGCTTTTCCGGTATTCTCCACCCCCCACGTCTCCATTCTCTCTCCCCACACAAAAGTGGCTTCCTGCCATCTGCGGTTTCTCTCTCCCCAAGTTCACCTGTCTGTGCTGTGTACCTGCTGAATTCTGTGGTTCAGGTTGTGCAGATTATCGTGTTAATCCTCAGATCAGTTTTCTAGGTGTGCAGTATGGTTTATTGTTAGTCTGGCTGTATTTCATGGATGTGAGACAGACAAAAAACTTCCATGTTGTTCCACCATCTTGGCTCCTCCCTCCCTTAGATTCTTAATGATAGGACTGCTTGTTTTGATCTAAGCCAAAATTGTGATGTAATTAGTGATTTTTAAAGATGCTGCTAAATTAGGAACTGTCAGCGCCTGTTTAAGTCTTGCTTAGGTTATTTTCTCATTATAATCTGTTTCTTATTGAGACAAGTCTTGGTTTCTCAAAATATTTCCTATAAAGCAGAGTGAACATTCAAGTGAGTTATGAGAGGTGTAGAAATAGTCATCACTAAAGCAAGCATTTGCAATGCCCTTCATGTGGGAGACTGAAATATTAGGATTGTATGTCCTTTGGGAATTCTAGGCAGGCAGAGCCAAGAGGATCGTGTCCACTTCCTAGAGAGTGGATCTTTTTCGCTTAAAATTATCTATCACATTGCTTCCCAGTTCGCTTCATGATTTCATCTCCATTCTGGCTGTTGGGTAGTATAATCATGTATGAACAATTAGGACCTCTAGGTGTGTCCATACAAGTACTTCTGAGGGAATAGTTCCAGGGGAGCAGATTTAAGTGGTAATAACATTTTCAGTAATAAAACCTTACAGGCAGACACCTATGGACTATAGGGAAAAAGCTGCTATGGGCCTGTGGGGGAACCACTGCAAGAAGGAAGGTGATAAATTGAGACAGTCATTATAAAACATTTGCTGCTCACATTTCAGAAGTATAGATTAGAACATAGAAGAGACCACTTGAGAAAACCTTGGAAGGGTGAACAATCTTGGAGGATACAGAGTAAAGAGAGGAGTGAGGATGTGGACAGGGAATTGGCACAGAATCCCTCAGATGGACCAAAGGACAATGGTTGTACACTTGTCTGACCCCATTTTATTTTCATGTGACATGAATTTTGCTCTAAGTGTTTGTGTGGTCTAACCAGTTAAGGAGATTGTTTTCAAAACAGAAGCTAGGAATAGAAGAAAGCAAAGGAAGTTTTTGCCAAGATAAGAAAGACCAATTTGGTAATCCTACAAAGATTGTACATACTAGTATTTTCAAAGGCGAATTCTAGCAGGTGACAGAAAAAGGTTCAAGAAGCTTCCCCTAACACTAATTCTTCTGCTCTGCAGTGTCCTTCAGTTTTGTAAGAGTCCACTGGAATAACATGACACTGGAAGTTTTTGTGTGAAACTCCATTTATAGTCTCCACTTGGTAATGAAATATTTAAGGTAGCCTCTATTGGTGGGGGCTAAGAGTGAAGGGTCTTATTTAAGAAAAATCTTTTCTTTCTCTTCACTATAACAGTCTATGAAGAGTGGTAATAATCCTAGTGTTTCAAGTTATGATTTTGGTGGTGTATGGAGATTTAGTAACAGAAGCAGAAGAAATTGTCTCAATGTGATAAAAATTGTGTCCTGATAATGAAAACTCAGGACGATCAGAAAGTGAGATTCACCTGAGGTCCACTGAGACACTGTTCTGGAAAGAGATCACTTAAAGAATCCATGAGTCCTCTTCCCTTTGGCAGCAGTCTCAGTGAGAAGTTTCCTGCCAGAGAAAACAGAGAACTGGCGATCTGAGCAGATCCTACTTGAGAGCTGACTTTAAACACACCGGTAACTCTTTTACTCAGTACAGATCTGTAATAAGTGTCTTTCTCTTCCCATTCAGTTCCTTCAGAGCATTTACAGCTCCAAATTAGACATATGTCTGCTATTTATTACCATTTAAAAGGGCAAGATGTTAATGTTCCACTGTTGAAAATTCCTAGTAATTAATAATTAACTAAATAAGCAGAGTTTTTTTTTTTTTCTCTCTACCTACCTCATCTTTGGTTGTCTCCTTGTATTTATATAATAATATAGAGTAATTAAATGATGGCAGGAAAAGTGCTTCAGACCTGACATCAGCATAACAATGGATGTATTGCTCATCCTCCCAGTCTTAAGTAGTGCCCTTTCTAAAGGAACAAATGGAGGGGGCTGATTATACTTGTTGTCTTTATTTTTCCAGAGTTTCCAGTTTCCCATAGGTTTAAATTGGAGCAGAGAATTTTAACTTTTATCTTTAAAAGAGAGGAATGATGAGTGAAAATTACAGACCCCAGCATGCAAAGCAGCTTCCTAGTGCTGATAAAACAAAACAAAACAAAGCAAAACAACTACTTAATGAGTTGTTTCATCTCCCTGAGATATTCCTTATCAGTAAAGAGGAAGATGACCAAGGTCACTGTAAAGTGCCTTTACACCAAATTTAGCCTGAAAAACTATGCTTTGTCCACACCTGTTTTACATTGTGCCTGAAGGAACTAGAGGGAAAATGCTTAAACAAACAGCTGGTTGTTAAGCTTTTACTGTGTCTCATAACAATGTCAATGATAACTTAAAGCTTTGTACTTAAAAGCATCTCTCATCCAAGAAACCTGAAGAGCTTTACACATGATAACTCAGTAGCGCTCCCAACACATCTCTGAGGGAAGTAGGAGGCAGATATGATCTCTGGTGTGCATATGGAGAAACCAATGTATAAGAATGGTAAAACACTTCCCCCTCCCCCCATTTCTGCAATGGAAAGGATTCAGCAGCAGTCCTGGGAATAGAATGTATGTCTTCTGACTATGGTCTTTCTGGGTAGGCCTTGCAGCACATACTTAAGGAGGAACACTCTCCAGAAAAAGACTCTATTTACAACCATACCAAAGAATAATTCATGCTTTTATAGACATTACTTAAGTGAGAATCAGTAAGCAAATTTATTTTCCAATCGCCCGTTGTGATTGCCTTTATACAGTTATGCTCCTGGTGTGATGCAAAGACCATTGACGTTGGAGTCAGATTGACTCAACCACTTTACTAGCTGTTAGATGTGCAATCTCTCTAACCTCTCTGAGACTGTAAACTTGGTAAAATGATATTTATCATGCATCACAGCTGTGAGGATTACACAACTATTTTTGCTGCACCTATCTTTGCAATGCCCATAGTCAAGATAGGATGTTTCTCACTATGTTAAACATTAATGTAAACTCTGCATTAGTCATTCAGGTGTCATTAAATTCATAGGCAGAAGAAACTCAATACCCACTGTTTTTTCTCAGCATAAAATGCCAAAAATAAAAAGATGTTAAATATCCCTCCCCATTCAGATTTCATTTTGGAAGTTACACATTGTAGATTTGTCTATGCTAAGTAAATCCTCTAGTTTAGTGAATTTCTCCAAAGGAAGAAAACATTCTTTCTGTTTTTCTATAACATTCACATAGTATTCATAAATGCCTCATCCATCCATTTATCAACTTACATTATCTTTTACCATTTCATAAGTGTAACTTTTTATATAAATCACATTTTCCAATTATAAACTATATATACTTAGTATATAAAAGTTAAATGACACAGATATGTGTAAAAAGGAAAACATGAATATTATTTGGTGTGTTTTTCTTTAAGATTTCTCCCAAGAATATATTTCTCAGAGTACATGTTTTGTCTCTAATTAGTGTATGAGAAGTATTATAAAAAGAAGTTTGTGTAATGGTTACCTCAAAGGCTACTCTTCACTGAATTTCCATCAGGCTCCAATATTTATCTTCTTATCTTCCATGGTTCATATATATAATAGTTTGTTTTAATATTTTTTAATTAAACTTGTTTACAGTTTAATTGTTCTCCTAGACGTTTATGGTTTAGGAGACTGTCAGTGGAATGAGTTTCCCTGTTGAATGATTGGTGGATCTGGAGTTCATACCATTGGTGTCCACCTGGGAAGCAGGGCTTAATAGTCACTATCTTCTGGATTGCTCTTGTCATGCTCAATTTATAGATGCTACCATGTAAATTCATCAAATTATATGACAGGGCAAATCAAGCATGCAAATCATGTACCATAGTGGTAAGAGTACTGCATGAACAATAAATAACAGTATCCTAAGATGGAACAAGCCCAAGCTTGCCTTCATAAGTGACCATTTGCTTTTGTGCAAATCCTTGGCCTATACTTACACCTTTCTCATAATGTAAGCATTCAGACAAAAACTTGAATATAGAGAATATAATCTTGTTGTATCCTTCCTGGGAAAATGAAACAAAACAAAATAAAACAAAAACAACTAAGTGGCATGGAGATCCCTCAAAGGCTTGCTACCATTGAGAATCAGCATTATTTAAGATTTACAATAATCAATATTAAGATTCAACTAAGGGTCATCAGTTGTTGTAGACTAGGGCATTTTAAATTTGGCTTTAATTTTAATTACCTTCACATTTTTGCATCAAATAGCAAAGCTGTTTCTGCTTTGTTGAGAATGGTCTCCCTCTATCTGCTTCACATAGGTGTTTGATGGATGCATGGTTGGAAAGACACATACATACATAATGTATTGGTATAGACAAGTTGGATGGAAGATTAATAGAGAGAGGGATACATGAATGGATGATGAACTGATGGGAATGTACTGTGAGTTCCCTTTACAGGCAGATATGCCTGGCTATTTTTTTTATCAGTCTTTTTAAAGAACTTGAAATTTAAATAAAATCTCAATTAGTTAAGGCAGAAAGTTAATTCTTTTCAAAATCTTACAGCAGATGCTGTGAGAATCAAAGACAGGTGGCTTAAGAATTGCTAAAAAGAGCCATCACTTGTCTTTTTCTTTTTGTATATCCTTTCCCCCCCACAATTTCTTATAACTGTTTTTCACATTTTTACCTTTCTAATCTTCATCTTGCTTTTCTTTATATGTATATATTCTACTTCACTGTTTACTAATCTTTACTGTCAATCTCAGTGGTTTTCTCTTTTTTGTCTTCCTAATGTATGTCCAAATATGACCACTTATTTTAGTTTTTGCCTTTTATTATAAGGGTGCAGAGTAGAAGGAAACAGGAGGAGGTATACCATTAGAAAAGAAAAATGAAGACTTTTTAAATTTGCCATTTTTGCTCTTGTGGTAGTAAACATTTTCTACCCAACCCCTAATCAAAGAATGGGAAGAAGATGCAAAGAAATGGGAAGTTAAAGATGTGCAAATATCAATAAAAATAGGAAAGGGAAGAAGTGAATTTATGCCAGTACTATAATAGAGGGGGTTTAGTGAGGCATGATCAAGAAGGACATAGCCAAAAAAGTATTCATAATGATACCATTCCTCCTGAAAGAAAGTCATGCCTTCAAGAATTTAAACCTAATAACCCTTTGATGCCACTTACTGATTATAAGCTATACTTTATATTATTGACTTTAACTTATGTGTATAGTGTGACAAGGCATAGAAAAATTTGGCTGTTTGGATATATCTCTCTGTATGTTAATTTATTCATCATTGGAATTCATGGCCTGCATTCCTTCATTCATGTTGTATATTCCCAGAATCCCCTAAACCTTAAGTAAATCATTATTCCAAGAAGGAAGGTATTTTGAATACTATGTCCTTTGTTGACTTTGTTTTTTTCTTTCTTTTTTTTTTTTTTTTTGCAGATGTATACTTATGGGTCTTAGCCAGAACTAAAAGAAAGTACAGTAAAACCTTGGTTTGCAGGCATAACTCATTCCAGAAACATGCTTCTTCTAATCCAAAGCACTCATAGATGAAAGTGAATTTTAAGAAGCATTGGCTCAGTTGTGATCATGTGATGTTCAGCATCATATACTACTCAAATTGCAACACGTCACTAGTTTATCAAGTAAAAATTTAGTAGAAATGTTTGCTCGTATTGCAGAACACTCGCAGAACAAGTTACTCTTAAGCCAACATTTTACTGTATAAAAAGAGATATTTAACTGCCATGAGAAAATCCTATTTGGGTTTGCCACAAAGTGAATGTAGGGAAAACCCAGAAGTCTCATAAAGCTTTTGCCAGATAATTTTCTGGGCAAGAACACTAATAACAAATTTTAATTTTTTTTCTAGTTTATCCAACTTTATATAGTTTTTTTTTCTGTTCTTCTTACTATGATTTACATACATCCTTCTTGACAGATCAGAAGGGTGGATTCTACTTCTCAGTTACTTATTAAGTACATTTTTAACATCTGTGGGTTCAGTATCTTCACCTGAGGGGGGTGAAAATGATTAATCTATACCACCTCTTATGAGCCTTATAGATCTAAATATTTGAGACTTATTAAAAATTCTCCTTTTTCTCATTTTATTATTAACATTCTTGTTCATCATAAAAGTGCTCATTTTAAGGGGGCTTTGCATGTTATTTACTTGTTCATTTAACGTTAAGATGTAACACCTCCTCTCTAATTATTTATCATATTGGAAACATTTCATATTACTGATGTATTTATTACCATCAGTGTGTCAGTCAGATAAAACATCTCAAAGAGTGGCATTTTTGCAATCCAGATAGAGAAGTCCCCACCACTGTCTGTCTCCTAGACAGTGCCCACCTATCATCTGCCCATATCAGGAAGATAAGTAAATGGTTCATCTTCCCCATACAAATAATTTAGTAGCTTGTCTGTCTAGAAGGTAATAGCATAGCATCCGCAATTCCTGCAACTTTGATAGTGTAATATAATAGGATATAAGACACCCCCAAACTGCAACGCAGTTTGCCCTGTTGTTAAGAGTGGGAAATTACTCTGGGCTCCCACTCATAAAAATACTGTGGTCAACACCACTCATCTATGCTTGTTCATTGAGTCTTTTTGAGCTGCCTACCTCTAAGAAGTAAATCCATTCCTTTTTTTTTTCTACCTATGTCGTTGACAGTCGACATTTATTTGAATATAAAACTCCTGCTTCTGAATTAAATGATCTGGATCTGTGTTTAATTGCTATTTCCCATTGATTCATCTCTTGTTAATAAGCCTTTTTTTTTTGTATGATGTTCTATCTAAAGTCATAAGTTGCATTATTATACCCACCTCAGATACAAGAGAATGAGACATTTTAAAGGGAGAGAAATAGATGTGGCATATATTTGAAAACTGTATACAAGAGAAGAAGAAAAATAATTCTAGGTAAAAGTATGATATATATTTCTCCTTTAATTTTAAGCATGGCTTTTGATATTTAATCTAAAAAAGATAATTTTGTTTCATGCTTGGAATCATGTGATCTGAGGTCGGTTGATGAGAAGAAAAAAAGTTTATTTTACTCAATGAAATTAGAGTATTTCTATTGTGATCTATAAAGATACAGTTTGCTTGTCATCAGTTTCTTATCATTATTGTTATCTTTGTAAAAATAATGAAAGTATGTCTTCCTTCACCTATACAACTTATGTGTTTTTACCCACCCATTATCCATCCATCCATGCATTCATCCATCAATGAATGTTACATGTTTTCCATGCATACATTGTGTAAGGAACAGTGCAAGGAACCAGGAACTGTCCTCAAGCTATTTACAATGACTATCTATTCAGGCCAATTAATCCTAGTAATAATTGGGCATATTTTTACTTTATTAGAATCTTCAGTAGGGCAGGCAGAAATTAATATTGTCTGAAAAATTAAAAATAGAATTTCAGCTTTCACTATTACATCATAAGTACCAGATACTTAAATTTGATTTTGTAGGAACTGAATCTAAAACTTATAATCAGGGGTGCCTGGGTGGCTCAGTCAGTTAAGCGTCCGACTTCGGCTCAGGTCATGATCTCTCGGTCCATGAGTTTGAGCCCCGCGTCAGGCTCTGTGCTGACAGCTCAGAGCCTGGAGCCCATTTCAGATTCTGTTTCTCCCTCTCTCTCTGCCCCTCCCCCTCTCATGCTCTGTCTCTCTCTGTCTCAAAAATAAATAAACGTTAAAAAAATTAAAAAAAATAAAACTTATAATCAATGTAATCATGGAACTCATAGAATATTAATATTCATTCTTGCTTTTAAAAATCTACAGTAAAATTTCAAAGAGTGAACTCTTTTACCATTTGTTTATTGAACTGTGAATTAAAATTAAGTGAAAAATATTTTTCTCATAAATCTCTTATTTTTAACATGTAAATGATTCTAAGCCAAACTTAAATTTTGACAGTTTTTGTGTTGTTAACTAATCGTGTATGAGAGACATTTATGTCAATCTTGAGAAAATATGTAAAATAATAAGTATATATATTCAATCCATAAATTTTTGAGAACACATAGACTCATTTCAATTAGACTTTTAGCTAAATTTCATTAATGTAGACTTGGTTAATGCATGTCCTCCAGGTTGTAAATTGAGATGATTTGTATCAAAGAATTTTTTTAATACTCATATATATGGATTAATACTTCCCAGATTAATTTAGAATTAATGGTAGATATTTATTCAATAAACATGTATTGTAAAAGGAAATTCTATGGTGCATATTTAGGTGACTCAGTGTATTTATAGTGATTTTTATGGAAGTAGAAATCCATTATTCATACTCCAACTCCTCAGCATCTTTTTTACGAATCCTCCATCTCAACCCCACTGCCCTCTGCCTCTTAAGTTGCTGTCCTGACTCTGTTTTACATATATACTCCCTTTTAAACAAGAATTTGCTCCACATGTTTAACCCACTTGGCTTCCCCTGTTGTTACTATTCATGCAAGGAGAGTTCTCCAGTCCTTAGTTCTATCTTTTTTGACAGCAGTTGTTAAGATGGAAATGGTGTCTGTCATCATGGAGATTACATTCTACTAGATGTCTTATGTTTCTAAAACTTTCTTAAAATGCTGTTCCTTAGATGAAATATCTTTCATCTTTCAAATGAGCATAATTACCTCTAACTGACTGGTTGTTCTTGTTCTAGTTTTGTAGTAATTCACATATGCATATAGTTAATGCCTTTAGAAGTATGGGTATTTGGGGACATTAAAATTTTATAATGAACATTCACCCATTGGTACACATGTATAGAAAATATTGGGTTCCTGTCCATTTTTGTCATTGCAAAGGAAACTCATTAGAGGTAGACCATTAAGTGCTGCATTATATTTATTTGTTAATTTTAGAAGCATTTATTAAATTTTCATTGGATAAAGGATATAGGAAGTTAATGAAGCTTTCTTTAAAGGAGATATACATTTCTTTTACATTACAAAGAATAAAATAATAATTTAGAGTAATATAGGAGAGATGTTATATATATGGCTATATATGTAGAGCCACATATATGTATAGTCATATATATGTAAAGCATGTATATGTCTATGTATGTATAAGCATATATATAAAGTATGTGTATGTATACACATATACATATATATAGACAAAGTATGCATATGTATGTGTATATATATATGTATATAGACATATATGTGTATAGCCATATATACAGAAAGAGAAATGGAAGGAGACAATTACCTGAGTTATTTGCTTACTTGTAAATATTTTGGACCGTTGGACAAGTAATTTAACCTGTGTGGGCTCAGTCTCTTATCTGTAAAATAAAGGGACTTGAGGTAGATCACCTACAATGCCTCATTTATTCAGAGATTTGCATGTAAGAAAACCCAACTCTTACTAGCTTTAGAAAAAGTAATTGTCCCTACAGATATGAATGAAAATTGCTTCAGGATGCAGTGGAATCTAAGTTTCTACTTTTTGTACACTCTTGTTTTTTTCTTTATCCACCTCCTATTTCCATGTTTTCTCATTTCTGGCTTCTTTCTTCTGTGCTGCTTATTGACTTTTCCATATATTAGAGGACTGCAGGGTTGCTGGGAGCACTAGGCTTACACCTATAATTACAGACTTATAACCATAACGGAAAAGAAACTTTCCATGCCAACACCATGTAGGAAATCTCTGGGAGGGTTATCATTAGTCTTTGTGTATTGTCGAGGAGACTGTAAGCCTTATTTCTCAGCATACCTATTAATAACATTCTTTTAGCTAAAAAATCTAGTTTGGGCAATAAATTATTTAATCATCCTACCTTGGAGAAGACTAATTAACTTGGTTTAGGTTTTATGCCTTCTCTGGAGTAATCACTGTGATCAGAGGAATGAGATACAGTGATTGTCCTTATCTGGATCATAAGCTAACAGTTGAGACAAGAGACTTGGGGCAATGAGATTGTCAGCTTCCAGTGAAAATATGAGTGGATGATAAGGGAGCAGTCCTAGTAGATAAGAGTGGTTTCAACCAGATGAAAAGTATAAAGATGTACTTACTGCATAGGTGAAGCACACATATGTCTATTGTATCATGACCAACTACAACATATACGCAAAGATTGCTGAATAGAGGTATAATTAGCATTAGATGGAGTTTTATAGCATCTAGGATTACACATAGCAGATTTAATGTTTTGAAATTGGAGGCAATCGTAGTGTATATTGTAAATAAATCAGTTAAATTGTACATATATATGTCTAATTATGTATATATATTCACATATATATTCAGCTTTAATTTCACTTAATGTCCATAAATAGTATTTTAGTTATTAGAAAACTAATTTAGTAACATGATTAAGTTGATTTTTGTATAAACGACCAAAATGAGTTTTTTGTTTAAACCAAGATGTTGGAATGTGTGTGTGTGTGTGTGTGTGTGCGTGCGCGTGTGTGTGTGTGTTTCAATTTCTTTTCTTCTAATCATTCAGATAGTGAAACAAGCTGATTTTACATTTAAGTTGTGCAAGTAACGTGTACACATTCTGCTTTTCCTAGCCAGGCCTAACCTCAGTCAGCAGTTTTATAGGATGACCATTTTCAGGGAGAGTCAAGATCTTTTTTAAATGAAAAGTGAAATGAAAAATGAAATTCTATTATTCCTAATAGAATTACGAACAGTACCTTACAAATAGTACCTTAATGAGTTGATGTGTCTATTTGTTCCTTAGACATATTAGCCTAACTTTGTTTTTTAGTTCTAACATGTGAAATCACAAATAAAATACATAATTGTCACTTTAAAATAGAATCATATCAGCTGTTTTTACAGTATTTTTAGGCTATGAGTCACCAAATGTTTTCTTCAATGAGAGAGTGAAGTGTATTATTGAAAAATGACAGTGGTTGAATTTTCTACTTTGGCTTTCTATATTGGGCAATGAAAGCATGAAGTAAGATTCTTCATGGAGTGGCAAGTAGTTTAGTTCTTTTCATAAAAAAAAATTAACTACCTACTGTACATGAGATATCGTTCTAGACAGTGAGGATGCAAAAATAATGAGACCAAGCCTCTGATCTCAGGATTACAATCTACAGAGTGAACAGACTTGTGCAACTTAATAAATGTATGTAACAAATGTGCATATATCTCTATATGTATATATAAGGTATTATTTAGCAGAACATATGTAGCCTTTACCCGGTCTTTTTTTCACGAATAGTGAAGTAATTATTAGTATGAACTGCTATGCTCTAAGCTATTCAGAGGAAGAAAAACTTCATTTTACATAAAAGAAGAAGGGCATGTTAGGTATGTTTGCAAGAGATGACTACACATGAATCTTGAAGGATTCTAAGGGATGATCAAGTCATCAAGGGAGGGTGTAGAGTGACATAAAGAAATCATTTTTGATGTAGAGTACAATGCAAAAAGCCTTTACCCAACCAATCTTTCCTGGATGTTATATGGAAGTTCTGAGATATTACATATATGGCAAAAAAACAGAGGGATATTAAGTAACCAATAATTTATGAGAAGCCTTTATGTCTCAGGTATCCTGGAAGCCAGGGTTGGCGCAGAAAAAATAAAGCTAAAGCAGAACTGTATCACTGATATCAGTGGGCCTTCTTTTAGGGCATCTGTATGTAAGTGATTCCTTTCTAAAGGTGAGGGTGAAGAGACAGAATTTGCTTATAGGTCCATCCCATGGCACTTAGTGCGTATACACAGGGGGCAAAACAGAAGGATCAAACCATTACAAAGACCTGAAGAAAAGTGAATCAAATTACTAAATGAATCAAAGTGGAGTATGAAAAATATGCACTCAGGAAAAAGAAAAGTGTTATTTACAAGGAACAAGATCAGAAGTGGCTTGAAATGGTACTGATGTTGGCAAGTGAGGTGTGGAAGAGCACCCAACTTTTGGGAAGCTTAGTGACAATGCCACCGCATTTCTTATCATTTCTTGGTAATTTTTTTTCCTCTCCGTAATAAAAGAGTCTCTGATTTTTCACCAGTACTCAATTGGAGTTTTGTAGATTGCCCATTTCTAGTGCTACTCCTCTGTCTGATCCTAACCAATTTGCCTCATTATGTTTCTTCCCTTTTTTAGTGTTTTCTTCAGGGAGTCCCTGCCAATTTCACTCCTTCAACATTTCTCTATTTTATCTCCTTATTTTTCTCCTTTATCATCACTACTCATAGTCAGGCCTATATTATTTCTTGCTTGTATCATTGAAGGAACCTCCCACTTGCTTCAGTGCTCAGTGTTGCATGTCCAATCTATTCTGTAGATTGTAGGCAGAGTTTACTAAATATGATTCTACGTTAATTAAGTCATTGCCTTTCTTATAATACTTCAGTTGCTGTTCATTATTTTTAGAATAAAATTAAAAATTTCTTCCAAAAGCAAACAAATTCTTTGTAATCTTGCCCTTACTTATCAACTTCCCTAGTTTCATTTAAAAGTATTCCTGCCTACCATCTCCGACCTCTGCCTTCCTTTGGCTTTTCAGTCCATTTTAAATTGAACTACACTGACCTTATGTGTCTTCCAATGTGCCATTTTCTCTTTCACAGTTCTTTTTCTAATACTTCTTCTAACTCCAGCTCTTCCTTTAGTCTTTATTTCAATTTTCACTCCTTCTGGGAGGCCTCCCCAACCCACCTGGGTCTTGGTTAGGTATTTAAAACATGAAGAGTCCTTTTATGCTGAGGTATTATTCATGATGCTTACCTTCTAAATCACCTTGTCTGTGATTCTAGTAATTATCAAATATTCTTCACCCTCTTTGAATACTCATTTCTAAAATTTCTCCAAACACAGGCATATTTGAGTAATTTTTCCATGTTGTCCAAGGATTACATGGCACAAGAGCCATCTATTTCTTTATTCATTAAAATAATAAAAAATTCTGGGGTGCTTGGGTGGCTCAGTCAGTAAGCATCCAACTCTTGGTTTCAGAGGTCCTCATTTTGCGATTCATGAGATTGAGCCCTGCATTGGGCTCTGTGCTGGCAGAGTGGAGCCTGGTTGGTAGTTTCTTTCTCCCTCTCTCTCTGCCCCTTCTTTACTCATTCTCTGTGTCTCTTTCTCTCTCCAAATAAATAAATAAACATCAAAAAGTTAAAATAATAAACAAATATTATTAAAACTCTCTGTCTCTCAAGGAGCGTTTGAGATAATGAGTCAAATTAATCAGAAAGACAACATTTTTGATCACACTTCGTTGTCTCATACTATCTTCTGTCTCCTAATTCTACCCCCCTCGTCAATGAGCACTCACTCTCAACAGTAAGTTATTTGTGTTTTTTTAACTATCTTTTTGATCAGTGACTATCTATTGAGCAAATACTGTGAACTAGTGTTAGTATATTGAGGATATAATTGTAATCTCAAGATTAAAATGCAGTATTATAAAGGCTAATTATGTCTTTATTTTATGTTTTAAATTTATGGTTCATAGTTCTTTACTCGTTTTTCTACATTGAGTATAAACTTTGGGATGATAAATACTATTTTATTTACCAATTCTGTATCATAAGTCTGCTTCTGGATATAGAATACTATGTACAAGAGATATTTAGCTCTATTTTAGCTCTATTCACAGAGAAGACAGCATGAGAAGAAATTATAAAACAATATACAAATTCCTCAGGTCAAAGGCAGGCATCATAACAAATTTACTCTCCAAGTCAAGGAGAGTATTATGCCTTTCCTGGGGTTATGAAGGTAACCAGTGTCTGAGTTTGGCCTGAAGCCTACTATTTCTAACCATGGTGGAAACATACAACTGTCCATGATAAAGGAGAAATGTGTGCTTTCTTTGACTAGTCCCTTTCTGTGAGATATTGTTCAGAGCAATTCCAATTTATTTTATACTGTGAGAACTCAGGCATTTGGCAGGACTATATTGCCTGACTGTTTATTCATTCATTTATGTATCATCAAAATAATTATTGAGCATATGCTTCTTGCCTTGTGATATTCTAATACTGGGCAATAGAGATGTGAACAAAATATACAAAATTCCCTGCCCACAAGAAGTTAATATATTCTAGTGGCGGGAAACATATAATAATAGAAATAAATAAGTAAACATTTAGGAATAGGCAGGCAGGAGGCTGGTATGGAGGAGTGGAGTGAATGGTGGAAAGGGAAAGAGGTGAGGTCAAAGAAATAATGGAATGTTTGTACGGTTTTATAGATCACTGTTAAGATGTTAACACTATCCAGACTAAACTTTAACATTAACTCTAAAATGTGAGGCCACTGAAGGGTTTTAGGGAGGTAAGTGACATCGTCTGACTTGTTTTCAAAGGACCTCTTGGCTCCTACGTTGAAAATGGATTGCAGGGTGCAGGATGGAAGCAGGGAGACTCACTATCAAATTTAATAGTATTATAGGAGAGAGATAATGATGGCTTGGCAAAAGTGTTATCAATGGAAGTAGAAGAAGTGATCTTATTTTGGATTTGTTCTGAGAGAAGTGAGATAATTTCATAATAAATGACACATAGAGTATAACAGAAAGATGAATCCAAGGTATTTTGACATGAACAACTGGAAAGATGGTACTTCCAAAAATTGAGATAGTGAAAACAATGTGAGGTGCAGATTATAGAGGGAAAAGGTTGAGAAGTTTGTTTTGTATGTAGTAAGTTTGATTGCCTATTAGACTTCCGAAGGGTGATATTGAATAGACAGATGGATAAAGAAGCCTAGAGTCCAAGGGAAATATCCAGGATGGAGATATGTTGGATGTAGTGATAAATCCTATAGGAAATAAATGGTAACTCTAAAATACCATCTGTGATTTTTAGAAATGTATAATCTGACTGGACATGATAGACACATAAAACTAATAAGAAATGCAAAGTGGTAGATGTAGTATATTTACAAAGTATTTGAGTACCAAAATGGATGATGAAAAACATAGGTGCAGTGACACCTCAGAGAAGGGAGATGTACTTTCAGGAAAGGGTGAAAAGAGAAGACACAATTTGAAATAGCCTAGAAGTACATGTTGAATTTCAGTACTTGCAAAGGGGAGAGGTATCTCAGGCCTAGGCTTTAGGGAATGAGAATACAAAACTCTTGAAACACAGATGAGATCTTCCATCTGTCTAGGAAAGTTTGTATGGAAGTCCCCAAAAAGATTATAAATGGTAGAATTGCTTAAGAAATGATGTGAATACGGGGTACCTGGGTGGCTCAGTCAGTTGAGCTTATGACTTCGGCTCAGGTCAGGATCTTGCAGTTTGTGAGTTTGAGCCCCACCTCGGGCTCTGTGCTGATAGCCCAGAGCCTGGAGCCTGTTTCAGATTCTTAGTCTTCCTCTCTCTTCCCCTTCCCCTCTCATGCTCTGTCTCTCAAAAATGAATAAACGTTAAAAAAATTTTTTTTAAAGAAATGATGTGAAATTTATCTGGTAAAAAAGTATCCTTAACGATTTTTGAGTTAGTCAATAACATATGTGATGCATTGTTTCCTATAAAGGAATCTGATGGCCACGTTGAATTTTATTCAGTTTTGCAAATCCAGTTTCATCACTTCCTCCAAAATATTGTCCAGCAGAGCGCCCTGAAGTCTAATTAATTAATACAGGAAAAAAATGCCTAATTCCATAGCTTTGAAATACTTCTACTATTTTAAAATATAAATAGATGTAACACATTTATAAAAATACTGTTTACATAAAATTATTGTCATGTTTTCAAGTTCATACTTGTGACGGTTAGGAAACAGTCATGTTAATGTTGTAAATTTGGATGCCTGGAGCAATATATATCCTTTTGCTCTAGGCACACTGTCTTTGTCAATTTTTCAGTGACCATTAAAAACCATCCCGTAGAAGAGGAAAGCAACAATGGGAATTAAAGATGTTGAAATACTTTAAATCTCAAAATGTGTTTGCCTTCCATGAAGTGGCTGTACTTGCTCTATTTCTAGTCACACCTTAGTTTTCCAAGCAGACGGTATAATCTAAGTCTTTCTCTGGAGATAATACAGGGAGCAAGCCCCTTCAAAGAAAGGATTTGTGCTTGCTGGCAGCTCCTGGAGCTCTGTTCTGTCTGGTAGTTAAGATCTCCAGAGTGGCTTATGGGCTTTGTGTAATTTCTATCTGCACCCAGACAGCCGGACTTCATTTCATTTTATTTGCATTTAATAATAAGCTGCCTTTCCTTAGCTGTTAAATTGTGAATTATCAAACACTATCAAATCCTCCTTCCCATACTGTGAATACACTTACTTTGAAACAGACCCATTGGTAGCATGCTGGTTCCAGGGGATAGCTGGGCTTCGTGCCATGTATTTCAGGGTGGGAACTTCTCTGATATATTTCTTTTGGGGCTAAAAAATGCCATTTCTGATCTAATGTGAACACAGGGAACAGCAGAGTGAGCTTTGTGGTGGATTCATCTTTAATTATTAAAACAGGAGAGATCATTCATACCTCTTTGAAGTGCTACTTTATTTTCAGGAAAGGAAATGAATGTACTACACTACATGTGAAGCAGGGTAGATAGTGATAGTAAAAAGGAAAAAAAAAAGGAACAGAATAACAGAAGGAATAGAAAATAGAGGGGAATAGTGATTACAAAGAGGAAAGGAACTGTAGAAATGAGAACATTGGACAGAGTTGGCCTGCCTGGTAGGAAGCTGGTGCAGAGCTCTCAATAATATTTGGAAATAAGTGGATTTGAGATCTCTTCACAGATTCTTTGTCAGTTAATATAAATACAACTGTATGTTGGCATCCACTGGGCTTATAAGAGCTAATGATGAAGGAAGGGATGAGGAGAAAGGGGGAAAGATTTTGCGTATTAAAACTTTCTGAGGAATTATGTCCTGTTGTGATAGATTTCAGAGGAAAACCACATATTAGGAAAACCACATATCAAAAAAAACAAAAAACAAAAAAACTGGGGAAGCTAGAACAGAGTGAGTAATTGTGAGGAAGAAAGAGTCACAACCACAATAAAAAGTCACTCAACATCAAGCATCAGATATCTCAGTGTGTGGTTTTTCTTTCTGTCTAAAATTGTCCAGTCCTGGTAATTAGAAATTGAGCATAATGAAGGGGCTGGTCTGAGTCATGCTTTAATGAGTCAAGATTGCAGCAGGCCAGCATCCATTACATGGAAACACTTGTGTGTGTAGCAGGGGGTTGGGGGAGCAAGGTGTCATTTTTCAGGGGAGAAAATTACTAAAGCTCAAGGTGCATTAACAGAATTTGTCATGGGCCTAGGCTAGGCATAGCAGAGGGAGCATGGGGTTTTAGGTGCATTAATGGAGTCTATGATTGTTATTCTCAATGTTGTTATAATCATGGATGATGTATACATTTATAAAAAATTAATTATAATTTAGTTGCTTATCATGCTTGATGAACTTGAGCCTTTTCTGGCTTACAGTGAAATAACCATAAGTTATAGAGTGGGTTGGGACTACAAAGATGTTTCTGATGTACACAGAATGTCGATATTTGCCACTGTAATAAAGTTCTCTCTTATTTGATTGTCCTGTAACCTGATGTATGTGGAAATGAAATGAATTTTCTCTAATAAAGAGAGAAGTGTAGAAAGGTTAAAAAATATTTGCATAATGGGTGCCTTAGATACATACACCTGGAGTCAAAAGACCAGAGTCACTAATACTCCAGCCATAATATCAGTTCCAACCTAGGGGATGCCCATGAAATGGTGCCCCAATGCAAATGAAATAACTAAAGCCTTGCTTTCTTACTGTTTCAGATAAATGTATAAATATACAATTTCATCTAATCTTAATGCCTACAACATTGCAATACACTAAGAACTAATTAGAGACATTTCTAATTTCATCATGGCTTTCTATTCAGTCTATCTATGAAACATTTTCTCTAAGATTCACTTTACTAGATTACAGCTATAAGTTAAAAAGATATCTTAGATTGGACTTCAAAAAAAATGGACCCTGAAATGAGGAGTTGTGTCAAACTGATTTATTGATTTTTCCATTCCAAGGAAAAATCAGTTGATGGTAGGGCAATGGGTATTGGAGGAGAAAAGTCACAATTGAGAGTAAAATATCAGGCAGACTACCACAGAAAGTAAGGCATACTTCAAAGTTGTCCTAACTGAAACAAGAAGGCCCAATTATCCCAACACCTTGAATCATTGGTTAGAGGCTTAATTGGAAGAACACGAATTTGGGAGCACTTTTAGTGCTCCATATGTTGAGGCAAAACAAACTCTAGGAGTCTGAGGCAGACCACTGACAAAAAGACTCAGTTTCTGGCTTTTCTGTTGAATCTCAGTGGGGGACAAAGTATATGAAAATGGCAGAGGATTTGAGGAGATACAGGAGAATGCTGACCCAATCTACTGCCGAGGGTGTGGCACTTCAGAGGCTCCATATTGCCTGCAAAATATGGTTATTGTCATTACTTCTTAGTATAGTCCTTGGTTTTTCTTCCTTGTCCTTCCCCCTCCCATTACTTCTAGCTTTTGAAGTATACCATGCTATTATGTGTTTCCTTGCCTTTGTACATACGTTTCCTTCTCTGGAAGGCCCTTAACTAACCTCTTCTCTCTCTCTCTCTCTCTCTCTCTCTCACTTTCTAAGTTCATGTATTTATTTTGAGAGAGAGAGAGAGAGAGAGAGAGAGAGAGTGGGGTAGGGGCAGAGAGAGAGTCTCAAGCAAGCTCCACACCATCAGCCTGGAACTTTATGCAGAGCTTGATCTCACAAACCATGAGATCGTGACCTGACCCAACGCCAACAGTCAAACACTTAACCAACTTAGACACCCATGTGCCCCCAACCTCTTCCCTTTGATTGGCTAATGAACTCTTGCCCCAACCTGGTTGTGCTACTCAAGCTTTACCTTCTATGTGAAATTTTCTTTACCCAAATCTGGAATAATTGAAACCTGTTCCATCATAAAACTATGACACCTTTAGTTGCTAACATAGGATAATCACACTGAAGTATAACTTTTTAATTTCTGTTTCTGCTTACTTTGGTTATAGTGTCTATGTTTTTATTTATCTTTGAAAACCTAGAACCCATGATCCATGTCTGGCATTTGGACAGTATCAGTGAATTTTGCCGAATGTAACTGAATGTATAGAAAAGAATTTGAGGGGCGCCTGGGTGGCGCAGTCGGTTAAGCGTCCGACTTCAGCCAGGTCACGATCTCGCGGTCCGTGAGTTCGAGCCCCGCGTCGGGCTCTGGGCTGATGGCTCAGAGCCTGGAGCCTGTTTCCGATTCTGTGTCTCCCTCTCTCTCTGCCCCTCCCCCGTTCATGCTCTGCCTCTCTCTGTCCCAAAAATAAATAAACGTTGAAAAAAAAAAAAAAGAAAAGAATTTGAATGTAGGGGACATTGAGATTTTTACTTGGAGGATCCTTTTGAGTTAATGAAGTTTAAACTATCACTCAGTGTAGAAATCTCTGTCTATTGCATTCACAACCAGTGGGAGATTTGGTCTGTTTATTTTAAATAATTTTCCAGCCCAAACTGTCATCTTTAGTTTAACCAAATGGCCTTGAGTAGTAATAATCAATGGTGTGAGTGTTTGCTCCTTGGAGCCTAAATCTCCACACCCTTCTCTTAGTAATTATAATTTATATTTTGCCTAAAATTCCTTTTTAATATTTTAAACAAACATTTCCTAGAGATAGCAAGAGTGTATTCACAGTCAACACTTTCTAAGTTGAGAAGTCAGTAGAGAATACCAATGCTGATTATATATCAATGCATGTTAATATCATGTTCAAAAGTGACACTTTCCCATCCCTGTATATTTCATAGACATTCATGGACATTGCTTGTATGTTTTCCCCTGATTATGTCACTAGAAGGGTCTCCTTTTGCTGAGTCTTTTTCTATGATCCTGCCATACGTTTGTAAATCTTGTAACCAAACTAGCAATGCAGTTTATGGCTTTCAAGTTGGTCAATGTGAAGAGGAAATGAAATATAAATAATAACTGAACAATGTTTTGTCATCATCAAAGGGACAAAGAATATAGAATTGAGACAAGATACAAGCCTATTATAGAGGCAGAAATCATGGGTGATCCGGGAGTGTTATGAGGTATAAGTGATGTAAAAGTGATTGCAATGTGAATTTATGCAGCATCACTGTAACCAAAGAAATCCCTTTTTGCCTGTTATTTTTCACCATTAGAAAGTATCTTTTCTGCTTTTTACACAACTCTTCCCTACCCATTAGGACCTTTATCATCCCTTGCCTATCTACCACAGCTGGAAGTTGGATAGGTTTTGGAATAGACACTAGAGAGCCCGTGTTTGCATTTTTTCCTACCCACCATCTGTTCACAGAATGGATTACAGTTGCCTCCAGTTAAAAAGCAGATTGTCTTGGCCCAAGGTCAGGAGAGAAGTCTCAGCATCCTGTTTGATTGCTGTAAACCTCTTCCCCATCCCTACAAGACAGGAATGTAACATCTGCAATTAGAACTTGGGTCCCTTGACTGGTTCCTCTGGATATTGCTTAGCAACTTTCAACTGGAAATTCACAAAAACACTTTTTCCTTCTTTGTCCTTGCTTCCTTTTTCTTCATTTCAATGTGTTTTCTATTAGGCTCTGTTTTTTAAAGTTTAAGATGCCTGCTGTCATCCTTGATTTACCTTCAGATGTCCTTATGCCTAGAATGTTCAGAGCTGTGGTCCCAATATATATTAGGGCCTGTGAAAAGACCTACTGTTGTCTTTTGCCAAATCACTTTGGCATCATGTTCGAGAGAAAATTTTGTATTTTCTGTCTCTTTACTTTGTTTATTAGTGCCCAGGATCAGAAAAACAGAAGACACTGGAGCTGAAAATTAAAATCTTCCTCAGATTGCTATGCCATCAGTTTGGAAGAGAGATAAAAAGATATATATGTATATTCTTTCTGCCGCTTCTTCTCCCTTCTACCGTGCTTTCTGTTGGCATCTAGTAAAATATTTTTTCCATATCTCAGGGCCCTTATTTTTATTTTAAAAAGGATTTACAAAAGTAGAAATTGTCCTTTTGTTAAATCCAGCCAATTGCAGAGTTATGTACCTTTTGGGCACTGGAGAAGCCTGTTGGTATAAATTGTCCAGAGGTGTAAAAAGGCAAGAGTCATTGAGAATGAAAAGGTGAATGCAAAAATACTCAACATCTGTCTGTTCACCTTTACCTTCAGGTGAACTGACTGAACAGTTACTTGAAATTCTGAAAAGTAGGGTCATTGTATGTATCTTCCTAATGATTTCCTAATTCGTTAGTCAAGTGGCCTGACTTGTTTCCTCAATATTTCTACAACATTTGCTCTGCTACGATATCTTCTTTTTCATATCCATTCTTCTCATATGTTCATCTTCCTTCCTCCAAAGGTCCAACTTCCACCTGTCAAAATTCTAGTTATCCTTCAGATCCAGTGAAAATGTTGTTTCTTCCATTATGACTTCCCTGATTGCATTAGCTGGAGGCCCCAGGACAGAGGATGGTATTTTAGATAAATGGAAAAGAGTATGATCATATGACTGTATTAGGAATACTACGGAAGATTTGTGGTCATTAAGAGTGACAACATAGTTTATAACCAGATGGCAGATCACCTTGAATGTCTATGCAAATAGTTGAATATTAGAGATAGGAAATGTAAAGTTATAAAGATTTTTATGTATCAAAACAGAACATCAAGGAAATTAACTCTATGACCGAATAGAAGATTTATTGGACAAAAGCCTCTCAGATATTCTGTTTACTCCAAGTTCTATCTTAACCATTGTGTCATACTAATTTCTGTGTTATTGGCATTTACTGTGTGCTCGTGACTTTAGTATATTCAAACAGATTTGGATTATAAAACTTTCACTACTGCTTTACTAACCATGTAACCCTGAGCCAGTCTGAGATTTAATTTCCTTATCTATAAAATTAGGAAAATAATATTTAAAATTTCACAAAGTTCTTTTGAGGATTAAAGTAAATAATATATGTAAGGTAATTAGTACTATTTCCAGCTTATAGTAAGTATTCAATAATTGGTAGTGTTAGTATTAATATAAATAATAATAACTATTCCTTGCTTGATTCTTTTTTTTTTTTTTTTAATTTTTTTTTTCAACGTTTATTTATTTTTGGGACAGAGAGAGACAGAGCATGAACGGGGAAGGGGCAGAGAGAGAGGGAGACACAGAGTCGGAAACAGGCTCCAGGCTCTGAGCCATCAGCCCAGAGCCCGACGCGGGGCTCGAACTCACGGACCGCGAGATCATGACCTGGCTGAAGTCGGACGCTCAACCGACTGCGCCACCCAGGCGCCCCTGCTTGATTCTTTAAATCACATTTCAACAAGACCATTGTACACATACCTATTAAATCATCCATGGATAAAGCTCTCTTCATCTAGATAAAATGTTCCTTGTTCTGGGCTAAACTGTGCCCTAATGCCACCTCCCCTCCCCCCCCCAAAAAAAAGAAAAACCTGTGTTGAAGTCCTAACCCTCAGTACTTTGGCATGAGACCTTATTTAGATAGATATAGGGCTTTTACAGAGATAATCAAGTTAAAATGTGATCTTTAGGGTGGACTCTAATCTGGTATGAAAAGTATCCTTATTAGCGGAGGAAATTTGGATATAGATATGTACAGAGAGAAGATGGTGTGAAGTCACAGGGAGAAAATGGCCATTTACAAGCCAAGGACACAGACCTAGAACAGATTCTTCCCTCAGGGCCTTCAGAGGAACCGATTCTGCAGATACCTTAATCTCGGACTTTTATCCTCAAGAACAGGGAGCAAGATTCTGTTGCTTAAGTCAAATAGTTTGTGGTACTTTGTTACAGCAGCCCTAGTAAACTAATTTATACCCCCAAACATTTCCCAAGGCATTCATTATCTTTTAAATTACTTGCTCCATTCAGTGCCCCAAATGATAACTAGATAGGGTAAAAATTTTTAAATAGGATGGCAACCATATTAAGTAAAGCATTCATGTAAAATGTAGACTTACGAAAATCTCTTAACAATCATAGGATACATAGCTTCAAATCCTTGTGAATAATTAATTTGTGAAGATGACTAGAGAATGGAAATGCCCCACTGATGTTCAGACTGGATAGGTTTATAGTTTGCCTACAGTGCATCCTCTTTGCCCGTAAGATTCAACTTGGCCCTAGCCAAGTTGCATTTTATTGCATTCCTTGCACCTTTAGGAGTGCTCTCAAGTAATGGTAACTATAAAAATAAACGTTTGAATGCCAAAGATCTATCTTACATTGATGCAGTCAGCTTATGTGCACTCTTCTATTTGGGACTCTAACAAGTTATTTCATAGAATCATAGCATTTTACTGCTTGCTGAGAATTAAAAGGATTTTAATCAGTTTTGTCATGTGACAAATATGGGAACTGAATTCAGAAGATGGGAAATATCTTGGCCAAGGTTGTGCAGATAATTTCAGTTCTCCCTTACTTCAATCTTCCATTTTAGACTCTTGGAGACAGTTTGATGATTTTTTTCTTTGATTTCCTCCTTCTTGATATTCCTGTGGGAATAAAAGAAGCTAGATTCTTACCCTGTGACTTAGCAGAGCTCAATGACTTATGTGTACCCCTGCTTGTCCTATAATCCAACCAGCTTCAGAGACTGCTTAGCTCCTAGTATCTCAGTAATTCATTTCACGTATTCTGGTTGGTGTTGTTTTGACATACAGCTTTTGCAAGTGAGGGGAAGGAGAGGGAGGGTAAAGGGAGCTTTGCCCCAGGTATCCATGCTGGACTTCTTTGAATTAGGAAAACATAATCATTCATAAATTAGTGTGAGAGAATTGTACCTTCTAAAATTAGATGCGTTTTCTGTGTGGGAGGACAGGTGATGATATGCCAAAAAAGGTGAAAAAATCACAAAACAACCCTTGAAAATTACCTTTTCTCTGCCTAGGATTTTTAGATTGTTCACATATACTGAGAACAATGCACCATCTGTCATCAATATTGGGGATAATCCAAGTGATTCATTAAGTTTATCACTTTATAGATCCCATATTACCTAATATTCCATGTTAATGGGCCTAAATATGTATTTCAAGATGCAATAACTCCCAACCCGCACTGTGCATCAGACCCACCTTGTGGTCTTATCTGAAATAAATTAACATAGATACCCATGTCCCACTTTCAGAAAGTCTGAGTCATTTGGTCTGAGATGTGGATCATATGGCAGTTACTTCTTTGAAATCTTTCCATGTGATTCTTTTTTTTTTTTAATTTTTTTTTTCAACGTTTTTATTTATTATTGGGACAGAGAGAGACAGAGCATGAACGGGGGAGGGGCAGAGAGAGAGGGAGACACAGAATCGGAAACAGGCTCCAGGCTCCGAGCCATCAGCCCAGAGCCCGACGCGGGGCTCGAACTCACGGAGCGCGAGATCGTGACCTGGCTGAAGTCGGACGCTTAACCGACTGCGCCACCCAGGCGCCCCTCCATGTGATTCTAATGTACAGATCGTTGAGGTCAACTGATTTAGTGATTCCGTAAGCCAAGGCAATTGATGTGTGAGATGTATGAAATATATTAATATTCCTCAGAATAAAGATGGTAAAGTGAGAGCCACCCTCTTCCTGAGTTGAGATCTGAGATAGCAGAAGGAAGCCTAGGAAGTAACCAGAGAAAGTCTGGAGGATGCCTTTTTAATCTTTTGTTCTTCCCCAAAACATATGGCACATCATTTTTATCAGAAGAAGATGACAGGTTACTGTGCATTGCCAAGCAGAGATGGGTCAAATAATTCTCTGCCTTCGTGAATGAATTTCATCCTAAACAAGTGAAATAGATTTGTACTTATTTAATTTAACAAAGCCTTTTTATATGGCTTGGTCTGAGGTTAGTAGGTTTGTATGTCAGATGACGGAGGAAAATGCTGGTTAGAATGCAGCTATTATACACAAATATACTAATGAGCAAACTATGTGTGAAAAATGGGTGAAAAATGGGTAATTGTCACTAATGCCTTGCTAATGTTTTCATAATGATCCGTCTAAGTACTAAAGCTAATTATTGTCATGGCAATTTGGCCCAACATCACTGGGATGATCCTGGCATTGGTGAACAAGAATACGTGTTGCCAGTTTGCTATACACTTTGAGTCTTTTTTCCTTTTTGACTTCTTGTACACATGCTGTATGTCATTTTGTATATGTTTCTAAGTATGTACTTATATACTTCATTTTCCTTTTATTTTCTTGTTTTCCAAGCTCTGTGTTTCATCTTTTTCTCCTATTTCCTTTTACTTTTTATTTCAGACTCAATAGCCCTGCGATCTAATCTTGGTTTTACTGTAATGGCAAATCATTTCATCTCTATGAGCCTTTTTCCTTAAGTATAGGTATAAAGAAACTAGATAAACACTAATGTCCTTCTTCAAAATAGTAGACTTCTAGATTTCTCTTGCATGTCTGCTCTATGGTGGTATCCATGACTTCATTTTTATCAACTTTATTTATCACCATGAGTATTCATTTTGAACCATAGTTGTAGCAAACAAAGTGCCTACTATTAGTAGTCAGTGGCACAGGAAATGAAGTTCCTCTGCTACAGAGATGTAGATGAGGGAGAAGAAAATAACCTTCAAATATGAAAACATACTTCTAAGTACATTACACTGTGACACTACCACATTCAAATTTTCTCCTAGGATAGATATTATTATGGAATAATTTTTCATTAATAATCTCTTAAATAAATTATTGTAGCAATGACTTGGATCTGTATAGCATCTAGGGAAGAGATTAGATCTCTTATCTCAGTTTATGACTTCCCTAAGAGATACTAGGGGCAGCTAGTAATTATCCTTTATTTTTATTTTTTATTTTAGGTAGGAAGCAAGATTTGGCCCATTGTCAACCCTTGCCTTACAGTCATGTCCATATTGTATGGTCCTGAGACACTTAGCCCAAAAGAAATACTGATGTTCACATTCAGGTGCTCTTAACAAGGGATATTAACATATCAAGATGCATTAAATTGGCATCTAAGAGGTGATATCTGTGCTATTCAACTTGACAATCATTGAAAGCAAGACCCACTTCTGGAAGGGATAAAATTTCCAATAAGTAACCTGAAGTCTTGAATAGAAGATTTCCCAATTTTGTCCAAAGCTCATTGGACTCCAGATATAGGTTGTTGTCTAGGCTATGTCCAGCTCATGCAAGTGATGTGTTTCTGCAAAATAATGCTAAAGTTGAAAATCTAAAAAATGATTTTTTTTCTTTTCTTTCCCATATACACTTCAATTGTGACTTTCCCTGAGGGAAAAGTTGAAGTGTATATGAAGTGTATATTCAGTCATTCACATATATATATGTATATGTACACACACACACACATACACATACATACTGTGAGACATAATGAAGAATGTATCTTTTACAATGCTAATACTGTCTTAATTTTTGGTGATGAACAATTCATATTCACTTCATTCTCTTATACAGTCCTCAATAAGAAAAATTAGTCAAGATATAACCAATATGCATGATCCTTCATACACTATAATGCATACATGCATATATCTGCATGCCCACACAGTGCTAGATATGTCAACTGGTTAATACCTGTATAATTGGGCAGTCCAAATAACCCTAAAATTTTGTATATCTTCAATAGAGAGTGCTTAGTTGAGAGAGACAAGTGGAAATGCTCCAGGAGAGAACCCACCAATTTATTAATATTCTTCACTTGTTTGGATCTGATAAAAGAAAAAAAGAGTAGCAAACAAAGGGTAAATAGGTTTTTTTAAAATAAATCAAGCATTTCTTCCTATATGAGTGCAAGTGAAGTCTAAAAACCTAAGTACATTTTGTCAGAATTCAGTTCAATGTGGATGGTTATATCCTGTACAATAAAGAATATAAGAAGCAGTGTTTCTTTCAGCATTCTGAATTTCCTGAAATAATTTTATTAGTAATAAGATGATAATTCCACACTACTCTTACTATTGCAATAATAATAATGGATAAAAACAAAAAGCAGAAAACTATAATCAATCTGGGGCACTTGGGTGGCTTGGTTGGTTGAGCACTGGACTCTTGATTTTGGCTCAGGTCATGATCTTGTGGTTTGTGGGATTGAGCCCCATGCCAGGCTCCACACTGACAGCACAGAGCCTGCTTGGGATTCTCTCTCTCCCTCTCTCTCTATCCCTTCCCTGCACTCTCTCTCTCAAAATAAATGAATAAGCTTTAAAAAACCTTATAATCCAAAGAGTCATCAATAAGAGAGTGCTTGAAGCTATCATGGTATATTCATAATATGAAATGATAAAAATTTGAAAAATTTGAAATTGATAAAAATGAGTTATTTCTGAATCTATTCGATGTCGAAGAATGTCCACGACATATGAGAAGAATGTGGTTTAATCATTTGTTCATATTCATCTGGCCTGAAATCGGTTGCATTAGATTTTATATACCAATTTCCCTAAATGTAAAGCCATTGTTATCATCAAAGTGTTGTAATCACACAGTATATAGGGTAGTGTCCTAAAAAGGCTCCAGGTATATAGAGTTTTACACATGGAAAGCCAATGATTACACAATGCTGAATCAGAAATTCTGAACATAGAAAGGAACTTGGGCAAGATTCATAGTTTATGACAATGACAAAGTTTCCATCCTTCAATTCTATATTTGTTGGCAGGTGGGTCTTTTCCATTATGACATTGTCTATGGTTATCCATGTTAAACAAATTTCCTTTCTTGCCAAAATATTTCTTCTACTCCTGCTTCCTCTATTTATCACAAATCTTTCTGTGCTGGTTCTTATGGTTTCTACCTCTTGTCAGACATTTTTTTCCCCTTTTAAACCCTCTAATTACCTATAAAGGATTCTTCAATATCATTTTCAGTTTGACCAACTTTTACTTCTATTCCTCTTGCCCACCTAATCCCAAAAGATTTTGATTTGAATAGTTTTCCAAGAATGTAAGTTACATGTTGTCATTTATTTGTGTAGAACCCTCAAAAATATTTCCAGAGCTATACAAATAAAATCCAAGTTCCTCCCCCAGCCTACAAAGGCCATACGTCGTTTGGCTTTTTTCTAACTTCCAATAACATGTACTCTACTCTTCATGACTCAGGCTAGCTATACTCTTTTGCTGAAATGCCCAGCCCTGAATCTCTGAATTAGGGTCTTTGTTGCTTTCTCAGACTCAGAGAAGTTGCTCTGGCCACCTAAACACTTTCTATATCAGCAGACTGTTTTAATTCTCAGCACAACATTGAGAACATATAAGGATATATTCTTGGTTATATCAGTGAAAAATGATCATCTTTGTAATTACTATAGCAATAAAATTTATAGTCAGTAATACAATCAAATTGTCCACTGATGCTTTTATGTCTTTAAAATTTACCTTAAGTAATAACATTCAGAATGCCTGCAAACACACAAATGCTCTTCTTAATAAGAAAGAACTTGTTTATATCATGGTAGGACTCACTATTTTTTTTCTAAGCAATTACTGATAGTAAAAGAACAGATCAAGTATAAGTCTTGTTTTATTTGTTATTTCTGCCACCTAGGAGTGTGTTACCTTGGCCAATTTAACTTTGTCAAGTTTCAATCAGCTGTAAACTTAAATTGATACTATTTATCTTATAGCAACTATCTACCGTTCCAACTAGGTGATGTGGTTTTCTAATGGGGTGGGTGTTCTCATGTCAACCTTATTGCAGTGTTTACAGTCACAAATGACAATTATTTATTTGTGTAATTAGTTTATTTGTTGTTTGCACCACTAGACTCTCATGATATCAGAGATAGTATGTATATTGCAAGTCTGTAAATCATCAGCATCTAATTCAGTGCCAAAACATAGAAGACTCTCAATAAATATTTATTCAAATAATTAACTACTTTAGTTCTTATGAGGATCAAATAATATGATATGTGGGGTGGTTTTTTATGAATTCTAAAAGACACTACAAATATATAGTAGTAAATTATTCTCTCCACTACTGTTATTGCTTCTCATTCTTCTTCATACCACAGAAGGAAGACCACCCTTAAGGTGAGTGGGTTTCCAGAAAGTATATTTTGTAGAGACCTCTATGTGAATTTTAAAATGTTCCCAAATTAGTATGTCTGCAACCTTCTGTTAGCCCAATGTCTTGTGAACCCTTGAAAGAAATATGGTATCAGCCACTAGGAGCAATGTACTAGCTAGGCCACCCACAGGGAATTGGGCCTTGCCACGGGACCTCAGGCTTGACTCAAGTCATGAGCCTTGGCACACTCTGGAGGACAGAGTGTCCTCACACAGAAAAGAGTTTTGGAGGGCACTGCGAAAAGAAGAAATAGATGCACCTGGTTTTAGGATCTAGAGGGAAACAGAAATTTTGATTAAGGCATCCCAAAGTTTAGGTACCCTGGAGGGACAGGAATAAGGTCATGACTTTCCATCTTGTGTCTGGGGTAGAAGAGGGCGTAGTAGACACCTGGGGCTTGGTTCGCTCAGAGAGATGTGTTCAACTGATTTGTTGGCTCTAATTCTGGGCTCCAGTTAACTGGTTACTTTCAAGACAGCTGCATTCTCTGTTTCCTTATTAGTTGAAGGGGACCAATGATGTTTTTCTATTCTATCTCTCAATAATCTATGTGTATATTTTGTGTGTGTCATAGACACACATATTCTTTATGAAAAAAGAAAGGATTCTATAGAATTTAAATATTATTAGCAGACATCGAAATAAAAGGTGAATAGACTATGACTTTGAAGAAAGTGTAGGATATTGGTCAATAAATTAAATAGTGAGTTTTTGTGTGATGGGAAAATAATATTTGAACTGATAGGGTGAAGAAAGGAAGGAATACAAAGGAAAAGGTTTGAAGTTGTTTGTCTTAGAAAGAGTTAAAATTGATAAGACAAGTTCTGTGTCTTACAATATGGAGCTAAAGATTTGGATTTTACTTAATATCTGTGAAGAGATTATTGAATATGGAGCTGATTGACAAAGTTTTAGAAATATTGATTTGGCATTAAGTAATGGATTATATAAATATTTATAGGTGCTAATTGACCTCACAGGGGCATCTTTGAAATGTGTTTTCCTTCTTCAACTTCCTTTAAATTTTGTCTTGGCATCAGTAAAAATATGTAGTCTGTGGGTATCCAGCATGTAAATCCAAATAGTGCTGTTACTAGTTACATGTAGAAACTGTTCTAAGAAAAAATGCTGAAAGACAGATTGGCAAACAGTACAGAAATGTTCTTTCTCTGGCTGAACCCAAAGAACCATTAATAACAAAAATTAAACTATGGCTTTCATTAAGTGTTTGTATAGTTTCAAGGATAAAACTCTAATCCCTTTATAATTGCCTGATATCAGAAGTGTTGTTACTATTTTACGTTTTGTTTTGGAAACATCAGGTCAAGCTCCAGTTTGGCTTGTGAAGATAAAACATTTTTTAGGGGCGCCTGAGTGGCTCAGTCGGTTAAGCGTCCGACCTCGGCTCAGGTCACGATCTCACGGTCCGTGAGTTCGAGCCCCGCGTCAGGCTCTGGGCTGACGGCTCAGAGCCTGGAGCCTGTTTCCGATTCTGTGTCTCCCTCTCTCTCTGCCCCTTCCCCTTTCATGCTCTGTCTCTCTCTGTCTCAAAAATAAATAAAAATGTTAAAAAAAAAACATTTTGTTACTGTAATAAGAAGGAATTATTTTTCATCATACATTTTATCCAAAATGAGAGCCACAAGTTTTTCTATTTGAGAAATAAGTAATTAGATGCAAGAACACCTCATCATTATTATTTAAAATTAACCCTCCTACTGTTTGTTTTACCTTATTATTACCATATTCATCAGAATTCAAAGAGTATTCCTTTTTTTTTTTTTTCAGAGTATACCTTGTAAGGAATTGATAAGACATATAACATTTAACTGTAGCACCTCTCCAACCTACAGATTGTGTTCCAAAATTTTCTGGGCATTATTCTCAGTAATTATTTTAAAGTTCTGAAGAGTGAGTATTTCTATATTAATAGCAAAACTTCCTGAATATTAATGAATTTAGTGTATGGTTGGAGTCAAATAAAAATAATAAAAGTAAATTATATACATAGTAAAAATATGCACAATAGTTATTATCGTATCAAAAAAGTACTCATAGATGATAAACAGTTCATGTAAATGTCTACATTTTACAGTACGTTTATACAAAATGAGACTTGAGTGTGTAGAAAAGTATGTTGGGATTTTAATCCTGAAAATACTAGAGGATTCAATGGCTAAAGTGAAAATCTAGAATGCTCTTAAAGTGAATGTGTTAATTATATGCAATTTCTTTACAATACTTAATTTCAGGACTTTTGTTTGAGTCTCAACTCTAAGAGTCAAGACAATTCATTATAGATATTATAAATGAAATCTACCATTAAGTAGAGTTATTATTATAAATAACAAAATATATTTTATTGAAAAATGAAGAGGAAAAAGGAAAGATGCAGCATTTTATGTATACCGTGATATCCATAACATAAACCAAAAACCAAACTAGTGAGTAAAAAAAAATGTTTTAGTAAAAATACTAAATGTTAGTACTGTTTAGCACTAGATGATAGGACTAAGGGAGTTTATTTTTATCTTTTTTATTTTTAGGTGTATTACAAATTTCCTAAATTTGATGAATGAATTTTCTTCTAAAAACATTTAAAAAATGATTTATATTTAATGATGAAAGTTTTAATTTAAAGATTTAATTATTTAATTAATTTTTCAAATACTGTCTCAGCAACAAACAGCAGCTCAAAACCATTTAACGTGGAACACAGCTTAGAGTCCTTTTCCCTAACAGTGGTTAAAATAGCCTCTTTTTCTTCTCTCAGTAATAATATAATGATGGTCATCATAAGGATGATAGACAAAGAAGACTAAGCATTTATTTGAAAAGCATAATATGCATTTCAAAGCAATTTACACATAGATTTACTCATTTGTTTCTCATGATACCAACTCTGTGAAGTAAATGACTTATTTATCAAGGGGAATCATTCCTTTTTTTGTTTGTTTGTTTTTTGGTTTTTGGTTTTTTTGGCTGGGTCCAAGGCAGAATGATTAAAGGAGCCATACAGTTGGCAGGGGAGGCTTGACTGAGCTGTTATTTATTTACCAAGGGAGTATTTTCATCACCACTTCTTCATTCTCAGAATCTGCATTGGTAGCAATTCATATTCTGAGGTCCTAGGAGAACTTGCGACCTCCAGTTCTCAAGTGTAGATTTAGATTCATAGCTTGTAGAAAGATCTGTAGGAGCACCTGGGTGGTTCCGTTAAGCATCTGATCTGGTCATGATCTTAAGTTTTGTGGGTTTGAGCTCCATGTCATATTCTCTGCTGACAACTCGGAGCCTGGAGCCTGCTTCAGACTCTGTGTCTGCTTCTTTCTGCCTCTCCCCCACTCTCATTCTGTCTCCTCTCTCTCTCTCTGAAAGATAAATAAGCATTAAAAATATTTTAAAAAAGAAAAAGAAAGATCTGTACACTAATTGCAGTTTGGGTGGCAGCAAAAATGCATCAGTAAATGAAGTGTTAACAGTTATAGTGACTTACAGAGCCAAAAGTGCCAATAACAGAGATCTTTCTGATCATTCTATGTTGTATTCTATTGTTGAAATTAATAGAGCAAGATTTAAGCAAATAATAGAGCAAGATACAACCAAATATTTAATAGCTAAGGTATATATGAGCAGAGGTTGGTTTTCATTGCTACAGTTGACTTCTTTAGTGACATGGGACCAGACATCTAACTTCTTCATACCTCATTTCATTTCTAGTAAAATATATTTAATGTTGTAATAATGTTTGTCAAGCTTATGATAATTTTAGAAGTTAGGTACTAAGTGTCAAGTGGCATTATACCCATACAGTGAACAATGCTTTCCAGTTTTCTCAAAACTTTTCATGAAAATCAAATGTCTCCACGCAAAAAAATTTGTATCCTCTTGAATGCATTATAAACCAGCTTCTTATTGTATTGTAAGTTTATGTAATTTTATTGAAAATGACTAGGGGACCATTGCTCTCCTCAGCCAAATAGAGAAATTTTCATTGTCCTGCAACGTATTAATCACATTTTATTCTTACATGTTCATAAATGAATACTAGAGCCCAATCTCTTTACTGTTGATCTGTCTTACCATATAATCTGAGTACTATGTAGATGACATTTTCTTTTATATATGACATTAATGATGGAACTAGATATTAAGTAGAGGAACTTAAGTAGGTTACTATAATAAAATGTGAGAGTTCTTGTTTGTTTTGTGTCACCAGAGTCTAGGATTTTTAAGAGGTTTGTAGATTGTCTTTGATCATGTTGGTCTACTCACCCTAGAATGTTCTTCATCAGCTTTGATATACGAGAAACCATTTGTTGGTTTATAAACATGCCAGGAGTAAACTGAAACTGGCCCCTGGATGTGGAGGTCATGGAGAGACTGAAGAATGAGTCTGGACACTCCAGATTGGTAGGTGGAAATTGCAAGGGAATTAACATAGGACAATTGCCTGGGATAGCTGCTAGACAGGTAGGTCTCTGCACCTGCCCACCAAATGTTGTTTTTTTTTTTTTTCAACGTTTATTTATTTTTGGGACAGAGAGAGACAGAGCATGAACGGGGGAGGGGCAGAGAGAGAGGGAGACACAGAATCGGAAACATGCTCCAGGCTCTGAGCCATCAGCCCAGAGCCTGACGCGGGGCTTGAACTCACGGACCGCGAGATCGTGACCTGGCTGAAGTCGGACGCTTAACCGACTGCGCCACCCAGGCGCCCCCTGCCCACCAAATGTTAAAAGTGTATATGGAGGCTTTAACTGAGCTCAGTCATGTGTACTGTCAGATGATCTCAACACCATGTCACTATCTCAAAGTCGTGTCCTCGAAACACCCTCTGGGGGTGAGGAAGGCAAGCAGAATGCACATTCCAAGTATGGAGGAGGGTATAAGGAGCCTCTGCAGAGTTGAGCTCATGGGTGAACGGGTGGTCATGTGTTCTTGATGACCTCCCCCAACACCATTCCAAAGCCCACTACCTCATGAGACCTCAGTATTAATTATAGAACCTCATGTTACCACATGTGATAATCTAGATGCTCCCTATTTTATCCAGATTATTGGAATCCATTTTTCTTCAACATGCAAAATTATCCAATACAAATTTAAATTAATGAAATAAGTTCAGACGTCTTCCTCACACCTTTCTGAAAATATCTAGGGTTTTATTTGGGGAAGGTATGGTGAAGGGGAGATCATGTAAACTTCAGTAACTTGCTTCATAACTTTTTACTTTGGCCAAATACACATAGCATGAATTTTCATGTCTTAACCATTTTTAAGTGTACAGTTGAGTGATAATAAGTATACTCATATTGTTGTTCAACCATTGCCATCATCTGTCTCCGGAACTCTTTTACCTTTTAAAACTGAAACTCTATATACATTAAACAATTACTCCTCATTCCTTCTCTCCCAGCTCTTGAAAACCACCATTCTATGTTCTGTCTCTGATTTTGACTACTCTCAGTGCCTCATGTAAGTTGAATCATATAGTATTTTTCTTTTCGTGACTGGCTTATTTCACTTAGCATAATGTCTTCAAGGGTCATCCATGTTTTAGGATATTCCAGAACTTACTTCCATTTTAAAGCTGAATAATACTCCATTGCATGTGTATATCACATTTTGTTTATTCATTCATCTGTCAATGGACACTTGGGTTTCTTCTACATTTTAGCTATTATGAGTAATGCCACTAGGAATGTGAGTATACAAATATCTATTTAAGTCCCTGCTTTCAATTATTTTGTATATATGCTCAGAAGTAGGATTGTTAGACTTTATAGTAAATCTATTTTTAATTTTTTGATGAACTGGCATACTACTTTCCACAGTGGCTATACCCTTTTACATTCTCACCAATAAAATGTGAGGGCATTCAATTTCTCCATATTCTCACCAGCCAGTATTATTTTCTGTTCTGTTGATAATAGCCATCCTAATGGGCATGAAGTAAGTGGTGTCTCATTGTAGTTTCAATTTTTGAATTTCCGTAAGGATTAGTGATCTTAAGCATCTTTTCATATACTTATTGGCCATTTGTATATACAGAGATGTCTATTTTAAGTCCTTTGTCATTTTTGAATTGGCTTGTTTGTTTTTGTTCTCAAGTTTTAGGAGTTCTCTACATATTCTGTAAATTTATCTCTTACTAGATCTGTGATTTAGACATATTTTATCTAATTCTTTCGGTTGGTTTTTACTATGTTGATGGAATCTTTTGATATCTGAATCTTTAACATTTGTAATGCAGTTCAGTTTGTCTACTTTTTTTTTTCCTTTTACCTTTGCTTTTGCTGTCACATCCACGAAATCATTACCAAATCCAATGTGGTGAAGTTTTTGGCTAAAGTTTTCTTTGAAGAGTTTTACAATTTTAGGTCTTACATTTAGGTCACACATCTATTTTAAGTTAATTTTTTTTTGTAGATGGTGTTAGGGAGAGGCCCAAGTTAATTATTTTGAATGTGGATACCCAATTTTCCCAGAACCATTTGTTCAAATGGTCATTTCCCCATTGAATGGTCTTGGCATCCTTTTAAAAAATCATTTGGTCATGCATATAAGATTTTATTTCTGGACTCTCTATTCTACTGTCTATTCTTTTGAGCTGTATGTTTGTCTTTGTGCTGATACCATGCTGTTTTGATTATCGTATCTTTGTAGCAGGTTTTGAAATCAAAACATTTAAATTCTTCAGCTCTATTTTTCCTTTCCAGATGTTTTTTTCTGACTATTCATGGTCTCTTGAGATTCCATCTGCATTTTAGAATGGGTTTTTCTACATCTGTAAAAATTATAATTGGGGTTTTGGTAGCGATTGTATAAATCTGTAGATTGTTTTTGATAGTGCTGACATCTTAACAATATGAAGGCTTCTAATACCCGAACAACAATGTCTTTCGATTTCTGTTTGTCTTTTTAAATTTCTTTCAGAAATGTTTTGTAGTTTTTGTTGCACAAGGCTTTTACCTTCTTGGTTTATTCCTAAGCATTTTACTTTTTTAGATGCTACTGCAAATGTTTTTTTTTTTTTATTTTATTTTTGGACTGATCATTGTTAGGGTATAGAAATGCAAGTGATTTTTTTGTTGACTTTGTGTCCTCCTACTTTGCTGAATTCATTTATTAGTTCTAACATTGTGTGTCTGTGTCTGTGTGTGTGTGTATGTGTGTGTTTGTGTGTGTGTGTGTGTGTGTGTGTGCCATCTTCAGGATTTTTATATATAACATCATATCATCTACAAATAAAGATCATTATATTGCTTCCTTTTGTTTTGGATGTCTTTTGTGTATTTTTTTCTTGACAATTTCTCTGGCTACAACTTCCAGTACTATGTTGAGTAGAAGTGGTGAAAGCAGGTACCTTTGCTATCTTCCTGATTCTAGAGGAAACACTTTCAATCTTTCACCCTTGAATATGATATTTAAGGTAGAGTTTTCATTAATGGGTTTATTATGTTTCAGTAGTTTCCTTCTATTCCTAATTTTTTGAGTGTTTTTATCATGAAAGCGTGTTGTATTTTGTCAAAATTTTTTTTCTGCATCAACTGACATTTAATATGTTTTTTTTTTCTTTTTATCTTTCATTCTGTTAATGTAGTATATTAGAGTGATTGAATTTTGTGTGTTGAACTACCCTTGGAATTCATTTGCCATTGTGTGTAATCTTTTTAATGTGATACCGAATTTGTTGATGTTTTGTTGAGTATTTTTGCATCAGTATCCATAAGAGTTATTGCTCTGTAGTTTTCTTGTGGTATCTTTGTCTGACGTTGGTATCAGGGTAATGCTGTCCTCATACAATGAGTTAGAGGATGCACCTTTCTCTTAATTTGGGGGGAAGTTTGAGAAGAGTTGGTGTCAATTCCCCTTAAATGTCTAGGAGATTTTAGTGGTGAAGCCATCAGGTCTAGGGCTTCTCTTTGCCAGGATATTTTGATTATTGATTCAATACCTTTGGTATTTATAGGTCTCTTTACATTTTCTATTTCTTCCTAGGTAGGTTTTGTGTTTCTAGGAATGTGTTTATTTCATCTAGGTTATCCAATTTGTTGGTGTACAATTGTTCATAGTACTCTCTTGTAATCTTTTTTTAATTTAATTTATAGGTTTGGTAGTAATATCACCACTTCTATTTCAGGTTTTATTGATTTGATTCTTCTCTTTTTTTCTTAAAGGTTTGTTAGTTTTGTTGAACATTTTGATAACCAAATTCTGTGTTTTTAATTTTCTCTAATATTTTTCTAGCCTTCATTGTACTTATCTGTGTACTAATCTTTATTATTTCCTTCCTTTTGAAAGCTTTGGGTTCTTCTTCTAGTTCCGTAGGTGATAAAATTAAGTTGTTGGTTTGAGATTTCTTTTATTTGTTTATTTGTTTTCTGTAACCTTGTTTTTTTTAGCCCAAATTTCCCCCTTTGTTCTGCTTTTACTGTATTTTATAAGTATTGATCTACTGTGTTTTTATTTTCATGAATCTCTATGTATTCTGTAATGTCCCTTGTGGTTTCTTCTTCAATCCATTGACTAAGAATGTGTTCTTTAATTTCCACAAATTTGTGAATTTTATTTTTAGCTTTATTTCTGTTATTGATTTCTAATTTCATCCTGTTGTGATCAGAGAAGGTTCTGCGTATAATATCTAACAATTGAGATTTAATTTGTGACGTAACATATATCATCTTTCCTGAAAAATGTGCACTCGAAAGATACGTATTCAGTTGTTGGTGGGTAAAGTTACCTATTTATGTCTGTTATATCTAATTGCTTTGTTGTGTTGTTCATGTCTTCTATATCATTACTTATTGACTGTTGGTTTTTCTATTCATTATTAAGAGTGAGATATTGAAGTCTCCAACTGTATTTGTAGAACTGGCTTTCCCGCCTCCAATTCGGTCAATTTTTGCCTTATGTTTTGATGGTCTATTATCAGGTGTGTAAATATTGATAATTGTTATATATTCTTGCTATGTTGAATTTGTTATTAATATATAATATGTTTTTTTGTCTTCCAGAAATGTTGAGTTGAATTTTATTATTATTATTTTTTTGATGTTAGCATAGCTCCCTCCGCTATCCTTTGGTTATTATTTTCATGGAATATCACTTTCCATCCTTTTACTTTAATCTATTTGTGTCTTTTAATCCAAGTTGAGTCCATCGTAAATAGCTTATAGTTGAATCATGTTTTTTTTTTTTTAACCCATTTTACTAAGCTTTGTCTTTTGATTAGAGAGTTTTTAATGATTATTTTAGACTGTCTCTGTGCCAAAGTATGAGCCTGAGGGAAAAACTTACATTGTTCTGAGGTCTTTTCTGAGCCTGTGTCTTCCTTTGGGATTTCCTTGTTTATATGGTTGGTATAAAATATTTTAGTTGTCAATATCTGGCTCCTAAAAGAAGAAAACGAGGGGAAAGAAGTTGTTAATGCTTTAATCCTCTGGAATTTACTTTAGCCTAAAGGGCAACAGTTTGTCATAATGGGAGGAGTTTTAAGAACCATAGCCTCCTCCTCTTTTTCTTCACATCTATGATTATAAGCAGCAATCCGAACACAGATTTCTGATCCTTGAAGGAGAAGGTCTTTTTGGCCCACCTTGGATCCTGCACGCTATATGCAAGCTGCTCCATGATGTATACAGCTGCATGCCATGGGGTTGAGATGGAGAGAATGGGTAGCTGCTGCTTTGTTAACAGCTGAAATTTATCAAAATTTACCATCCAAACCTTCCCATGAAAACTGCAAGTTTGCAACAGACTCCAGAGTTCCAAAATAGTTACAGCAGCTAGATACTGCCAGTACAATTGTTGTCTAGGTCAGGAAGACAGATTTCTGTTCTACTCCATCATCTTCCCACAATTTTTCTGGTTTTCAGGTAACTTTTATGCTAAACTCCTGCTTTTGTTGAATTCTTAATTGTGTATATATAGACTCCCTTATTTTAGCTGATGTCTTGTCTCTGCCTTGAATTCCCTCCTACACCAATTGTCTTCTATTCCCCAAAACACGAACCACAAAATTGTTATGTGAATAGAGTTTTTTTTAAAGGCTTGATGATAATAAGGGTCATAGAATATAGCATATAATAAAATCATTTAAAATTATATTCTATTTTAATATTATTCTTTCATCCTAACTTCACTAGTTCTATGTATTAGTTTGCTAGAGCTACCATAACAAAATACCATAGACTTAGGTGGCTTAAACAATTAAAATTTATTATCTAACAATTCTGGAAGTCCAAGATCAAGGTGTTGGCCCTTCCCTTATATAAGTATGCTAATCATATTAGTTTAAGAACCTGCTCTAAATGTCTCATTTTGAAATGATCACCTGCTTAAGGGTCTTGTCTCCAAAAATGATTACATTCTGATGTCCTGGATTAACCTATGGATTTTGATTCGACCAAATTAAACCTATAACAATGTATTTCCCTTAAGACCCCATGTTCCTCACATAACCCTTCTCCTCCTCTTCTCCAAATTCCTATGCCAATCCATAAAAGAATTCTTCATTCTTGACCTACAAGGAGGAAAACCCACCTTCCTTTTCCTTTGTTACTTCTTGGTCTCCCTTTTCTATGATAGATCTACTGGGGTGGGTAGAGGGAACACAACCAAAGAGTTCCGAAAGCATGTTTTCCAGAAGATGAGTGTAATTCTCTCCTTGGAATGAATGCTTCCATCATTGTGGCTCAGATTACAACCAGTGTTGTAAATAACATTTTTCTTCTGACTACTCTATGTGTATCACATTCAGTCTTTTATTAAAACCATTTGCAGCATCTGTCTGCCTCAACCTATAGGTTGTAAGGTCTTTGTAGGTAGAGGCTATGTCTTATTTATTATTGTATTGCTCACAACCTCTGTCTGAAGACCTTTCATTATAAGATCTTTTTACTAGCTTTCTTCTTTATGCTCATGGAAAAGCTGTGAATTTCTTTCAATGTTAATGCACTTAATAAAATTATTTCTTCTTTAAAATTTTAGGCTAATCTTTCACACATTAGGTCTTGAGCTTTGTTTTTGAACTTGTCCTTACACCCTACCTATGTACTTCAATTAGTACAAATTACCTTGTACCAGATCCAGACTGTTTGTTAATCTCATAACTAGGTTTATCAAAAAGAAGCATTCTTTTCTGATGAAGTAAAATGCTAGTTTATTGGACATGAATTTATGTTTCATCTTTTAAAATGCTGTGTGTTTTTGAAATTTTATTTAGGGAGGATTTACAGCCAATTTTGGATTTTTCTTCAATTAAATCATATATATTCCAACACATATATCTCTGCACATATATACACACAGGTATGTATGTGTATCTACATGTGTATATGTGTATATATGTATGTATAACTATACATGAACATTAGATAGTTTTTTTTAAGTTTATTTTGAGAGAGAGACAGAGACAGAGACAGAGACAGAGACAATGAGCAAGGGAGGGGCACTGAGAGAGGGAGATAGAGGTTCTGAAAAGGGCTCTGAGCTGATAGCAGAGAACCTGAGGTGGGGCTGGAACTCACAAACCGTGAGATCATGACCTGAGCCAAAATTGGATACTTTGCCAACTGAGCCACACAGGCGCTCATATAAGTCTTAAGAATAAAAATAGAGTAATTGCAATTCTTATATTCTGAATTCTGTCTGTGATGATAAAGGCATTTGTCATTTCTCTGAAAAATAACTCCAGAATTAGAAGTGCTGACCTCTCTTATAGTATGTCTTGATGCAACATTCAGTCACTAATTCTTCCTTTACCACATCATATTCATAGTAAATCATAACATAAGTGTTCAACATAATTGTAGACATTACTTTTCTTTTGGGTTGGAAGCTAAGAAACCTATTTGGCTGGAGTCAGTTTCTTCAAGCTAGCCATCTTTTAGGAAGTTTATAAAGTCCATTCAAAGCCAGGCGTCTCCAAATACTGTCACTTAACCTTGGGCATGTTCTATTGAACAAATCTAAATTCCTTTTTCTTCAGTTGATCAGAATCTTTGTACAGAATCTGGATAATCACTGTCAAGTATGGAGATTAATTAGAACTTTTCACTTGATCTTTTTCTGTATTTAAAAATATGTATGTCTTCTGACATACAAGTAAACTACATAGGTATTAACAAATGTGTTTTGGAGGGCTTATGGAAGTGTTAACAGTACTCCTGCCCTTCTCTTGGCAATTACCTTTTTTGGAGTTATGAGTGCAAGTTTTTTTTAAGTCCTGTTTCACTAGATTTGAATGGTGTTAACATATCAGGTGATGTTCACCACCTCCTCTGTGCACAGCTGCCTTCAAGCATCGTGGTCATCCTTCTGAGCCTTTACCAGTGCTCTTCTCACACTATTAATTAAAAGAGAAATATTATTACAACATTTAAAAGAACCTATGAAGCAGCTAACATTTTCCATCCATCCGCATTTACCAGAAGTAGTTTTGCTCCCACTCACTCACCTACCACTCATGTCCTTAAATTAAGAGAATATTTGTTTGGACTTGCAGACCAGCATATTCAGAGATGGCATATAGTCACAGTCATTATGCCTGGAAGGAACGTGTGGGGAAACAAAGATAAGAATAACGGTGAATAATTACTCTTGCTTGTAGGCAGTGGGTTTCATATGGAATAAAAAGAAAGACAAGAAAATGAATAAATGTACAAAGAGAAAGAAATACCCTGTTCAGAGATGAAGCAACTTAGGTCATAAAGAAGTGCATTTAATAGGAAGTAAGAAAATAAAAGGAATGTAAATATAAGATATATTTGCATCCTAATGTCTTAATAACAGACAGCTGCCTTATCCTTTTTTGTGTGTTTTATGAAGTATTTGGCACACACATACTACATGGCCAGCTTAAGAAATAGATTAGTGACACTATTTTGAAGATGGCAGTCAGTTGTCATTTCTCTAGTTTATGTGTATCTCTAGTCTCAGATACACATATTCAAAAAATGTAGGCTATATCTATACCTTTGACTCTTCTCAATGAAAACTGCTATTGTATGGGTTGTTAATGTCTAATGTGTTGATTGGAAGTATTTAGCAAGGTGTAGAGTAATTGTTTCAGTTAGAAGATATGCCAGCTGACTTATTCCCAAAGTCTGGGAAATCAAATCAATCCACACCTCCCCCATCACTCATCTTTTGTGAAGCCCCAGGCAGTGAAGATAGCAGGAAAGTGATTCGGGAGGAGAGGTGAACTATGTGTGTGAGTGTGTGTGTGTGTGTATGAGTTTGTGTTTGATAAGGAAATTTTACAAAGATTATGATATGACAAAATCAATAGGTTTTTGGTTTTGGTATCTAGAATCATTCCCTGATCTTCTTATTAAGGCAACGTAGAGAGGAATACACTGAAAAGCACAGAATTGATCTTTTCTGAATTCCCAACACTTACTCAGTAAATGATTTTTTAAATCAATAAGTGAAGAAATAAGCATTACTTCTCAGGCACTTCCTCCATATTTCTTTGAGGGCTATATCCCTGGGACTTCTTTGGTCCTTTGAAACTTTTCATGTTCCTTAAAACTTTTGATTAACTTATATAAAAATATTTGTGGGGAGGATCTCGAATGACAGTTTAATGACATATGAATGGCTATATAAAGACACAAACAGTGATAAATAGTCTGAGTAGTTAATGCCAAAAACTGTTGTTGTGAATATAAAAACACACTGATTCTCATTGCTTATCAATCCTGGTCTTCATTTTTATGAAAAGTTGGTAAGTCTTGGAAGGAGATACTTTTGATAGAAGTAAGGTATTGGCCTCAAGGAAATCCAGTCTCTCCTGGCCCATTTCACTAGAAAAAGATAAATGTGTACTGCAAGTTAACTGCAGTTTATTATCCAGGGTATTGTTTTGGAACTCATCATCCTAAAAATTAAACTGAGGACATTCTTGAGTTCCTGTATTCAAGCTCTTTTCCTTGGTGTTTTATTTTCCTAAGGGCTGAGTAGAAAATCCCCCCCCCCAAAAAAAAAGCTGCGTAAGGGCACAGGCTGTTTATACAGTATACACAATATTTACACAGTATAGGTACGTAGAGCTGGGCTGACCTTTGATAACTATTCTGTGTTACCAAGATGATATGATTAGTATGATATAGTGTGATTCCATAGTGCTATATTGAAGAGAGGCCATGTCTATGCCTTTATTGGTTTTGCCATTTGAAAAGCTTCAGTATCTTGATCCTATTTGTTTGAATCACACCAAAATTTTTTTATTATTTCAGCACCTAGTTATTCAAGGGAAAATGATCTTTACACATACATAGATGGATTAATTAATTAAAAATATACACATAGTATAAATGTACCTCAGCTTAGAAGAGAGCTAAACTCAGAGTGATATATTTCATAGTCTGTGTTCTCAATGTTTAAAATATAGACTGACTGCTAGAACTGATACATGAATTTAGCAAAGTTGCAGGATACAAAATCAATGTACAAAAATCAGTTGCATTCTTATATACTAATAATGAAGCAACAGAAAGACAAATAAAGAAACTGATCCCATTCACAATTGCACCAAGAAGCATAAAATACCTAGGAATAAATCTAACCAAAGATATACAAGATCTGTATGCTGAAAACTATACAAAGCTTATGAAGGAAATTGAAGAAGACATAAAGAAATGGAAAAACATTCCATGCTCATGGATTGGAAGAATAAATATTGTCAAAATGTCAATACTACCCAAAGCTATCTACACATTCAATGCAATCCCAATCAAAATTGCACGAGCATTCTTCTCAAAACTAGAACAAGCAATCCTAAAATTCATATGGAACCACAAAAGGCCCCGAATAGCCAAAGTAATTTTGAAGAAGAAAACCAAAGCAGGAGGCATCACAATCCCAGACTTTAGCCTCTACTACATCTTGATGATGTCATCATCAAGACAGCATGGTATTGGCACAAAAACAGACACATAGACCAATGGAGTAGAATAGAAACCCCAGAACTAGACCCACAAACGTATGGCTAACTAATCTTTGACAAAGCAGGAAAGACTATCCAATGGAAAAAAGACAGTCTCTTTAACAAATGGTGCCGGGAGAACTGGACAGCAACATGCAGAAGATTGAAACTAGACCACTTTCTCACACCATTCACAAAAATAAACTCAAAATGGATAAAGGACCTTAATGTGAGACAGGAAACCATCAAAACCCTAGAGGAGAAAGCAGGAAAAGACCTCTGTGACCTCAGCCGTAGCAATGTCTTACTTGACACATCCCCAAAGGCAAGGGAATTAAAAGCAAAAATGAATTACTGGGACCTTATGAAGATAAAAAGCTTCTGCACAGCAAAGGAAACAATCAACAAAACTAAAAGGCAACCAACGGAATGGGAAAAGATATTTGCAAATGACATATCGGACAAAGGGCTAGTATTCAAAATCTATAAAGAGCTCACCAAACTCCACACCCGAAAAACAAATAATCCAGTGAAGAAATGGGCAGAAAACATGAATAGACACTTCTCTAAAGAAGACATCCACATGGCCAACAGGCACATGAAAAGATGCTCAACATCGCTCCTCATCAGGGAAATACAAATCAAAACCACACTCAGATGTCACCTCACGCCAGTGAGAGTGGCCAAAATGAACAACTCAGGAGACTATAGATGCTGGAGAGGATGTGGAAAAATGGGAACCCTCTTGAACTGTTGGTGGGAATGCAAATTGGTGCAGCCGCTCTGGAAAGCAGTGTGGAGGTTCCTCAAAAAATTAAAAATAGACCTACCCTATGACCCAGCAATAGCACTGCTAGGAATTTACCCAAGGAATACAGGAGTACTGATGCATAGGGGCACTTGTACCCCAATGTTTATAGCAGCACTCTCAACAATAGCCAAATTATGGAAAGAGGCTAAATGTCCATCAACTGACAAATGGATAAAGAAATTGTGGTTCATATACACAACGGAATACTATGTGGCAATGAGAAAGAATGAAATATGGCCCTTTGTAGCAACGTGGATGGAACTGGAGAGTGTTATGCTAAGTGAAATAAGCCATACAGAGAAAGACAGGTACCATATGGTTTCACTCTTATGTGGATCCTGAGAAACTAACAGAAACCCATGGGGGAGGGGGAGGAAAAAAAAAAAGAGGTTAGAGTGGAAGAGAGCCAAAGCATAAGAGACTCTTAAAAACTGAGAACAAACTGAGGGTTGATGGGGGTGGGAGGGCGGGGAGGGTGGGTGATGGGTACTAAGGAGGGCACCTTTTGGGATGAGCACTGGGTGTTGCATGGAAACCAATTTGACAATAAACTTCATATACTGAAAAAATAAAATAAAATAAAATAAAATAAAATAAAATAAAATAAAATATAGACTGAATTTTATAATATTTAACACTAGTCAATATTAAACCCTCAAGTAAACCAAAATTTCTTGCATGGAAGCTAGCTTTTCCTTCCTTTAATTTCATATGGCAAAAGCAATTTTATACATGGTAAAGATATCAAAGACAGGAATATATTTAAATGTAGTCCAAAATTTATATCTGTACTACATATTTGCATCCTACGTAACTACAAAAATGATCTTTAGTGGAGAAGAATAATTACCAAATACATTATCCAAATTTATATTTGTTCTGTTAATAATTCTTAACTTTTTATTTGTACATATTACTATTTAAAAAATAATTAAACCAGTTAGCACTATCATTAAAGTATAATGTTTGAACATCTCACATTTTTGTTTCATAGTAGGGACTTTGATTTAATTAACATTTGTATATAGAAACAGGTGTGCATAAGGACAGAATGTCTTTCATCTAATACATCATTCATATCAAAGTTTTAAAAACATAGTCCAACTGGTGAATTTATAATTGTATTCCAGTAATGAGCAAGCGTATCTAATGAGCTTTTTTAAAAATTTCTTCCATGAGATGTAACTTGGCATAACAACGCTTTTCTTTCTAACAAATGTGAGGAGACCCTTAGACTTTTGTGCCATTCCCTTTCGTGTGTCTATGCAGTTGAGGTTAGTGCCTAATTCTCAAGGTGTCTAGACTGTTGCCATCCAACAGCTTCTCTGTTTTCATATATCTTCACACATTAACTCACTACTGAAGTGTAATGAATGCCTACATTGAATGAAGGCCTACTTGAATGAAGGCCTACATTGACTGAAGGGATTTGGCTCGCCAGAATCCCTTTTCCTTTATTCCTGTAACAGCAACTAGCTTTTCCTTTGGGGAACTGCCATTCTTGCATTCCACCTGGTGCTATTTGGCTTGTCAACCATGAAGCCTTCTCTACCTTGATTAGGGCAACTAGACTGAATAGCTCTTCTAATTAGTTTTAATATGGATTATGCTCATGTGAGGATGGAAAGTGATTAGAACTCATGCATCTCAAAGATGAAAACTAAGTAATCTCTTAGTAAGTTCTTACATCTAAGCCTTCTGAAGTTTCCCTGGAGTTTTAGTTTATTAGGCTGTATGTATTCAACTGTTTATTTATTTATTTATTTGATTCTGTGTCTTACCTTGTGAAGCCAGTCAAAGCATTGGTTTTTTTCCTTATGTTAGTCTCTGTGGAAATTTTCTTTTTTTTCCAATGAAGAACATGAACTGATATAAATTTTTCTTAGACTCTGTTTTCAGGGCTTATTTATTATTTATTATTATTAGCTTTGGAAGAAGATAATTGGGCCCAATGGTTGTAAATCGTCCCTAAAATCCATGTAGGATATACATAAAATTGGCCTTAAAAGAAACCATTCATTTTGTATGCTTGACCATCTCTTTGAGGATTGTTCTCTATATATGAACATTTCTTTTTATTGTCTTATAATGTACTAGGTGAATTATGGTTTCAATCTCCTAGACCCAGTCTTTTGAGAATGATTTAGTTACCACTGTGCATGATTTGGGATTATCTACATTAATCTTTAGACCTATAGGTGTCATCTATTGTCAATATTTGGAATAATCCCAGCAGTATATTCATTGTCTTTTTTGAACTTGAAGAGACTTGAGTTCCATAAAGTCTTCAGGGATTTCACAAAAGATTCATATTTATCAAAGAAATTCTGATAATTTTTTTTCTCAGGGCAAATGTTGAAAATAATTACTATTTAATGAATATAACATTTTTTTCCATTTAATTACATAGAGATTAATTAAATGAGTGAAACCTGCTTTTATCTTATTGTAAAATTATAGTTTTTTGCATTGATTTTTCAAAGTAATGTTGGTAGTCAGACCTAGTGATCTTGTTTGGCAATTTTATGATCTTGCTGTAAGGTTAAATAAGGTTAACTCTTGATTAGGTCTATAATTATGAGAAACTGACTTCTAATGGGAAAAAAATTAAAAAGATATTTTCATATAGTAATTCTTAATCAGCAGGAATTCTCATTTTTTTTAAAGAGAAAATTATCTTAAAGGAAAATCCAAAGCAGAGTATGTGAATTTTCTTCTTGTCTCCTTATTGCAATTATTACTCACATCCTAAAATTCAGACTATATATGCACATATAAATGTGGAAATCAAATATATGTTCTGAGTCCGAGTTATCTTTATGTAGTATATTTCATTTTATAGAATCATTAGCTTAATAGAGTCAGCTACTTATTTGAATTAATATATAAAAGCAATTGTATATAATTATATAAGGACCAAGCAACATCGTTAGTGGAATGGTGGAGAATTAGTCATCCCATTTAGATGTCAGTGTTGTGTGCATTTATCCAATCTTCTGAGTATTCTCTTCCTCAAGGAAATAGGACACATACGTGCACGTACACACACACACACACACACACACACACGGCCCTTTTTCTGCAGCCTTAGACGTCTTGGATGGTTTTCTCCTTCTTCCCTTATGGAACTAGAAAACATTGGCGATGCCCCCCCTGTTTATCCTGGTTTCTATTTCCTTTAAGAATACATAGGTAGCAGATATATGTTAGTCTTTCCACTGACAGACTTAAGGTAACTTATCAGGAAATGCTGCGTTTACATGCGATGCCCAATTCAGCTTTAAAATTGAAGGATCTCTTCAGTCCCTCTGAGCTCTAAAATTTTTATGATTCCGTGATTCTGAGTCCAAGAAAATATTTAAGCTCCCTCATTGCCACGGGAAAGCCACCAGAGCTGTGATTCTACAAATTCAGTGAAGACAAACAAAGAGTTTTGTTAATTGTCAAAGCCACGGCTCAGACAGTAGTAGAGACAGAAAAGCCTGGAATGGCTGCCCGGTGTTCAAGGTATTTCTGAGAAGGTGGTTTAAACAGGATACAGGCAGAGAAGTAAACAGCAAATAATTTGCATCAAAGTATCTGATCTTGGAAATGCCTGCTTTGGATTTTGATTTCGTGATGGTCTTAGAAAGGGTCAGGGATATGTGGCTGGAAGGGATAGGAGTATTCAGGATTTGTGTATGAAGATAAAACAAAAGTAATCATTCCATTTATTTCAATTTTTTCTGATCAGGGTTAAATGTATATGTTGGTGGTGAGTGGCTCTAGTTTCAAAGGTTAAAAGAAAAAGGTGAAAAGTTTTCTAACACATCCTGATAATATTCTCTTCAGCCAAATTCTATTAGTGATACTCTAGCTGTCAAGTACCAAAAACAAATAAACAAAAACACGCACACACACATTAAATGACATTGAATAGATATGCAGCTATCTCAGAAACTCTTCTACAATGATTTTCATGAACTTTCTCTTAATTGAATCATTTAGTTAATAGATTCAAGTGACTATCTCCTGAAGTGGATCTAATAATGTATAATCAAGCATTTGTGTGAATGTGCTTATACCTGTACACTTTAAGTGTACACAACTAAGGTATTCCATTATATTATAATATGATATGGAGAACAAATTATGTAATTATATGACTATATATAAATTGTTATGTTACATATCTTCTCAATACTCACACGTAAACATTTTTCCTCTTTTCCCATTTTTGTTTTATCACTTGGTCAGATAGTAGCAGAAAGAATATACTATCCTAATTTCATCTTAATTAATAAAGATTCATATAGAACAATTCAATTCAGTACAGAATTATACAGTATTCTCTACATGCACTGGATTATCCACGGAGCTGTCGGGAAACCAAATTAGGTGGGAAGACTTGATCCCTGCCTTCAAGGCGTGCACAGTCCTGTTAAGGAAATAAAACTTGTGAACTTGAAGCAATTAAATAACAATACCAAGCCAGTTTATAATACAGTGTTACATTAAATATCATCAAGCACCATAATTATATGGTTCAAACTGTAACTCTTATAAGCAGAACTTGCCAGAGTTAATTGATCATTTTGAATAATTCAGCAAGAGTAAGGGCTATAATTTATCTTTGTCTTAATTTTCCCAGTTAGGTCACCCAACCCTTTTTATCACTTAGTCATATTCCCAGGCATGTGACATTAGTAACCCTTATTTCCTCTTGGCTTGCCTGCAGCTGCATTTCTGTCTAGTGATCCTTATGTTTTCCCTTATGTATAATACTCAAATTGACTAGAGATTAGACTATAGCGAAGCACTACCATCCAGCATGTATTCTGAACAGTGAAACAAGCAGAGATGACTCTGAGGGTGCAGATTCCAGCTGAATGAGTTTTGAAAGAAGGTGAACAGTACTTGTGTTCTTAATCAGATTGGATATGAAATTCAAATCATGTAAAAAAAAAAAGTAAGCTCTTCTGTGTACAGGAAACTAATGACGAAGGGGAAAAACTTAACATCTATGAACTTAGGACAGGATCTGAGCCATTCCACATTAGGGCCAATAACCTAAGTACCCTATGAGATCCCAAAAAGTCCTTTTACTGCATTATATAATATAGTAAAATAATTGATGCTTGTTGGAATGGAATACGAGTGAATTAAATAAGTGTTTGATGTATTTTATAATTAGTTACAGGAAAAACTGTTAAAATGAAAGCATGTTTTAGAGATTAAAGAGATAGCTTTCAGTTATTTGAACGTTTTAGTTTGAAGCACAGCGAATTTTCTGGAGAGAACAATGTAAAGCCACCATTACCCCATCTGTAGCTAACAGACTATTTCCATATTAGAGCTCAAAACTTGAAAGGAGATTTATTTAATGATGCATCGTTAGTCTCAGAATTGTCTCTAGTTGACATGTAAACAAGGCTGTTTTGCGTTTTCTCACCCCTATTTCCACCTGTAACTTCTTGTTACTCTTCAGATTCTCTTTATACTGCTCCCTATGTGAGGTCCCTTATTCCCTACTAAAATTCTCCCGTTCCAGTTGGCCTCCACTGGCAAGTTCCAGACATTGGATCTGTCTCATCTTTTTTTTTTCCATCCCAGCTCTCTCTTCATATACATCTAAGAACCCGCATGCCTTGATAACCAATTGCACATTAATGTTGCAGAGGTATTCATGGACTGATGTGTGGTTCTTAAAGTATCCTTTCAGTTGACAATTTACCTTAGTGGTGGAAATGTCAGAGAACTCAGGCTGTATTTCCTGCTTAAATACCAGAAGTAGATGTCTGCTTCTATTTCTACATACGGTGAAGCCTGATTAACCTTGTAGCCCAATTACAGAGCTGATGAAAAATCGTGTCACGACATCTGAAGCTAAAATTACCTCTGACATCATTAGCCACATTTTCACACACTGGTACCTGAAAGAAGATAATATTTGCACGTGGCTGATATTGATTTATTTAAATATGGAGCTAGTTGGTGTTTATCTCTGAGAAGAAATATGGTAACACCTTTGGCTTCTAGTTAATACTGTTCTTAAACATTTCAAGAGTTTCAAATGTATTTACCCAAATTATGTGTAAGCCAGAATGTTCTTAAACATTTCAAGAGTTTCAAATGTATTTACCCAAATTATGTGCAAACCAAATTACCTGTAAGCCAGGTTGAAGGGAATGTGACTGTATCGCAATAACATCTTTCCCATTTTCAGCAGCAGTCTAGATAAACAGACAACAACTTTGGGGGCTATGTTTTTATTTATTTAATTAGTTCATCACCACCATTTAGTCTGTAGTTGGAGTATTCTTCTAATCATTAGAAAGAGTGTTTAGTCCAGGCTGACATGTTCTGACCTTATTCAGCTGAGAAAGAACATAATTACAAATAATGTGAGAGCTAAGGATGGGTGGCTACATATGTGAATATGCTGCTGACTCTGGAAAATTGTTCAGAATCCTTTCCTAACATAGCAAAGGCCAACCCTCTCTGCAATTTCCCTGTCAGATGCTGAAGCCATCTTTCCATTATTCAGGGATTGATGCTGCTGAGGTGTTCTCATTATTTTTCTTCTCCCTTCAGATGTTTAGCTTTTGATCATTTTTTGTTGTTGTTTAACAGCATGTCCAATGGAAAGTAGGGTGTAGGCAAGAGACAAAGGCAAAATTCAAACAAATCTGTTGTATTGTGTGTAGGACACAGCAGGTATGCTGCCTTCATTGTCAACAATGCAGTCCTTATATTCTCCTCCCCCAGACCCAAACTCCACATCCCTCCTTCCTTTATGCAGACTGTTTGAAGAGTCTCAGGCAGTCTTTAGTTATAAGAGGAAACTTCTTTGCAAAAAATACTGAGCTAAATCTACACCTACAAAACCATACAGATAAGGCAGCATAGAATACGTAACGCATTAATAAAAACTTTTGTTTCTTTAACCAACATCTAACCTCTGTAGGCCTCAGTTTCCTTATCTGCCAAGCCCTGGAGAGTACTTAAGTGATACAAAGACATAAATAATATTTCAGGTCCACCAGTATTTACTGAGCACCAACTATGTGCTTTGAAAGGAAATTTATTAATCTGATTTTTGGTGATTTTTTTACTTACTGTTTTTACTTATTTACTGTAATTTTCTTAATCAGTTAGTGTCAAAAATAACATTTGCACCAATAAAAATGTATAAAGAAAACAATAATAGCCTCATTAATTTTGTTTCCTTCCCATCTCTATCTTCCCTGAGGTATTTAACTATATCACCTTGGTATATTCTCCTTTTTACATTCCTTCATGTTCATAAAAACATATAAATACATGCACATGTTCAGAAAACATAGAAGTATACTTTACCATTTTACCTATCGTAGGAGTCTGCTTTATTAGGATTAGTCTTTTTTTTTCCCCTGAGAGATCTGTCCTGACTACCCCATATAAAGTTTTGATCCCACCAACCACCATTATCGCCTCAGGTATTCTCTATGTGCAACTGTACTACTTAATGTTTTTTTCTTCTATATCACTTACTACTATTGGATATACTGTATATTTTACTTCTTTATTTGTTTTTTTTGTGGGTCCCTGACACTTAGCATATAACCTCCTTGAGGGCCAAATTTTGTGTCTGTTTTTATTATTACTGTTATTCAGTGCTATAGTACTATTTGATAGTATTAGTATAGTATTCAGTGCATCCTAATTGTAGGATGAATATAAATATCAATAAAGAGAGCATTTCTTTGGGGATGGTAATTTTGCATTTTAAAATTGGAATAATGAAATGCCTGGATGGCTCAGACGGTTAAGCGTCAGACTCTTGATTTTGGCTCAGGTCATGATCTCATGGTTTGTGGGATCGGATCGAGCACCGAGTAGGGGTCTGAGCTGAAAGCCCAGAGCTTTCTTGGGATTCTCTCTCTCCCTTTCTCTCTACTTCTTCCCTGTTCACTCTCGCTCTTTCTCTTTCAAAATAAATAAATAAACTTAAAAAACAAGTGGGATGATACTGATCGAATAAGGTCTGCAATTTGCTTTTTGTGCTGAGCAATCCAGGAAAGACAATAAATACATAACTAACTCACTTAAAGTTTTTCTAATGTATATAATATTCCACAGTACTATATTGTGGATTGTACAGTATATGTAACCTTTCTCATATCAATGAATATAGAGTTTTTACATTGTTAAATAATTTATTTTCAATATTCTCCAATATTATCTTTATGAAAGCTGGTCTTTTCACTTGTAATGCATAATAGTAACAGCTAAGTTATTGATTGCTTTTAGACTTGAACTTTTCTGAGCCTGTTACGTGCATCAATTGATTTACTTTTTCCCACCATCCTGTACAATAGGTTTAGTTTTTATCTCTATACAGTGGACACAATGGAGGGGACTGAGATACAGGGAGTTACTTGCCCAAAGCCATACTTCTGCTAAGAGGTTGAGCTAAGATTCAGACCTTAGCAGTCTGCATCCAGAACCTGCTCTCTTAACCATTATGCTGATTACAAAAGTTGGATGGGTGTGTTAAAAGTAAACATGTTTTAAATGTAATAGTTATTACCAATTAATTGCCAAACATGTTTTAGAGTTCATACTGTCACAGGAAATGTGTCTGTTTCCCTTTATCCTCATCAATAAATTTTTGTTTTCATGTTATTTTATTAATTTTTAAAATTTTACAGAAGTAATGGATTAAAAGAAAAGCTTTTGAAAATACCTTCTAGTGGTTAGGAATGAATACTGGTTTGGTTATATTGTTCTTCTAGTGAAACTGCCTGCAGCAAATGCCTTCAATGGAATGGGAGTGAAGGCTAATTGCTACTGGTTACACAGTTATGTACCTTTAATTTACTACTAGGGATACAGGGATTAGGGAATTCCTATTCCTAGCAACAGAGCTATTTCTAACTGCCACTGCCCTTTCCTTTACATAGGATAGGAAGAACCAAACCTTGAATGTCAGGTGCCTTATTAAACAGAAATGAAGTTTAATACATGGCAGTTGAATCATAATGCTAAGTATACTTGGGCTGTTGGTGTGTTGGTACTGGACTAGGGATTAACTTAGTCCACCACTGAGAAGTTTCCAGGAATGGAATTTGGCTGAATTTATTCTAACTGGGATCAAATTCATTTTATTCATGCATGAAGAGAATATGATCCTTTAGTAAATGGTTTATAGTATAAACAATGGACTATAAATGAGAAATGAAATAAAATGTATTCACTTGTCATATTGCCGACTTATTATGAGAAGTTTCTGTCCTTTGAGTAACAATATAATTTTTTCAAACTGTGAAACTTTTGAGAATGCACAGCGTGCTACCAATAATTATTCTGGGTAATAGGTTTACACCAAGAACATTTCTATGTAAGCTGAGATGTAATGACCATTCTACATATCCCAGACTTGCATTGTTTACTTTTCTTACATATATGCTTCAAAGTCTGCTTGTGAAAAATATTGTAAAAGTGATGGACAGTAGCATTTTCCATCTCATTTACTTCATATCTGCCATTTTCTGTCCCTCTTTCCTTCTCCCATTTCTTATTTTTCCATTTTTCCGCAATGCCATATTCCTCCATCCTCAAAATACAGTGTTTCATCTTCTAATTGTTAAGATTATAAATGGGAGACTAAGACCTGAAGTCTGCCATGAGTTGCTTGGGTTCTAGTATGAATGGAAGATGGAGCAATGACTTGTTCTCTTGATTTGGACTTTGCTTGCCCTTTTTGTACTGTGTCACCACCTGAAATTTCTTCTTTTTTTTTAAGGTTATTTATTCATGAGAGAGACAGCACGAGTGGGGGAGGGGCGAGAGAGAGGGAGACACAGAATCCGAAGCAGGCTGCAGGCTCTGAACTGTCAGCACAGAGCCTGACGTGGGGCTTGAATTCACAAACCTCAAGATCATGCCCTGAGCTAAATTTGGATGCTTAACTGACTGAGCCACCCAGGTACCCCTCTACTACCTTTAATTTTTATTCATATATCCATTGTTTACATTATTTCTATAATAGAAAAATTTCTAATCCATGCAAATAAACATATCCTAATATTTTAAAGGCAGAGAGAAAGAGACAGAGACAGAGATAGGCAGAGAGAGAGAAAGAGGGAGAAAGAGACAGAAATATATAATGAAAAGGAGAAAGGGTGAAAGGCTATCCTGAATAAAAGGGATCAAATACTTCGACTATAGTTAGTGTCCATTCTCTGCACACAAATTATTACTGCCTATGTTAACTTCCACCTAAATGAATCTGCCTATAAGCCTAAAGAGAGCCAGTATTTGTTTTCTCAAACAATTAGTTGTCTGACATACCTACTGTGAAAATGTTTGTTCAAGTTAAGGGCAAGTCAGTTGAGCGTTCGACTTCGGTTCAGGTCATGATCTCGCAGTTCATGAGTTCAAGCCCCATATCCAGCTCTCAGATTCTGTGTCTCCCTATCTCTCTGCCCCTCCCCTGCTCAAACTCTGTGTCTGTGTCTCTCTCAAAAATAAATAAACATTAAAATAATTTTTAAATAGAAAATGTACTTATATCCTGTATTATTCTAGAAGTAGTCTGGATTGTACCTTCCTTTGTGGAAAGCTGATTTTCTGTGTCAGAGTTTCTACATAAATTAAGAGCATCACTTGGCTATTTTTCAAAACTGTATATAAATCAATTATCCTTATTAGTTTTCTTATCACATTCAGGAGCTGATCTTGGGTATACAGGGACTTTTTTTTTTTAAAGTCTTTTTTTTTCTCAACGTTTTTATTTATTTTTGGGACAGAGAGAGACAGAGCATGAACGGGGGAGGGGCAGAGAGAGAGGGAGACACAGAATCGGAAACAGGCTCCAGGCTCTGAGCCATCAGCCCAGAGCCCGACGCGGGGCTCGAACTCCCGGACCGCGCGGTCGTGACCTGGCTGAAGTCGGACGCTTAACCGACTGCGCCACCCAGGCGCCCATACAGGGACTTTTTATATACCTTAATCTACTCTGGTGAGTAAAATGAACATATAGATTTAAAAGTATTTGGAATGGGGAACCTAGGTGGCTCAATCAGTTAAGTTCCAACTCTTGATTTCAGCTCAGGTCATGATCTCACGGTTCATGAGTTCGAGCCCCATGTTGGGATCTGCACTGAGAGTGAGGGGCCTGGTTGAGATTCTTTCTCTGCCTGTCTCTTTGCTCCTACCCTGCTCTTTCTCTTTCTTGTGGTAAAAATAAATAAATAAATAAATAAATAAATAAATAAACTAACTAACTAAAAAACTTTTTAAAAAATAAATAAAAGTATTGTGAAAGAAAGAGATACTTGAGAATGCATTAGGAGACTACTGTTGTAGGATATGTGTACAACCAAAACCAATACATATTAGGTACTTAATGAATGTCTGTTGAATGAATAAATTCCCAGACATGCCTGAAATACCTCTGTGACATGTGTTAACACATATAACCTCTCTGGTTCTCACTATCCTCCTCTGCAGAATGAAGGTGTTGTACGATCATTTGGAAGGATCATTTCAGCCCTAAAATTGTGTGATTCATAATGATTATTAATAAAAATCAAATAATAGTGGCAACTATCTCCAAAGGCCCACAGATATTCATGCAAACTATAGACAGTTACTAGAACTCTATTAAGATGTAACTAACCCTTAGGAAATAATCTATTCTGTTTTTTTTTTGGGTGGGGGGATCTCATTTGGCATACATGTGCTCATAAAATTTTAAAATCTCATTAATAGAAACATCTAACAATGCAAAGTAGTATCTATCTCCTTGAAATGCCTAACTATGGAGATATGGTTATTTGCAATTAAAAGGTAATTTTCTTTTTGAAAAATTTTGGCTAAGGTTCCAGAGTCTAACCCTACTAGGGTGTGTATTAATTTTTATAATATACTCAGATTTTTATTTTTATTTTTACTTTTTTAAATTTTATATTTTTAATTTACATCCAAGTTAGTTAGCATATAGTGCAATAATGATTTTAGGAATAGATTCCATAATGCCCCTTACCCATTTAGCCCATCCCCCCTCCCACAACCCCTCTAGTAACCTTCTGTTTGTTCTCCATATAAGAGTCTCTTATATACTTTCTTCTTATCACCACTTTTGCTGTGTTCCAGAGGTTTTGGGTTGTGGTGTTATCATTTTCATTGGCTTCCATGTACTTTTTAAAGTCCTCTTTAACTTCTTGGTTACCCCATTCATTCTTTAGTAGGACGGTCTTTAGTTTCCACTATTTATTACCTTTCCAAATTTTTTCTTGTGGTTGATTTCAAGTTTCATAGTGTTGTGGTCTGAAAATATGCACGAGATGATCTCGATCTTCTGGTACTTGTTGAGGGCTGATTTGTGTCCCAGTATGTGGATTATTCTGGAGAATGTGCATTGCAGAAGAATTATATTCTGCTGCTTTAGGGTGAAATGTTCTGAATATATCTGTTAAGTCCATCTGGTACAGTGTGCCATTCAAAGCCAGTTTCCTTGTTGATTTTCTGATTAGATGATCTGTCCATTGTTGTAAGTGGGGTGTTGAAGTCCCCCACTATTACGGTATTACTGTCGATGAGTTTCTTTATGTTTGTGATTAATTGATTTATATATTTGGGTGCTGCCACATTTGGAGCATTAATGTTTACAATTGTTAGGTCTTAGTGGATAGACCTGTTAATTATGATATAATGCCCTTCTTCATCTCTCGATACAGTCTGTATTTAAAGTCTAGATTGTCTGATATAAATATGTCTACTCTGGCTTTCTTTTGTTGACTTTAGCATGATAAATGGTTCTCCATCCCCTTACTTTCAATCTGTAGGTGTCTTTAGGTCTAACGTGGATCTCTTGTAAGCAGCGTATAGATGGAGATTATTTCTTATCCATTCTGTTATCCTATGTCTTTTGATTGGAGCATTTGGTTCATTGACATTTAGAATAAGTACTGAAAGATATGAATTTATTGCCATGATGTTGCTTGTAGAGTTGGAGTTTCTGGTGGTGTTCTCTGGTCCTTTCTAGTCTTTGTGCTTTTGGTATGTATGTATGTATGTGTTTTTCATCTTTTCTCCCCTCAGAGAGTCCCCCTTAAAATTTCTTGCAGGGCTGGTTTGGTGGTCACAAACTCCTTTAATTTTTGTTTGCCTGGGAAACTTTTAATCTCTCTTTCTATTTTTAATGACAGTCTTGCTGGATAAAGACTTCTTCGCTTTATAGTTTTCCAATTCAGCACATTGAATATATGCTTCCACTCCTTTCTTGTCTGCCAAGTTTCTGTGGATAGGTCTGCTGCAAACCAGATCTGTTTTCTCTTGTAGGTTAAGGACTTTTTCCTCTTGCTCCTTTCATGAGTCTCTCCTTGAGTATTTTGTGAATTTGATAATGATATGCTTTGTTGATTTTCGATTTTTGTTGAATCTAATGGAAGTCCTCTGTGCTTCCTGGTTTTTGATGTCTGTGTCTTTCCCCAGGTTAGGAAAGTTTTTTGCTATGATTTGCTCACATAACCCTTCTACCCCAATTTGTCTCTCTTTCTCTTCTGGGACCCTTATGATTCTGATGTTCTTCCTTTTCAATGAGTCACGGAGTTCTTTAATTCTTAAATCGTGGTCTTTTGCCTTAGTCTCCCTCTTTTTTTCTGCTTCATTTTTCTCCATATGTTTGTCCTCTGTATCACTGATTCTCTGTTCTGCCTCATCCATCCTTGCTGCCGCGGCATCCATTCAAGATTACAGCTCATTTATAGCATTTTTTATTTCACCTTGACTAGCTTTTACTTCTTTTATCGTAACAGAAAGGGATTCTAATATATTTTCGACTTCAACTAGTATTCTTATTATTGTGATTCTAAATTCTGATGCAGACATCTTGCTTGTATCTGTGTTGGATAAGTTCCTGGCTATCCTTTCTTTCTGCTCTTTCTTTTGGAGTGAGTTCCTTCATTTTGTCATTTTGAAGGGAGAAAAGGAAATAATGAGGTCAAAAATTAAAATTAAAAATTAAAAAATTAAAACACACACACACACACACACACACACACACACATCAAATAAATTATGATAGATCCTAGGTGTTTTTTGGTCTGGGTGTTGAAAGGGCTTGATAGATTAGAGAAAAGGGGGAAAGAAAGAAAAAAAAAGGAAATCATTTGAAAATTTGAAAAAGTGAATACACTGAAATAGAATAAAATGAAATGATGGAAGTTAGATAGAAGTTGAAAATTTTACACAGAAGCAAAAAACATCAGAGAATAAAAACTAAATCAACATATTTTAATAAAATTGAAAATAAAAATGTTTTTTTCTCTTTCTGTAGTCAAGAAAAAGAAATAATTGAAAAAGAGGGGAAAAAAAGAAAATTGAATAGATGGACCAGCAAACAGACTGATATATGATTGACATTACTTTGTTGTCTCCTAGAAGTCAATCTATGAAGTGCTTTATACTTTGTAAACTAACCAGGCAGAGAGATTTATGTTCCTGAAGAGCGAGGTTGGACTAGTTGGGTGGCGCTTAGTGTAAAGGCTCTGTTCTCCACTATTTGGCACTGCTTAGCTTACTGGGGTGGATTGTTGTGCTTATAGGTGTGTATGTGCATGCATGGAAGTGGTGGAAATGGTGTCACATAGCTAGCCAGTCTCTAGTATTGGAACTCTTTTCTCCCCAAGCAACAATTGCACGCCTGTCCTTTGTCTTCCACTTCCATCCACTGCCCGCTTTCACACTGTCCATGATTAAGCCCGAAGTAGCACTTCCCTCCTGAGTTTTATTTCAGATGCGGCTATTTTCCCCCAAATCCTATTTTTTGAGGGACTGAAGCTTTGAACCGTTCTGCCCCTCTGCAAGAGGTTCTCACTGAGCAATGGCTGGGTGCTGGCCACACTCAGAAACTTTCACAATACCGTGCTGCTGTCGACACCCAGAGACTGCAGCTTGGTGCCAGGCTACCCCATAAAAAGATCATGCAATCATGTAGCAGCAGCATTTCAGAGATTATGGAAAATCCCAAAACACATCTGGCACCAGGCTTCACCCCCATTGACCTTGTTCCAGCTCCAGCAAATGTGGTTGTTCTCCAGGGTCCACTGGGGCCTTTGCCTATTGGGGAGCCACACAGCCTATACCAGATATCCTCCCAGCAGGGAAACTTCCTCTCCTTATGTGGCCTGAAGACCCTCAGACTTCACTCTGCTCCTGGGGATTCGCCCTTCCACCAGAGCAACCGCCAGGATTTTCAGACTCTCAGCTCCCCCGTTTATAGAGTCTTAATGGAATTTAAACCCTGTCCTTTTTCCTTTTTCCCTTTTTAGGTTCATTTTCTGCAGCTATTTACACTTCTCCACTTTCTCTCCAGCTGATTTTGGGGGGGGGGTGCTTTTCCCATTTTCTCTCCCCAACATCTACCCCCCAATCTCGGTCCCTTTCCACAACCAAAATACCTCCCTGCCCTCTGGAGCTTCTCTCCCCCAGTTTACCTCTCCGTGCCATGTACCTGCTGAGTTCGTGGTTCAGGTTGTGCAGATTGTTGTGTTAATCCTGAGATCAGTTTTCTAGGTTTTCAGGATTATTTAGTGTTGGTCTGGCTGTATTTCATGGACACGAGACACAAAAAAAAACTTCCATGCTGTTTCTGCCATCTGGCTCCTTCCCCAGACCTTTTAATTCATAGAACATTTCCTGGTTTCTCCCTTCATTTCACTTCAAAATTCATTCTTCCTTTTGATTATGTACATGGCATATCATAATTATTTATTCACATGTATGATATGCATAGTAAAGGAACACTTCAGTAGGGAAGCAATTAGTAGTTATTACTATCCCCAATTCTCTTTCTTCCTTCTCTGTTTTATTTGTTTTTTCATCACATAGTTATACTAGCTCCTTCGGGCTCAGTCATGGATCAGCATCTGACCATTACCAGAGAGTTTTTACAGAACACTCTCTGGTTTTCCTGGGCTAGGTACTTATGTGTTAACAAAACACTATTTCTTCTCCCTTGGATCAATCAAAGAGAAAAAATAATTAAATAGAAAGAATTTCTGAAAGGTAACATTATTTAGAAATGTTGGGTGGCGATAAAGATCTGAAACTAAAATTATGGAAATTAATGAAATTGTGAGCATAGTTTTATTATGCAGTGTAACTGAATATCCATCCCAGTTTGCCTGTTCCTTCAGGTCACAGGAGACATCCCATTTCAATGATTGTCATTCACATAAGGTAGTTACTTCTCTGTTCATTTACAGAAAAGAGAAGATTGATGTACCCTGAATCTTGAATCTTGAGGCAGGTGTCTATTTATTCTCATTTCTCCAGGTGACCCCTGCTCTGATGGTTGACAGTCCTGCAGAATTCTAATTTCTTCAATTTTACAATGATAAAAATTACTTCATATCTATAGTAATAATGATGGTGACAACAATAGTATTAGGAGGTTGATCTCTCAAAAAGTGGTTGATCCCTTTCATAGATACATATTTCTCTTAATCCCATCCTTCTCCATATTTTCATGTATTGGCTGCTTTTTTTTTTTTTTTGGTACTAGTTGGTTTTAAAATAATCTTACCTCTTCAAACAGAGCAGGCAGGATAGATGGTAATCTCCATTCGAGGAAAGGACCGTGCCTATGGTTTTATCCATAGTACTTGGTACAGTGCCGAGCACAGAATTTTGTGTTAAGTAGATATCTGTTGAACAAATAAAATACATACATACATGTGTGAACACACACACAGATATAGGTATCACAATCTCTTTGCTTATAGCCTTAAAGAAATTAAACCAAGTTTCAAGGAACGCCTACAGTGAATGATATAGAAATCAAAGAAGTGAGTTCTAAGTTACTTTTAAGGAACTCTATTATGTCTTGTCATTGTTTCTCTGCTGGAAACTTGAGAGTTAGCTAGACTTGGCTTTGAATGTTGATTGCTAAACTGACTATATAAATATTTATCCTTCCAGTTTCTTCTTTAACATCAAGATAATACTTGTCTCTTAGAGTTGTATATAGGTTACATGTGCTTATGAAGCCCTTGACACATTTACTCCTAGATAAACAGTCATTATTCAATTTCATGAAATTTAAATTTGGAGTCATCTGGGGTGGATTTATAGATGTAGCATTAGATGCGTTTCAGATGTAACAATTATAGGAGGTGGAATGGAAGAGGCTGGAGGTAGAGGTTTCTTTAGCAAATATGGTATGGTTAATTTAGGTTTATAGGTATAGTAATCTTCTCTGTCAAAGGGTTTCGTAAATCTCTCTGCAAGTCTATAATGAGTTGCAGTATGTTTCTCCCTGTACTCCACTTTGGGTATCAATCAGGTATACTTTGCTTTTGGACTTATCTTGTCCCACAAGTCATATGTGACTGGGGGAATTCTGGGTTGTTTGGTTTTCCTCTTATAGTTTTACAATCTTTCTTTCACTCAAATCTTTATACATGTCTCTTGTCTGTTATCTATGAAATCACAGATGACTTGGACAAAATGTGCAGTGCACTTATGGCCAAATACTCCTAGCCAATCCATGTGGCAAAACTACCTGGCATTGGGGCACCTGGGTTGAACATCCAACTTCAGCTCAGCTCATGATCTCTCGGCTCATGAGTTCGAGCCCCGCGTTGGGCTCTGTGCTGACAGCTCAGTCTGGACCCTGCTTCAGATTCTTTGTCTCCCTCTTTCTGTCTGCCCCTCCCCTGCTCATGCTCTGTCTCTAAAAAAAATAAACATTAAAAAAATTTTTTTAAATAAAAAAAAAAAACAAACCTACCAGGCATTGAATGCAGGATGGTGGTACCATTAGTTAAGTGTGGTCACAGGATCCTCTAATTTTTGTTTGTTTATTTTAGTATCTACAGATGAGAGTTATCTTTCTATAGTTCAAAATCCTTGTAGTTTTTGAAATGTTACTTTGGTCGCACATCTATTACTTATTTTCATACGTTATATAGTATATATACTACATATAGTGGTATATACAATGTATTATGTAAATTCTTACTCACTCATGAATAGTAAGTTTACACTCTCTAGTGTCTATACAGTGATGCTATAATTTAAAACTATGCAGTTTATTTGGAGAAATCAGATGGATGAATAATCCCTAGCTATGTACAGTTGAAAACCAAAACAGACTCTACAGGCTTGCTAATTTTGCCTATCTCTGTATTTCAGTGTGACCTGCATCCTGTCTTTGACTTCGTGTGTTGACTTAGGCTGCACCTCTTGGAAGCTAACTAATTTATGAGACATGGCTAAAACAGCTTTTGTGTTTGGCTACTAATAATCAACACAGAGAGTCATGCTATCGGTAAACCCTGAGTGACCTGAATCTATCATAAAGACTGCCTTTGGCCAACAGAACAGGCCATTTTATACATAGCACAATATATTTTACTGACCGTGTTTGGCTAAAACTGGCTGCCTTAGGTGACTATCTTTGTTTCCATTAAAGCACTTGTATTAGGAAATTACCTGAAACCTAAGAAGCTATTTTCTTACTATTAGAATATAAATAACAAGTGGACCCTGGTGATTATTACATTGCTTTCCCTTCCCCACCAATCCCTCAGGCCAGTCAGTGGCAGATCTAGAGTAGGTTTTTTCTCTGTCTGCATTGCCTACTTTCAGGGTCACAAACCTGTCCTCCTTGTAACTTAGGGGCTCTTTAGTGACCCATGTTTCACTGTGTTTGCTCTAAAGCAGATGTCTGACTCCTTAAAGTTTCCCCTGAGCAAGATATCCTGTCTTTCCAAATATATCACAAGTAGGTGCAGAGATTTCACATTTGCCTCCTTTCCACTCCAGGGATCAGTGATGAATGGTCACTGCAGTCTTTTTTTTTTTTTTTTTTTTTTAATCCCCCTCCCCCTTGTGTTTGCTAACCCTATATACTTTATCACTCACTTTGTTCCCAAATTGTATCTCCCTGGTATCCTAAATACTTAACACATAATGGAACAACTTTTCATCTTTCACTTTCTTTTTCACATTTTCATTTTGGAAAGAATTCATTAATATTGACTCTTGATCATGAAAATGATCCTCAGTCATTGAATTATAGAGTCATAGAATGTTAGAGCTGGAAGGGAGCTAAGTTATATTTCTCTTACAACCATGCTTCCAATAGAGCATGTCCTGGCTTGTTGTAGCTGCATGAAATTCCCTCACATAGCTTCATATGTCATAAGGCATGTCACATGCGCTTGATGTTTGGAGTTTTAATGCAAAACCCCAAACATCTATTAAATCGAGCCCATTCCATCTCTAAGACTATGCTGCAGCTCTTTTAGCAGCTTGAAATGGTGCAGGGGCACCTTCAAATATCAGCGTTTTCCACTTAAAAGCTTAGGGAATGTGATTTGAAGGGCGTAGGAATGGTCCATATCAAAACATATTCCTCATCTATTGGACAGAGAGCTTTTCATAGTACAAAATATGTCATTTTGTGTATTTTGGGAAGTATATTAACCTGTTCTCTCACAGACGAGCATCTTAGTATAAATTGGTTCATATCTTCCATTTTCTTGGTTGTTTGACTTAGGAAAGTGTTCCTAGAGGGGACCCCTGGGTGACTCAGTGGGTTACACTTCTGACTCTTGAGTTTCGACTCAGGTCATGATCTCACAGCTCATGAGATAGAGCCATGCATCAGACTCTGCCCTGATAGCACGGAGTCTGCTTGGTGATTCTCTATCTCTATCTCTCTCTGCCCCTCCCTCCTCCATCCCCCCATAGCCCTGCTTCATAAATAAATAAGCATTTTCAAAGAAAAAAAAAAACTATTGAGTTCCTAGAGATAGATAAGCAAAAGCAAGATTTGATATGGATTCTGGAAACAAGGATAAGTAGATTAAATTTTGATTGAAGAATAGGTAATGTAGGCTAGTGTTAAGAAAAGCACTAAAAATATGTCCACAAAATTTACTTGTTCCCAGTAAACAATTTGGTTCATTTCTCCACCATGAGATCGAGAAGGGGAGCTGTCCAGTACTTTCCATCAATAGCCCCAGCAACCAAAAGGACTATTAATGAAAAGCTGATGTCAGAAGTGATCTCAAATATTAGCCATGTACTAAGGCCATACAATCCCCTCTTATACACTTTCCTGTGTCATTTTAATACTGTTGCTATTATTTTACATTTATATAGCCCTTTCTCCTGAGGAAAATTACAACTTTCAAATGGTGACTTAGTGCTACCCTAGCCCTGTTTGTCTTTGCTTATCCGGGCATACATATTTAGCTTCTTTAATCTTTTCCCATAAATACATCTTTCCATTTCTTAATCATTTCAGTGCTATCCACTCAGTTCAATTTCTCAACACATTTCAGGTGTCGGGAAGCCTGGCAGTAGTTTAGCCTAACCAGAGTCAAGGAAAGTGGGAGTCATTTCTCTATATTTTTGCTCTGTCCCAACATAATGGATCACTTGTATTCAGTTCAAAATAGCATCAGCCCCTTTGGCAGCCATATTACATTGCAAACTGATATCTAATTTGTCCTCCATTATCAGCTCCAGGTCCCTGTCAGTGTTACTACTCTCCAGGTTTCTCCTACCCATTGAATTATTTTGCTGAAGATGTATTCGTTTTTCATTTTTCTAAGCTGAATCTCATTTTGTTATTTTTGACTCATATCACCACCCTCTCCGGGTCCATTATATAATATCTTAGGAGCTTCACTGGTGCCTGCCATCCATCTTAACTTATCACCTGCAAGTTCCATTATGAGCCCTTCCATCTTTCCTTACCTAGGGGATCATTAACATAATGGAAAATAACCCTTTTTCCAGGTCATTTTTAAAGCGATTTATTAGAACCTCAGCTAAGAATACCCAAGAAGAAAAATATTGCTTAGCACTATTTTCTTACATAACAAAAATATTATTTCTACTCGCTTCCATTTTTTTTTTTTAATTTTTTTCATGTTATTTATTTTTGCCAGAGAGAGAGAGAGAGAGAGCGAGCGAGCATGAGCGGGGAAGGGGCAGAGAGAGAGAGGGAGACACAGAATCCGAAGCAGGCTCCAGGCTCTGAGCTGTCAGCACAGAGCCTAATGCAGGGCTCAAACTTACAAATGGTGAGATCATGACCTGAGCCGAAGTCGGATGCTCAACCGACTGAGCCACCCAGGTGCCCCATACTCCTTTCCATTTTGAATTAGGTGAATTGATTGGAATTATTTTGTTAATAGAAATTTTTGAGAGCTTTCTAATACTTACATATTTTCATATAGACTACATTTTACCTATGCATAATTTGGAGTTGTTGAAACAAAAATCACTGTTGAATGTGTTTAAATGTCATTATCTCAGTTACTTGGAGGCCATCGGATCCCTAAAAGGATCATTTAGTTTCTCTTTCCTCCATATGCCACACAAATAGTCATAGTAGCTTGTCTTATAGGAGCACTGACAATGATGTGTATAGAGCTTATCAGAAATATTTCCCTTCCATTAAGAGCCAAAGAAAATTACAAAACATGTTTCTAATTGAGTGTGGTCATATAGTATCTCTTTTGGAGAGTCTAGATATGGGGAGTTGGTGAGAAACCTCTGATTTGTCATAAGAATTCCAAAGTTGTAAGGTTTACTAGGCAATGAAGACATTTATTCTAATAGAGATTTAGATCTGTATTTGCAAAGTATTGTCTGCAAGCTGTGTGACAAATATACACTGCTATTAAAATATGTATATAGGACTTATGGTTAGTAACAAAACATGTCTTTTTTTTCCCCTAACATAAATGTTTCCCCTAACATAAACATATGAGTGTCATTTTTGTTTGCTTTCCTAACATTAAAAAAAAAGTCCTTATGTTGGAAAATATTGGGTTCATGGTTCTGGAAAAACATATTTCAACATAGTGTCTCAGACATGTTCTATATTTTTTCCCTCAATCATAAGGGTTAATGGCCATGACTCAGACATGTTCTATATTTTTTCCCTCAATCATAAGGGTTAATGGCTTTGATCTTCACTGAGATCTCTAGAGATCTTTGATAATTACTTACAACAATGTCAACATAGCAATAAAAAGATAATAGTGATAATTATCAAATTCTCATAATGTTACAGTCACTGTGCCAGGCACAGTCTATACATTGTCTCTCTTCATCTTTATAGTCCTGAGATACACTTTTCTCTCCAGCTTACATATTAGGAATCTGATCTTCTGAAAGCATGAGGTTTACAGAGGCTTTAAATGAATGCCAATGATAATTGAAAGACAAAGCTAGGGCTCTCAGATTCTATAATCCTTGCTCGGCCCACAGTGCCTTGAATGATTTCTAGCCATGAGATATTTCTACTACACAACTTGGCAGTGTTAAATAACCACTGTGTGGAAAGATTCTGTGGATCAGGAATTTGGGCAGGGTCTCATAAAGATATCTTGATTTTGCTTCACAATATCTGGGACTTCATACTGGAAGACCCAAAGATGGGGGTGACTTGAATGGCTTGGGGTCCAAACTAAGGGGTTAGTAATGTCTATAGGAATCTTACTTAGATATATGGCCATCAATGGTGTTTGTTGCCTGGTCCCTCAGCCGGGACAGTTAGCCAAACCACCTATAGTTAGTAATGCCTTTTTGTGGAGCATGGGAGCCCCAAGACTTCTCACCTGGTGAATCGGGGCTCTGAAGACAAGTGTCTTTAGAGAATCAGGCAGAAGCTGTATAATTCTTTTATGACCTACACTTAGAAATCATTTTGTGTTTCTTCCTCAGTACTACCATCTGGTCAGCTGTTTGTGTTCCCTAAATTTAGCCCAGGTTCAATGAGAGGGAATTTCCCACTTCTTCATGGGAAAATGTCAATTTTAGATGCGTTTAAAACCTCTGTAATTCAAGTATCGATGTGGGTTCTAGAAGAAGTCTCTATGGGTTTGATTTATTTACTATGGTTCTCAACCATTACTGCAACTCATTACCACTGGGGAGCATGATAAACCTATCAAGTTCTGGACTCCACTCCAAATATTCGTAAACAAAATTGACAGGAAGGAGGTTTGGGAATTTGTAGTTTTATCAAAACTCCTGGTGATTCCTAAACAGCCAGTCTAACTGAACACCCAAATTTTACTTACACTGCTTCTATAGGTAGAGATGTTTCTAAAAAAGCCTATAGCTAGGCCCACTCTTGGTACGATTGCCCCAACCTGGTAAACTTCTTGGCCTCTGTAATTAAGGCTGCCTGTCTGTCATTTCCACCTCTTCTCCCTGCCTTGGAGAAACACGGGAAGCTTTACAAAATACTACCTCTACATGTGCAAGAGGAATCCTGGGAGCTCCATTCCCTATCACATCATGGATGGATGACAGGACTTTAATCAAAATATCTGCTGAAGCTATCACAGCAGGGGTAAACCAGCTTAAAGCTGTCAGTTGATAATCACTCTACTGTGAATGGTTGGACTAGTGGCACCCAGTGATTCAATTGCATATTTATAACTTGATGTGTACACAGAAGTGCCACTTTAGGGTGCCACTGCATCCGCACTCCAGTGAAAACATCTTCAAAGAGCCTTGTCAGCTTCCTTCTGCATTTTTTCTGAAGGCTTAGAACCAGAGGAGGGTGGCAGTCCACACCTCTGGAGGAATGGCTGATAAAATCTATTAACTCTTTTCTCCTCTTAGATATTTTATCTCACATTTGCATCAGCAGTCAGTCCCCTCAGTGGGAATTGAAGCACTGCTAAAATTAAAAATACAAGAAAAAGAATGCTTCTAATTTGCCTGCCTGGTTTTCAGTCTTCAGTTTACCAAGAGTTTCACAAGTCCCAGTATCCATGCCTGTTGCAGGAGAGAAGAGATTTTAAAGGACCATCTGCGGAGGAATGAAGTGGTTTGAGGAAAATGTTTGCAAGATGAACTTCCTCTAGTTTTGAGGCTGGTGACCAATGGACAGGTTACTAAAGAGGTTGTCCTGCAATTCAATAAGAGGCTGTAAAGAGAACTCTATTGCATTTATACACTGGATAGGAAAGTCAAACTGACTTGCCAAATTTACTGGACTACAGTTCTCCCAAATCTCAGCCAGTGGCATATCACTGTATTTGTTGGAGGCTAAAGAGATGGCTATGAGTAAGAATCATGTTCTCCAAATCCTCCAGAGAGATAAGAGTCTCTGGAAAAAGAGATAGAACAAGCAAAACCCAATGAAAACCGTATATCGTTTGTAGGATTTTGGAGTAAGATTATATAGGGCAAGAAAGCAAGAAGGTAATATTTTCTCTGCTTTTCTCTCCTCTTCGATGATTTCAGACTGGATCTAGCTATGTGTATCTACAAAAGTGTATTTCTTGAACAGTATGAATCAGAATCTCTTAGGAGTTTTATGAAAAATGAAGATGTCTGGAACCCAACCTTGGATCTACTTAATCAGCAACTCTGGAGATGGAACCATAGAATCAAAATTAATGATGAGTTTTCCAGTGACTCTGAAACACACTGAAATTGAAGAAGCATTAACCTAGATCCTGTCATGCCAGTGTTAGTGGTGCCAGGAATAGTGTTGCTAAAGGTCTCTATTAACCTGAACACACTGTTTCTTTGTCCTTGTCCCTCAGGGGGACCCATAGGCACTAGGAGGGTCTTTTGAAGTTTGATGGTGTTAAGTGGTTGACCTTTATGAAGTTGTTAGAGTCTTCTTTGATATTAATTAGTCATTAGGTCAGCAAACATCTAAAGGACAGGACTACCTACAGTGCAGAATACCCTAAAAATGACTCTTTGGTTTTTGAATAAAAGTTCAAGATTATTTTCTATATTCGAACCCGGTAAAATTGCTTGTCCAAATGACTACGGATTTTCCCCAGCCCTGGAAGAGCTACTTGAGACTGTGTTAACATTCGTATCAAAGTAAAGTCCCAACAGATACCAAATTAACAATATCAGTGTGCTTTAATAAATGAACACTATACAAAGATCATGTGAGTTCATTGCTCTATTTGACTGAATTTCTTGAAAGAGTGATGCAGAAAAGAGAAATGGAAAGTAGTAATTATTCAGCAACTCATATGTGCCCTGTGCTGTGTTGTCTTTGATATCCAAAATTTCATTTAACTTAATGCAAGTGGGCTTTGTATTCATATATAGAAAAGTATTACTTTAAATAAGTTAAGATTTTTGTGTATTTAAGTTTATTTATTTATTCTGAGAGGGAGAGAAAGAGGAGAGACAGAGAGCAGGGGTTGGGCAGAGAGAGAGGGAAAGAGAAAATCCCAAGCAAGCCCCACTGTCAATATAGATCCTGTCATGTGGCCTGATCTCACGAAACCATGAGATCATGACCTGAGCAAAGACCAAGAGTCAGCCACTTAACTAACTGAGCAACCCAGGCACGACAAGATTCTTTTAAAATACAAGTTAAGATTCTTATTGCTTATTTATTATGCATGGCACTAATTGGCCTCTCACATCCCACTGATAATAATCACTAAAAATAACAATGGATTGGAAATAAATAACTGATTGGTAAAACAAGACTTAAATATAATTCCCATCTAATATTTGAAGTGAAGTTAAAGGGTACATTTGTTCTAGTCCAGTATTTTCCATATATAATAAAGTCCTCCTCCATAATATGTGGAAACAGTACGAACACTTGCTGTTGGCAGAATTACTGTTGAATTTTGAAAATTGGATATCCCTCCATTTGAGATTTTTTTTTTGATAGCTAAGGATTTGCATATATAGCAGCAAAGAATTTTAGATTTGGCTAAAATATTTATTCTTTAGATGAAGAAGCCAAAGTACAAAATTGTATTATTAAGTTGTTTTTTTCCTGCTAACATTTTCTGTCTCATTCTTAATAGGGGAAATCTGCTGTAATTTTAAAGAATTTCATATAATCATAAACAAATAAATAGAAACCTTTTGGTTTAACAATTTTCATAGAAAAAAAATTAAACTGAATGTTAAAATACATTGTGTGTGAATTTCTCCACTTATAGCTGATGTGCTGTGGGTGACTGGGGTTTGGTTTCTTTAACCCTAAAATGGGGATAAAAGATGAACCAAGTTCATTGGACTGCTGTAAGAATTGAATTAGAAAATGTACAATCAGTGCTTAGCATAGAGCTTCTTAAAGTTCGATACATGTTTCCAGTTATTTCAATAGGTAGTTTATAACATGTATTAAGTTCTACCTACATGCAGTCGTCTATTCTTATTAGAAACTAACCTATAATTCGTACATTTTGGTAAGCCAAAAGTGCCTTACTGTGCATCAGTCTGAATTGGATGACATTTTACATTGTTCATAATTAGGAAACATTCTGATGACCAGTGAACCTCTGCATTATAAACGTCGGGAAATTCTAACTCATTTGTTTCTATTTCTACATACATCTAGTTGTAGTCTTACATCGTAGAGTCATGGAGGTTATTTCATGTTAAATAGTAAAAAATTGTATACACTTAATTTTCTATAATAAGCATATAGAAAAATATATATGTTCTTTAATAACTTAATCAGATAGAAATGGGCCATCTTGAAGACAGATAATTAACTTATTTTCATTGGCTATGTATAATAGCACCAGCCTTTTCCCATTTTGCATTGGTAAATGTCAGCGTAAGAAGAGCCTTCTTTGGTGACAAGGTAGTAATGACAATGCCCTATCACTCTTCAGTTCTTCTCATTAGCACCTAAACACCGTTCATTTATTACTACTGATTCCCTCATGTTCAGTATATTAAATGTTAACAATGGTTCTCATTTTACATGCAATTCTAATAATTAATGATTATAGAAACACATTAGACACATAATGCCAAAATATATTACCTGTAATGTTGATCTCTAATTTGAGGTTACTTTCATGTATTGGAATAGAATATGCTTTTAGAGGGTCATAGCTGGAACACAAATGTACCTCTATACCTCTTCTTCTAATCTTGTGCCTATTAATTTAAGTCAGTGAAGAATTCTAACCTATTTCCATTAGCAATGTCAGGCTTTCAGGAAAGATCTCTGAGGCCCAGAGAAGAATGGCTGAAATTCATAATGGAAACAGATTGAATGTGATGAAGGGAAATATTCTTGGCCTGACATCTCTTTAGTGCCTTGGTGACGATGGGAGACCATTTCCTTTGCATGATGGATTAGCACTCTTCTTTCTATCCAGTGTTGGGAAAGGAGGCTGAAAGCAAGAAGCAAGCCTAGACCCTTGGGTACTCAGCTAATGAGTACCAAGAGGACCATAGACAAAACATTGCAAAGGAAAATACAAGAGGGAGGGAGTTGAGGGAGTCATTGCCTCAGAAACAGGGAACAGAACTGAGTCACTGATGGGGGGCACTCAAGTGCCCTGACCTTTGTAATGTCTCAACAGAAATTAGGACGGGCATAACACAGACTCATAAGGCACATGTCACACAGACTCCAACCTAACCCACTCCTGCCTGTTATATTTTTTTAAAGATCAATTTATTTTTTTAAAAAAATATTTTTATTATTTTTAAACAATCGATCATAGTCACACTCTTGCCGACTAAGTGCTATTTCTTAGTAAAAAGCATAATAAGTTGTTATTAGCAACTGACATTCTACCTGATCCTCAACTGCCTGATCAGCCAGGTATGAGTTTAAAATTCACTGTGCTCTTTATACACTACTTAGTTGAACAAATATTTACAAAGTGCTCTAGTATGCCACAAAGAGTGTTAGAAGCTGGGGAAATAGCAAATCAGATGGAGTTTTTGGTCCTTGATAACTTGAGGATGTAATAAGAAGTAATAGCCACATAAGTTTAAACCTGATATGAATGTATTATAGAAAGAACAGTACAACAACTAAGATTGGGGGTTTCCAGGATAAAATCTTGGAGAAAATATCTTTTGGCAGTGTCCAAAGAGTTGTAAAAAACAATATCCTAAGCATAGAAATTAAGATGAGCTAAGGTATAGAGGAGAAACTCCTAGAGTGTTCTGGGAACCGTTTGGTCTCACTACAAGGGAAAGTGTGGATGCTGGTAGGACGTAATGGCAGGAGAGGCAGGCAACAATCATAGAGGGTCATGTAGGACCTTGTTACTCCAAAGTGTTATCCCAGTCCTCAGCATTGGTCCTGGCTGGAACTTGACAATGCAACTTCTCTGGCCATATATTCTACATCAAATTTGGATTTTAACAAGATCCCCAGGTGATTTGTTTGCACAGTAAAGCACAAAAAGCACTGGTATAGTCTAGTTGGACAGATCTAAGGAAGACTTAATTGAAGCTGAGGGACCAGAAGTTTTTCTCAGTCAGTCTCTACCTTTCTCTTTTCCTTCCTCACCAGAATGGACTCCTCAGAGTAACTTCAGGTTTAATTTGGGCCTTTTATTTCTCCTTTCCCTCCTGCTTGATTTCAGTGACACCTACCACTGCTCCCCCCCCCAACTCTATACCATCATAAACCTGGCATGGAAAGCCTTAGTCATATGAGGTTAAAAGGAAAGTGGCAGGGATACGTTTGAAGAAATCTTGGAGGCTAATGTTAACAAACTTAATATCTTTCTACTGCATAATGAGTGTCAGTTTTTCACATATATTTCCTCACTTCAGCTCTGTGAGATCATAATCAGCCTCCTCATTTTACACATGAAATAATTAGTACAAGTAATGTCAGTTGTTGAAATCACATGGCTGAGGATGAATAAGAAAGAAAGAAAAAGAAGAAAGAAAGAAAAGAAAGAAAGAAAGAAAGAAAGAAGAAAGAAAGAAACTAATGAAGTTCAATGTTGCTTCCTCTTCTTTATGTTGCCCTCCTAGTTCATGAGTTCATGGAGCCCTGACCTGGATAGTCCTTGTTACTGCATTGTATTCTAACGTCATTTTGGAACAGAGGATTTAAGGGCACAGGAGTTGGGAGACATTCAGAGCAGAGGTCCACTAGAGGATGACTGTGTTTACCTGTTCAAGGAATTGGTATTCAGTGAAATGTTAAAGCAATATAATTCTTTTTACTTTTTAAGCAGTTACAAGGGTAGCAGAACAGAACCAAGATAAAAATTTAAATTAACTTTAGATTAACTCTAAATAAGAATAGGGATCAAATCCTGATGAAAGTCTCCTTGCTTTCCTATTTCACTGCTCAAGTATAAAAGACCATGACTTCAGTCCACTGAATCATGGCCAATCTCAGGGTTAGAAGTCATCTTAGTGATTGAATTAAAATGTCCACATACATAATTTGATTGATTAAACTGAAACTGGTTATTACTTATATAGTTAAGTTGGAAATATAGATTCCAATGAGAAATGTCTGATTTGAAAATATGAGTACAGTAAATTTTTCCCAGTCCTTAATTATTTAGCCGTTGATCATAAGTTGAAAATGTTGATAAAGGACCTATGGAAAAATCATGAATATGTTTAGATATGTTTGTGCTCTCTTCATTCTATTTTCTTTCAGGGTTTGGGGTCCTCAACATTTCTTTGGCTGATGGAGAGAAAGTCGAACTTTTTCATTATCAAAATAGGAGTGCTTTTGTCTGCGGTGGTGGTTCCCAAATAATACTTTGGTCATTGAAGTCTCAAAATAGCTCTATATTCAGGTTTTTTTGTTTTCTTTTGTTTTGTTTTGTTTTGTTTTTGAAACGTTAGCTCAGAGGCAAATAGTGTTGCTTAAGCCCTAATCCCTAAAACTCTGCACACCGTCATAAATTCAGAGAATAGAAATCACAGAGAAAATGGGTAATATTTGAGAGATCAAGTTAAGAAAGTGGAAGTATGATCTATTTGCTTAGATATGTTTGTTCTTATTGTATATTAGATATCTTTTCTTGCTTTGGAGATTCCACCTCCTACTGGAAATAAAAATCTTGAATTATCTCAAGATTTGAGGGACTTCTATGTCTTTACTGAAATCATGGATGTTAGCTTTTAAGGGCAATATGGGACTTCCCCTTGTCATTTACTTCCCAAGAACAGGAACAGCAGTAAGGTAGGAGTGTGTGATAAGGAGATTGGATCAGAACAGAGGATAGCTGTAAGAGAAAAGTACTGACTTCTTGTAAAACAAACAAACAAACAAAATATAATATATATATAATATATATATATATATACACACACACACATACATACATATATGTATTTAAGAACATAAAATTTTATAAAATACACAATATATAATTCAAATTTCAAAATATATATCTTATTTAAATATATATTAAATATATTCATTCTGAGCTCTTAGGCACCTGAGCCACAACAAAGGCTTTCTTTTCCCCCTGGATGCTCTTCTCTTCATTTCCTTACATTTTCCTCTTTTTACAAGTCGTGTTGGATGCCCATCGCTCCTGTGAGAAAAGTATTTTCTCTTGAGTTGAGAGAAATTATTTTTCTTTTCTGAAGTTTGTCTTCTCTAAGCTGGCCCACAATAACCAGTATGCCTTGGCATTATCCATAGTATTTAAGACTTCACAGTCATTTACAGTCTATCTTAACTGGATATTTTTCTCGCAGGCTGCATGGACTGTAATTTCATTTTTTGCCCTTCCAGGGTTGGATTGGGTGCCTCAGCCTTTCACATCCCTCTCACACACCATATTCCAAGATGATAAGCATTTTTTGTTTAATGTTTCCTGGCCATCTCTGGAAGATATGACCACACATGCCTCTATGCTCACATTATCCAACCCTGAAAGGGCAAAAAATGAAATTACAGTCCATGTCGCCTGTGAGAAAAAGAGCCAGTTAAGATGGAATGTAAATGACTATAAAGTCTTAAATACTATGGATAATGTCAAGGCACACTGGTTGTTATGGGCCAGCTTAGAGAAGATAAACTGCAGAAAAGAAAAATAATTTCTCTCAACTCAAGAGAAAATGTTTTTCTCACAGGAGCGATGGGCATCCAACACGACTTGTAAAAAAAGGAATGTAAGGAAATGAAGAGGAGAGCATCCAGGGGGAAAAGAAAGCCTTGTTTGTTGTGGCTCAGATGTCTAAGAGCTCAGAATGAATAGACTATACACTATTATTATTAATGAAAAGAAAAGTTTATTGACTACATACTGTGTAGATACTTATATAGATCTGACTATGTAATCTAAAATAGTCAGATTTCTGGGGTCTAATTCTCAAGTAAAAACAAAGACGGATAATTTGTGGAATACTTCTTCTGCTTAATCCCAAAAGCAAAACTCAAGGTTTAGAAAGAGCTTCTATAGCTTGAATTTTACACAGACAGAATTAAGGAGGAAATTCTGCTTCAGCTCAGAGCTATGAATATATGGTGTGATGACCCCCATTACAACTTTAGCAGACAAAGAGACTAAATCAGTTGAATCTTATACTTTGAGTCATGTATAACAATTACAAAAAAATACAATAAAGCTTGGCAATGTGAGCTGTGGTGTCCAATTTGTTGATCATTGCCTTTATTCATTCATTCATTCAGTCAGTCAGTCAGTCATATGTTCACTCATTCTATAAATAACCCTTGAATTGCCCTAGTAAGTATCAGGGAATATTCTGAGTGCTAGAGCTACAGTTGTCACCACATAGACTTCATCCTCATGCTCACAGAGCTTATAGACCAGTAGGGTAAGATAGATAAAGGCAAAAACAAATTCTAAACAAGACAATTTCAAATGACAGAATTATTATGAAGGAAGAGAATAAGATGTCATTATGGAGATTCATTGCTTAAATAAGATAAAGAGGATAGACTACTTATAGGGTGATCTCGGAAGTGTGCTTTTAGGTGTCATTTAAATTGAGGCCCATGGTGAAAAGAAACCAGACTACATCATCAATATTCATACATTTAGGGGAGTACAAACAGTATCTAATTTATTTCAGAATCTACAGATGAGAGATTAAAGAATAATTTGCTAAGATGGAAAATCCTTGATTATTTTAAGGAGAAGAATGTCTTTCCCTGTTTCTCTTTCTAATTATTTCTATTTCTTTATTTGCCTCAAAAGTGAAAACTAGCAACTCTTTATTTGTCCATGCAGTTCTTAAGCACAAGAAAAAGCATGCATAGAATTTATAGTTCTTAAAAAACCGGTTTCAGTTTACGCCTATAAGAGATATCACTTTACACCTATAAGAATAGCTAAAAACAAACAACAAACAAACAAAAAACCACAAAAACAAAAACACAAGAAATAAACAAATGTGGAGAGAATTTGGAGAAAATGGAACTTTCATGCAACTGTTGATGGGAATGTAAATTGTTATAGTCACTGTAGAAACAACATGAAATTTCCTCCAAAAATTAAAAATAAAAAATGCCATATGATCTAATAATTTCATTACTGGACATTTATTGGAAGAGAACAAAAACACTAATTTGAAAACGTATATACATCCCTATGTTTATTTTAGCATTATGTATGCAAAAACGTCCAAGGAATATGGAAGCACCTAAGTGTCCATAAACAGATGAAATGTATAAGGAAGATGTGGTGTATATACACTGTGGATTATTATACAGCCATGAAAAAGGGTGAGATCTTGCCATTTGTGACGATATGGATGAACCTGGAGAGTATTATGCCAAGTAATATGCCAGATATTATGCCTGGAGAGTATTATGCCATGTACGTCAGAATGAGAAAGACAAATACCATTTGGTTAACTCACATGTAGAATCTAACAAACAAAACAAATCAATAAAGAAATTAAAAAGCAGAATCAGAAGTACAAATACAGAAAACAAACTGATAGTTACCAGAGGGCTGGGCAGTAGAGGAATAGGCAAAATTGATGAAGGGGAGTGGGAGATATAGGCTTCAAGTTATGGAATGGATACGTCAGGGGGATAAAAGGGACAGCATAGAGAATATAGTCAATGATATTGCAATAGGGTTCTATGGTGAGTACATTTATAGATGGTAGCTACAATTGCTTTGAGCATAGCATAACATATAGAGAAGTTTATCACTATGTTGTACACTTGAAACTAATGTAACATTTTGTGTCAAATATATGCAGATATAAATAAATAAATAAATAAATAAATAAATAAATGAATGATGGGCTTTGAAGGCTTTGACTAAAAAAAGAAGTGGGAACATATGTTTTGTATCTTATTTTTTTCCAACTAGATTGTAAAATACGTTGAGATAGGAGACAGTTATTTATACCTCTTTAGAAACTCTAATTCTAGCATATACAAATGATAGATGTTAACTAATCTTTCGGGGCTGTGTGGTGAACTGCCAAAACTGTCCTTAGAGGACAGGTTGTTTTGAATCTGGCTCTGCAAAGTGCCAGCTCTATGAAGTTGAGCTAATTGATAGGTCAACTGAGCTTCACTTTTTTCAACCTACAGGATAGAGATCCCACTACCTTTCAAGGTTGATTTTGAGACTGGTGATACTTTAGGCAATATAACCATGGGACAGCTATTAATATTTTAAAACAAAGATGAAAACCAAAGCAGACTGTGCTATTAAGTTCTGTAAGGGCTGGGATGAAAACTGTATCTTTCTGTATCCAAAATTATTGGTTCTTAGGAGTAGATACTCAACAGGTGTTTAACTGAGTGAGTGAATAAATGAATATTATGCTTGATGATTTGAGATGGGTGAGAAAGTATGAAATACAGAGAATTAAAGAATTTAAAGATTTTATTAGATAGCATGACACCTACAAATTTCTTATTGCCCTTAGGAGGAATACTCTTAAACATTATCTTAGACAGAAAACTATCCCTTTTTATTCATAAAGAACTTCAAAAGAAGGATTTTCAATTATATTTACTTTCCTAAAGCAAATTCCCACAGGTCCAGACCTATAGAAAACTTAATCAAATAAACAAAAACCAAAACACTTCCTCAGATGTTATTTGCAGGACCATGCAATGATTCTTGAACAATGGCAATGTGACGCAGGGAAGAAGAGTTGAAGATTGTTAGGGTGTTTAGTTCTTAAATCTTCATGGGCAATAAGTGAAAAGTCTGATGAAGCTAAGAGAAGGCTCTAAATGGAGGCAGTTGTCTCTGTGCTTAGAAAGCAGGACAGTATGTCCTAAGAATTTCTGAGGGCCATGGTCACAGTTTGCCAGTTAGCCTACATACTTGTTGAAGAGTTTAGTCTCAACATAAAGAGGATGGTGGAATTAGACCTTCAGTAGAAAAGTATTCTGCTTTTCCAAGAACCTGAGAATCTGAGATAAACAGCTGTTTTCAGAGTGATGGTAGAATAAGGAAAGTTACCAAGGAGGAAGAGAATTTAGGTACAGAAATACCTGGACTAGATAATCTTAAGAATAGGGTGGTATAAAGAATACTGCTTATAATGTCTCAATTAGACATTTCTATTATGGTACCTGCAATGAACACACCCTTTCTGAAGGAAAGTGTCCCACCCTTTACCTATAGCCTCTGCTGAGAACTATCTGCATTATGCTTTTGCCATTCTGCCTCCCTCCAGCCCAAACTATTCTCACTTCAATCTACCACAATTCGCTGGGCAGGGAGTGGGTATCTGCTAACTGGGAATTGAATCTATAAACTGGCAATGTAAAATGGTAAAATGGGCTAAAGAAATTGATTCTGGACTTTGAATTGGAGATATTACTACAAAATGGCTTAACTCGTAAAGGAAATTGAAGCTGAATGATGCAGTGAACCCATGAGTTAATTGTCTTAAAAAGTGTGAGTTGTGAGAAAACACACTGTTACTAACTAGAAGTTATGAAGTTGAAGAAAGGTATGCAAAGGTAAGAAGAAGGGATTCACAGTGCAGGCGGCACTAGGAAGAGAAATATGCATCCAGAGATGGAGATTTGTAAAAAGCACCTGGGTCATATTTATGATAGACAGGTATTAACCAACTCCTGTTCTTCCTGCATCCTTGCTCTTTTATAATCCCTGCTCGTACTGAGTTTGCAGTTTTTGTTTTTTTCCTGTCTCACTGGACAGTATATGTTCACAGTAAGACCCTATTCTTTGTGGTAAGTCTACTTTGAAACCAAACTATTCAAATTGAAACTTGTGTGATGACTAAGCAACCAGGTTTCCTTGACACATTCTCAATTTTATATATTCTGACCCGATCGTAACACACAACTAATAAAGTTTGTTCTGTTAATGGTTTGGCAAAATGTAAATGCTGTATCCTGTTAGCCTAATATAGTTGGCGTTGAGGGAAAGGGGAGAAGAAGGAAGCAAGAAGGGAGAAAGAAGGAAGGAGAAAGAAGGGTGGGAAATAGAAGTAGGAGGGGCGGGGGTAGGGTGGTGGGGTAGGGATAGAAGAGAAAAGGTGGAAAAAAGAAGACAAAGATATAGGGAAAAAAATAAAAAGATTGAAAATTTGGATAGGAAGCATATGATCCAATAAGTGGTTAGTAAATTCCCTTAAGTGGGTTTGGAGTTTAAGAAGATTTGTCCACCTATAATAAGTCTTTTAAAGTTGGCATCTGTCAAAAGGAATAAGATAGTCAATTCTGAAAATTTTGCATCCCCAAATACATAAGTTCTAAATCTTCTGGGTAAACAATATGCCTCCAAGTAAAGCATAAAATAAGTAGACTCAAATAATGTTAAGGGAGGGGTAGTGTTTGCATGTGAATTGGGTATCAAGAATACATCTACTACTAATATTTCTTAAAAAAATTAAGCCTACTTACAGACCCCAAAAATATATTGAAGAAAAGTGTCTGGATGTCCCTGGTTGAATTCACATAAAGAAGGCAGGCATATTTCCATATAACAACTCAATGGAATAGTTATAGCCACTTCAATAATATAACACAATAAAATTTATTTTTATATTGGATCATAAAATTAGTATACCACAAGTGGCCAACAGTTTATCAGTTCTCAAAATGGCAAGTGTAGGATGCAACTGAGAAAGGTGTAAAATCTGTCAAATGTGTCTAATTATCCCAAACTGTGCGCCCAAGGGAAATAGTCTCCTAACCCTTTCTGTTGATCAGTTTATGTTATAAAACATGTGGGTTACGACTCTTACAACATAGTTTTGCTTCAGTGGATAATGTAACTACAGATCTCTTTTATTGTCCCATAAATACTCTGTCTTCCCTTGAAATAGTATTGCATTCATCATATGTCTTCCTCAAATTATTTTCTCGTGTCATTATTTCACATATTAATTGAACATTACTAAGCCCAACGTAGAATAGATGAATTTTGGAAAAGAACTGGTAAAAATGACTTAGGCTTCAGAGCATGGAAGTTGATTGAAAATAACTGGGACCGAATTTAAATTTCAAACCCCTGTCAGCACCAGCCCCATATTTGACCCAATTAGTTGGTTTTGGAAGAAAAGGAGAGGTTGAGAAGCCATTTACTCCTTTTTCTTCAGCATCTAAGAGTGTGTGTGTGTGTCTGTGTGTGTGTGTGTGTGGTGTGTGGTGTGTGTAAGGAGGAGAACAGCTCTGAAACAGTAACGCTAATACTAAAGAATGAAAGTCAAGGTAATTAGATTTGAACCCAGATTCCATCACTTACCAGCTGTATGATCTTAGGTTATTAATCCTTTAAGTCCATTTTCTTAGTAAAATATCAATAATAGCAGCTCCCTCATAAGAATTGTCAAGGTTCAGTGAGAAAGAACCTGAAAAGCCCCTCATGTGGTCCATGGCACATAGTAAGCACTTAGTAAAGATGAACTGATAATACTGACAATAGCTATTCTTTCTGTAACTTGTTTCTGTATGCAGAAATAGGGATTTCCTTTTGTAATGTCTCCTATAGAAAGATATCCTCACAAATAAATCATTGAGAGAGGTAAAGGGAATATTTGGCTCAGGAAGCTCTTGCATAAAAGGTAGTTAGAAGAAAAATGCATAGCCCAGATGCCCTCACAATGATCCTGAAGGCAGGAAGAGAAATCAGCTTGCTTATGATATTCCTGTCATGTGCTAGTGCTGCACCTGTAATGAGTGTTGGGTTTGGGATAGTAAATGTTGAGAGGGAGAGAAAACCATCCTTTTTTTTTTTTCATTGAGACATAATCTACATATGGTATTGTCTTAGTTTTGAGTGTAGGACATAATTATTTGATATATGTATATGTTGCAAGATGATGGCCGCACTAAGCTTAGTTACCATTCAGTATCAAAAGGACAGTGGACAAAAGGTCAGAAAACAGGGTAGAGAGAAGCCAGTAAGAGTGAGGATAAATGACATTTAAGCTTTGTCTTTATATTTGATTCCTGACCCATTCTGACCATGATTTCTGAGCAAGACAATCAGCTAGATGCCATGGAACCCTCAGAGAATCTAGTACTTCTGGCTTGTGACAAGTGTCATGTGTGCTGACAGAGCTATACAAAGCAAAAAATGGAGGTAAGTTTAACTGGTGGCACAGATTAATTGCCTCAACAGTGCTCTTAATTTCTGCCATGTTTTCCAAGGGCTGCACATTGGAAACACAACAGCAGTTTTTCTTCACAATTTACCTGAAAGGCTTGTGTCTGACATCATTTCACAGTAGAGGGTTGGGGGTTATATAAACATAATGTGTTGTTTTTGCTGAAATATGCAAATGTTTGGAAAGTCTTCCAATTTTAAAAGAGAAAAAAATACACACACAAATTGTAGTCAAGAAAAAAAACCAACTGTTGTTGGTTTTCCATCTTCCCTGGGGAGCAGCTGCCTGATTTCACTCTAATTTTAGCTGCTATTGCTTTGAGCTAAACTTTCCATTTTTATTAAAAAAAAAAAACTTTGAGTCTAGAGGATTACAAGCTCCTGTGCTTTTGATTTTTAATATTAAAAGCAAGCATTTACCTCTGAACAGTAGCAGCAAGAACGGGAATTAAACCTGAGGCTAGTGAGCGGACCTTTAGAGGGGTACCGATCCAGAGGGAGTGAGAAATTAACACACATCCCTTTTCTTTCTCATGTACACACTCTCCAGCTATATATCCATCTTTTATATTTATTTTAAATGGGAGAAATCATTTGATTTTTAAAAATCTTTGTTCACTAATGTTTGTGTTCATGAATTGGCTAAGTGGATGCAAATCCTTCCAAGTGCTATGCCTGCTGGTATGGTGGATTTTCATATATACTGGAAATGATGGTGATGGTGGTGGTAAGATCTAGAATAGGAGGAAATCACATATCCATCTCTGTACAAGACCTCTACTGATGGAGAATCTGGGGTGATGCATGACATAGTGAACTAATCGCTCCAACACGGCTGACAAAATACTACTTGCAACTGGGAATATGTCTACTCAAATTGCAGGGAAATCTCATATCTCATTCTTTAATCTGTTCACTTTTTTTTATAGAAAAAAGGAAGCATAGTAAATCTAGTCTAATTTGCATATGACTTTTCTGTTAAAACAAGGTGTATTCTTGTGACATTAAATGAATACCACTCTTAAAGAAAAACTGGGCTATGATCCATGAATTCAGTTTACAAGTACTGTTTGCATTATTCTTCAGTCCTCCCCACCCACCAATTTTATGCAGCACTATTTTGTCTCGGCAAAGGAACTCACCTCTAACTAGCTTAGGACATAAAATGTTGAACCTCAAACTTGGCCTTCTACTTCTTTTGCTTCCCCAGTCTCCATTTCTCCTATGTCTTGTGGAAAGAGCCTCAGCCTGGTAGAGTAAAAATTAGGAATTTGGATTTCTATTCAAAATCATTCAGAGCTTTAATTCTCTCTGTCAAATAGATCACTACTCTTATAGCATGTAGCTATCTTTATCATCCCCAAAATGCTTCACTTTCAGAGGAAAATATTTGAAGAAGTACTTGTTAGAGTATCCAAACCTAATATATTGCACTTAGTTTGTGTGTGTGTGTGTGTGTGTGTGTGTGTGTGTGTGTTGTGTGAATTTGCTTCATGTGGATTTTGGCATTAATTAGATGTGTACATTGAATGCTAAGTGCATTATGTTTTAATTACTTTTTTTTGTTTAACTTTCTTACAATTTTTAAGTAGCCTAAAATTATACCAAGGGATAATAGAAACTTTCTTTGGAGCTAATTAGACAGCAAAGGATCATTTATAAGGTCAGGCTGGCAGTTGGCTTGGAGAGTCAGGGTGCTCACTGGGTAGAGAATAGCAGTAGGGAGACAGTCTCTATAGAGTTAGAGAACCTCACCACTGTTAGACCCTCAGAGATGGGTCATGCCGAATCCCTTCCTTCTCCTGGGATAGAGATGAATCAGAAACAGGGTTTCTACATCTGCCTGTGACTTGCTATAAATCCTATAGATGAATAATTTAATTTCTCAATGTCTAGTCATACAATCTATTATTCAAACCCCAGGTTTTGATTAGTGCCATGTACGTGTCCAAGATACTCAAAGCATTTGATTGCAACTTGCTGCCGCAAGCAGTAAGTGTGACTATATTTTATTACTGAGTTTACGGAAGACACTTGGATTAACAGTTTTAAATGAAGAGACTTGTGGCTCTTAAAATAAATGGATTTTGATCCAGTTGATTATTGCCAAACCCTCTTTTCCCTGCACTAATTAAAAAACAAAAATCATAGGCTGTATCTTCTGGCTTCATTTTCCCCTTTAGAGTCATGCAGACTAGATGGGCTGTTTTCATTGCAAGAACAGTACTCATAAAAATCACTCAAACATCCCTCAGCTAATTGAGTATTCCTCTTCTCTACTTTCATTTCTCCTTCACTCATTTTGATATTAATTCTTATTGACTCATACCACCTCATTTTGAGAGCACCCTATTTTATTTTCCCTTCCTATACTGCCCTATCCTATTTTCACCCAATTTCTCTTCCTACATTCATTCATTCAACAGCTGTTTATGGTCATTTACCAGGGATTTTGCTGGGCATGGAGGGTATGTGATGAATAATAAACAACTAACCACCCTAAGAAATATAACAAGGGGAAAATTTAGTAGAGACTATAGGATTGTGTGATTACAGGTGTGAAATCCTTCTCACAAGTAATTCTCAGTGATCAGTGGTTTTAATCCAGCATCCTACTGCTTGACTGGGACATTATGATGGCTCCATATTGCTTGAATTATCACATCTCAACTCTTTCAACTATGGCCAATGTCTTGTATCAACTATAATTTTTTCATCTGTTAGTCCTTATCTTTCACAAGGCCTCTCCACAGAAACTATAGTTGCTGTCATCTCTATAACGTTGTTGAAGTTATCTATCCCAGATATTACACATGATCTCATCTAACTGCTCAAACAGTAATTTCTTTTCTAACCCCCTTCTCTATGAACACTTGGATTCTTATTTGAATACACTGACTTCCCCCCTCAGAACACCATTAGTTTCTGAACATGTCTTTGATATTCCAAAATTTAGCTATTTATCATATATGACTAGACCCATCAAGGCGATGATTTCTTGGACTCATCATTCATCATTTCCTAATTGAGTGATGGTTCCATGCTTCTATTTTCTTCTCTGTAAAATGGACATAATAATAGTTTCCCATCCCTCGAGTTCTGGAGAGTTCAAATGAGGAAATATGTAGGTAGGTAGATAGATGATAGGAGATAGAGATATTACTTCATCACTTAGAACAGTTCCTTGAAACAGTAAACATTCAGCAAAACGTCAGATGCTATTATTATTTTGTGTTTTACATTTTTAAATATTTTCTGGGTATATGCCTTATATCTGTAAGCATTCCATCTTTAAAGGTAGATGTTACTATATTTTATTTCTCCTGTAGCCAATGAAGAGCTGCCTATAGTGCTTGTCATGTAACAGATACTAAAATGACTGATTGTGGTATTTTTACCCCTTTGGCTCAACTCTCTGCCTCCAACCACAGATTCATAGATTCCCTTCTCTAATTTTTAAAAAATGTATGCCATATGCTATGGATCTCAGTTTACGAGGATTTCCTAAAACTAGTATAGGACCTAGAAAAAGAAAGTGTAGATGGACTGGGACCCTTTTTCATCAGGGAAAATTTTTTGATCCTTAAAATTGCTCAGGAAGGAGTAAGCCCCTGACGTGGAATCCTGGAGACTGGTAATATAGAATTTGAGATGCATAGGGATAGAATATGGGTTTTTAAAATCAACCAAGATGGAGGGGCCTGGAATGAGCAAGTTCTGGAGGTCCGGGAGAAAACATGGAGACATGCTTTAGAGAAATTGCAGATCATTCAGTTTAGTGGGTTTAAAGCACAGTACCGGAGGAAAAAAATAGACATTGGGGTGTAAATACTGAATTTTAGCGTCAGTCTAAAAGTGTTCAAGTGTACTTTTTAAGCTCAAATGATATTTTTTTATCTGATTTATGTATTTTAAATATCATCACTTAGTAGATTAAACAAAAAACTAGAAATTGGCTTTGCTTTTTCTTTCTGAGAACTCTGTGATAGTCTTTTTTTTTTAAGGGAACTGATTCATTCTTAGGCCTCATATGTGGCATATTGAATAAGAGGAGTTCAGTTTATATAATGTTGACAGCCTCTAAAAACAGCAGCACTAATGGTCAGGCTAAGCTTTCCCTACAGCAACCCCAGAGGGCCTTCCAGAAGCAAGGCACGGGGAGTTCTGAGTAAAAAATGGCCCCTGGAACTACCTTATCTGTCTTTACCAGTTAAACCATAACTATTTTCTGACACAGCCAGTTTTCCATAGATACCATTATGAGTTTTGTTTTCCCTTTTATTAACGTGGACTCATTCACATTTTATAGGATGGGCAGTGCTAGGTAGGGATTCTCTTCTGAGCTCCCACTGAATTTCCTTTTTAACTTTATTTTAGTATCTGGCATGTTGTGTTGTAATTTATCTGTTTACGTGCCTGTTTTACCCACTAGCCTGTGAGCTCTATCAGAGTTCTTGAAATCTTTGCCATGTTCAGGTATTGTACTTAAGGGCTTTACATGGATAACTTATTCACCTTCATAACAATTCTATAAGTGGATACTATTGTTAATTCTCATTTTACAACTAGAGAACTAATGGATATAGAGAGTAAGATTATCCCAGCTTGCATAATTAGTGATGTTAGGGGTAAGATTGAACTAATCTAATTCCAGAGCCTGGCTCTCTAAATACACACCATGTAGAAATGAATATCTGTCAGTTGAATGTGTGAAATAAATGGAACAAATGTTGTTATGCACATTTTTGTAGAAATGAACTTCCCATTACGTCCCTATCCTATTTTCTACCAACTTTTCTTAGGAAACTAGGAAACCTAATCTCTAGTCTACTTCAAAACTTGCTGGTGACCTCTGGTGATTATCTTAACTTCTTTACAGGGTTCATTGTGAGAATAAGTTATATGACGTTGTGCGTGTTTAGCACAAAGCCTGGTACATTCTAAGTTTTATAAATGCTAGTTTTTTCTTTCTTTCTTACCATTCTTTGCCCTGAGAGGCCTGTGAACCAACCTTGGCTTTTTATAAAGCACTTGACATCCTGTTTCAGTCTATGCCCAAACCCCATGGGCCAGAAGGTTCCTTGCCCTCACTTGATGGAGGGAGAACATGGGCAGCACCAGATGATTATTGAGAGAGCAGAACTCACTGAGGTTATTGCAGCTTCCACTTCAATGACCGATGATGGCAAGGGGCCACAACATCAATGCAGGCCCTATGTGTCCATGCTGGGTGCAGTCCCCTCAAGTCACTGTGAATCACTAATGTGAGTTACACATGTAATTATCCAGACATCAGGCTTAAAATATCTCCACAGATAGCAAAGTGTTTATCAGCCAGAAGGGCATATTTTGTTTCATGTGACTCCAGCACAGCACTGCCAAATGTTATAAAGCTGTGGTGATAATTGAAGGACAAGTTAGAAAGTCATGGAATAATATGTTGTCCCCATGGCCAGGCCTCCATGGGTTAAGTAAAGTGGAAGTTAAGGAATACAACCTGAGCCTGTCAGAAAAAAAGATATCCCAAAACTCATTTTTTAGCTATGGGGTCCTTCCTAGGATATGCTTTTTCTTCCAAAGAGTCAGAGTCTGTATTTTTGTTACTGAGTCCTTACTCTTGACTAAAACTGTCACTATAAAATATGGTAAGAAATCACATTTTAGATAAAATTTTGTTGGGAGCAATGGCAAGAGTGAATGCACATATTCTGTCACATGCCTACAGAGCAAAAGAAACACATATATACATGTTGCAAAGACACTTTTAAAAAATCATTTGAATAAAATGTTATTATTCTCTTATATGTCCCATTGTTTTTTACTTCCTGTATCCTCCCAGTGTTCTCAAGATCCTAACAGGAATCCTCTTGCTGCTAAGTCCTGGGTGATGTTTGGCACCTAAGAACTGCTTGTGAGAATTGTACATAGGTCCAAAGGCATAGAAAGTGGAAAAAAAAAAAAAAGAAAATAAGGAAAAAGAAAAATAAATGGATCATGAAAAAACATAGGAGGAAAAGGGGAGACAGCAAATAACTCAGAATGGAAAAGAGGGAAGGAGAACGAGGTGAGCGTGGTCAGGAGGGGGCTGTGCTGCTGGCAGTCATCTTTTGGTGTTACATAGTACTGACTCTGTCAAGGATTCCTATGGTTAATCTTAGAATATTAATGCTCAGGTTTTATGTCATATTCTCTAAAGAGGTCAAAGAGAAGTCCAGAGACCATCAGGGTGGCTGAGCCAACATTTTTAGGGACGACTTTTGCCTGACCTACTCCCCTTCATTGCCATCTGTACCCAATACCCATATAAGTACATTGTTCATGATCTGGCACAATGTTTTATTTTTTGTTTTAATTTTTGCCTTTTGGGGGGAAGCTGCTGAGAAGAGAGAAATGGAAATGTAGTAGGGTCATCTTGCTGATGTAACAAAAGGGTTTAGATACACAGATCTAGACCACCTTTTACCTGCTGACGGATTAAGATGCACCTAATCAAAGTTACGATTTGTTGATAGTCTGCACCTGTTGTTTCCCTTTCCTGCATGGCCACTCTTTGAGATGAAGATAACATGACTTGAGCCCATTTACTCCTCATACCAGGTATTAGGTGATGCTCAGAGCTTTATTTCTTCTGGATGAAATAGATTGTTTTAGTTTGTTGCTCAGTTAAATCAAAAGGTATTTATTGGGGTGTCTGGATGGCTCAGTCAGTTTAAGTCTCCAACTCTTGGTCTAGGCTCAGGTCATGATCTCGTGGTTGTGGAATTCTAGCCCTGTGTCAGACTCTGCAGTAGCAGCACAGAGCCTACTTGGGATTGTCTCTCTCCCGGTGTCTCTGCCCCACCCCACTCACACTGTCTCTCTTTCAAAATAAACTTATTTTTTTAAAGGTATTTTATTGAGCACGCATTACTAATATGACCACTACAACTGTGGTTGATACCACTATCTCTACCACTATAGCCACTAGTTACAATGTATTTAAAAAGAAAAGTATTATTATGGTTTACCTGCTTGACACATCACCTTATTTATATTTTACAACCTTTGATGTATAGACAATTAACATGAGACACCAGAGCTCACATAAGTTGTGTAAATTGCTCAAGTCATGTAGTTAGTAGTGGCAGGGCCAGAATTCAAAGTGAGATGTGTCTGGCTCTAAACTGAGAAATAGGGGTGGGCCCATACAAAAAATAGTAATACGAATAAGTAAAGAAAACAAACAAAAATAAATGAAGCCCTATCCTCTAATTTAAAATTTACAGGATGCAAAGATGGATATATCAATAACTGTAATTCATTGCAAATGCTGTTGAATGTTTTCAACAGTGATTCTGAAATCATCCATCAGGATCGCTTGGGGGTAATTATTAAAAATGTAGATTCCAGACTGCAACCAAAAAACCTTGGATTGGGACTACTAGGAATGTATAATTTAAAAAGAAAAAAACATGTGAAAATCTCCACTGACTCCCAAACCCAGCCACCCTTTGAAAAGTGCCATTAATCCTTAAATAGTGAGGGCAATATATTACCCCTTCTAATATGAGGGGATAAAGGGTAAAATAGATCCCACAAGAGGTGAGATTGTGGAGCCTCTTTGAGGTTTGTTTAGTTGACTTTATAATTTCCAGGTTATCTAAGTCTTAGAAACCACATTATGATTTTTGGAAAATAGTTGTCAGTAGCTTTAGACCAGCGTCTACCAATTCTGTAAATGATTATCCTTAACCCTTGCCTGGCTTGAATAGATCCTTATGTTTTAAAGTACACTTAAATTGTTGCACATCACATACCCTAATTTGATTTTCTAACCTTCCAGTTTACTTATTCTAGTAATCTAGTTACCATACATGAAAACAAAAGGATTTATCATCATCATAGTCATTGTCATCGTCATCTATTCTTCATCATCATCATCATCATCATCATCAAGTTAGAACTGTCAACATTTTTGCTTATATATTATTTGTATGTTCTTGATCAAGGCCCCTCACCTCTGTAGGCCTAGAATTTCCATCTTTGTAATGAGGAAGTTGAACTAAATAAAGTTGTGAAAATACATGGAATTAAGATCTTGGGCCATTGTCCCATCAGTACTTTATTATCTCAGACATTCTTCTTTCCAATTGGGAAACTTCATAATTCAATAAATACAGAATAACTGTTTCAAAGGCCAGCTCTGGAATAAACTAGGAATCATGCTGGGCAGATTTAAGACTTGTGTCTGAAAAGCTATATATACAGAAAGCCTAGAGGATCGAAATAGTCCAGAACATTTCAGGACTGGACAGCTGATGAGTGGGTAAAGGTTGCCTGTGCCTCACTCTGTCAGCTTGTCATTTAATGAATATCAGAATCACCCACACACCAAATTGAGAAGCCAAGGACCTCATCTTAGCTGAGAATAAGCCCCTCCCAGAACCTGGTTTAGTTCGGTGATACAGTTTTTGTAGCTAAAAGTTCCACTCCCGCTAGTCGCCATGAGGACTTGTATTGCAGGATTTCTGCGACCTCTCTTGTCCTTGATTATAATATAGGCAAAAAACTGCCTTGAAAAGATAAAGATATTTTACATGATTTACAGTCTGACCTTAAGATGCTCTTGACGGTATGTCTGAAGAAAAAAGAAGAAACGGCTGTTCCCAGACAGGTGAGTTCTTTCCTTATCAGAAGGGTTAAAATAAATATTCTTTCCCTTCTGTGCCTTCCCAGTATTTCTCTGGCTGATAAAGGGGAGATCTGTGTGTTGGACTGAGAGTTATGGGGAAGCAAATCTAAAGAGATGGGACGAGCTTTTCTGATTGCCAGTGCATGTGAAGTGTGAGTTTGCAGCAAAAGAAACCGAAGTACTTGTCAATCAGAAGGGCATTGCCCAGGAAAAGGAGAGTCACTGAAGCAAGGGCAGTAGTGTCCACCAATGCAATAGCCAAGGAAAGTCTTGACTGGCAGACTAAGTATTCTAGCAACAAGACCAGTTTGTTTTGTTGGCCAGATTATCATGACTACATGCCATGCAACGTTTTGACTCATCTAGTCATTCTCCTTTTTCTGATTCTGTGCCCTCTAAACCAACCTCTGATTATTATGTTTTTCCAATGAGGAATAGACACCATGCTGAAACTCTGTGGAAATTTTATTTCATGTTATAAAATAATAAACTGCCATCTTTTTTAAGTGTTTAAGTGTTCATTTGCTAGTGAACAGCACTCATACTAAATCCAGTGACTGGTTAAAACTGCACTGTTTAATACAGTAAGTAGCCACTAGCCAAATATAACTATTTAAATTTAAATTAATTAAAATTAATTACAATAAAAAATTAAGCTCCTTAGTCATACAAACTACATTTCAAGTACTCAAAGTCACATATGGATTGTGGCTAATATTACTGAATAGTACAGATTATCAACATTTCCATTATCACAGGGAAGTTCTGTTATGCATTTCTGTATTAGAAAGGCATTCTTGGGGTGGCCTGGGTGGTTCAGTTGGTTGAGTGACCGACTCTTGATTTTGGCTTAGGTCGTGATCTCACAATTCATGAGTTTGAGCCCCCAGGCCAGGCCTTGTGCTATGCATGGAACCTGATTGCAATTCTCTCTCTCCTCTGTCTCTGCCTGCCCTTGCTCATGTAGAGCTCTTTCTCTCAAATAAATAAATACACTTAAACAAAATAGGTTAGAAAGGCAATTCTCAGTTCCTTTGCCAGATCCTATTTGGTAATAGGCATTAACACATGCAGACCTAGTTGTGCCTCAGTTGCCTTGAATCAGAAGGAGGCTGCTGTCTGCCAAATAGGAATTATGTGGGCATATTTAATGTAATTTCTAATTGATTCTTTATAAATAGAACAAAGAAAGTGTTTGTATATTTAAATATTAATGTGAATAACATTCATCTCTTTCACTGTGTCCATAGAAACTCTAACAGTTTAAACTTCTCCATTTTCCAACAACTTCTCTGTAAAATGAGGGCAGCGGGAAATACTGATTGTTCTTAATAATGTCAAAGAGTTATAATTACTGTAAATTTGTAAAATGTCTGATACTAAATGTGAACTTCTGAATGAGCAAGGTTTACCAGCAAAAAAAAAAACAAACAATGATGATTCTTATAATCTATGCTGCCCTCCCCAATCTCTCACATACATCCTTAACTGACACTTCAAATAACCCTATGAAGTAGATAGGAGGCAGGGTTGTGTATTTTTATCCCTATTTTTACATGTTCAAAGAAGTTAAGTTACTTGCTCAAGGTTCATATGGTTTCAGTGTCAGCAGTAGAACTTTTAACTCCTAAGTTCATTTTTGATTCTGTTTTACCCCCTGCTTCAGTTATCAGAACGAGTATTATAATTTTAGGAAGGGCAACAATAGAAAGAGAATAGAAATGTTGAGGATTTGGAGTCATGAAATATGGACTGAAAATATTCCGCATTCTTCCACTGGGCCAAAGAATTACACACCCCTGAGCCTTTGGGAGTCACAGGAAAAGAAACTGTTTTTCATCTTTACTTTCTACCTGCTTCCCTCATGGAACTTGGCTTGTGATCATTTCATTCATTAATCCACGTGGAAGAGCACTTTTCCTATGCCAGGCATTTGCCTAAACTGCGGGGAATACGAAGAGGAACAAGAGAACATGCCTCTAATATTGAAGAGGAAATGGATACATTTTGATTACCATCTTGTAGCATAGATGCTAGTACAAAGGAAGGGGTGATTAATTCTGTCTAGAGGTAGGTGGTCATGAGATGAAAACTCCATACTCCTTTTAGGGGAGTGTGAGCGGACCTCAGAGGGAAAGTGGGAGCTAATAGGTAAAATTTAAAAGGGACAGCATTTCTAAGAAGGAATAAGCGCCCATGAGCAAGATTAGGTGATGTAGAACCAAAGAAAAACAGTATTTTGTATTTGTTCCTACATTTTGTTTCTGGTATTTTGTAAATACATTAAACATCCTCTTATCCTCATAACAAACTATGAGATCAGTACTGCTATTATCTGCATTTTACAAATAAAGAAACTGAGGCCTCAGGAAGGGAAGTAATTTAATCTACGTCAAATGTCTACTAACTGATACAATCAGGAATCAGATGTACTCATCCAGATTCCAGTAATTGTGCTCCTAAGCACATAGTGGTGATAATATTGTTTAGTCAGTTTTATAACATGATTTTTTCTTCCCTTTTATGGCATATCATAAGCTGTTTCCCAAGTCATTCGAATTCTTATAATGCTATTTTAATAGTATAAGAACCCATCTTACTGATGTATTATAATTTGTTTAACTAGTCCTTTATTGTGGACATTAGATGTCTCTTTTTTTTTTTTTTTTTTTTTGTTTTTTTTTTTTTTTTACCATTTGGAATAACAGTGTATGACTATTTTTGTGATTCAGGATTTTCTTCACAGACTTAACCTAAAGGAGCAAGCCCCAGGGGTTTCCCTGGTACTAAACGTCATCCTAAATGTGCTTTTTTTTTGGGCTATTCTCTTCGGGAATTATCGCCGGAGTATTGAACAACCAAAGCGTGTTACTTCTTTTTTTTTATATAAATTTTTTTTTTTTTAATTTTTTTTTCAACGTTTATTTATTTTTGCGACAGAGAGGAGACAGAGCATGAACGGGGGAGGGGCAGAGAGAGAGGGAGACACAGAAGAATCAGAACAGGCTCCAGGCTCTGAGCCATCAGCCCAGAGCCCGACGCGGGGCTCGAACTCACGGACTGCGAGGATCGTGACCTGGCTGAAGTCGGCCGCTTAACCGACTGCGCCACCCAGGCGCCCTATATAAATTTTTGTAATATTTATTTATTTTTGATAGAGAGAGACAGAGCATGAGCGGGGGGGAGGGGCCAGAGAGAGACATGGGAGACAGAGAATCCGAAGTAAGCTCCAGGCTCTGAGCTGTTCAGCACAGAGCCTGACTCGGGGCTCAAACTCACAGACTGTGAGATCATGACCTGAGACGAAGTCAGACACTCAACCAACTGAGCCACCAGGAGGACCCCAAGCTGCTACTTCTAAAGACCTGGATATTTCCAGACCTCTACTACCTAGTTAGGATATTCTGAATGATTACAAATTGGTTTTTAACATTAACCTAAGAAATATATATTAAGAAAGGAATCAGTTATTACAAGCCCAAGATAGAGGTGATTTTTGGATTATCTGCTCTTCTGAATTACTTATTTATTACATTGCTGTGTCCATTAAAGTGAGCACTGGCCAGTTTTTGATTTGCTTGCCCTAAGTCACAATTGGCAGAGAGACATGTGAAGGTTTAGGTTAAGATGTGAGATTTTTTTTCCCTAAATGAATGCAATTAAAATTACTAAACTTCACTTGACCCATACTGATTGTATATCTCTTTTCTTGCTTGGCAATGGCATCCATTTTAAGAGAGAAAACCTAGAAATTCTGAGCGAAGACACACAACCCTTCATTTCCAAGAGGTTCGTTTCCCACTCCTGCTTTAGATTGACAATGAGTTGTAGTTCAAAGGCTGCCCTGCAGGGAAGCTCATATACCCTATAATTTAGAGGGCCTTCACCGCCTCATGGGAACTGGTAAAACATTCTATTTAGAGACATGCCTGCTTATATGACACATATTTTTTATAGTTATACCTCTTTATTGCTGAGAAATAAAACCTGTTTTCACTCAAAATGTGCCTGCTTTCAGAAAATAGAATAAGAGACATGCAGAAAACAATGATTCTATTATCGTGTATTATAACTTTTGTTTTATAGTTCTTTTCTGCAACTCATCTCTTTGCCCTGTAGCTATGGAATCCGGACAGGAGAATCTTCTACACATTTCTCCACTAAGCCCTAGGGATGAATCCCACATTATAGACTAGTATGACCTGCTTTGAAAGACACTTCTTTAACTTTTAATAACTTTGACCAGTCAGGCCCTCTGAGTACAACTACAGCAGAATCATTCATTTTTCATTCCTTCATTCCCACTAAAATCCATGTATACAATCAACATTCAGAAACCCTAGATTTGTGGTAAGAATTATTCTGGCATATTGCCAAGAATATACACATGAATAGAAGATTCTGACCCTTCCCTTTCCATCTCTCTCAGCAAATGATCATACCGTTTAGATTTTTGTATAGGAACATTCTTCACTTCCTGACTTTAAACATAAGAATGTGACTACACCTTCATCCACCCCTTCAGCCACCCACCTCTTGTTACAGTGGATGTGGGGGGGGGGAAGGAGTGGTATGCTGCCTTCTATCTAAGGAGAATTCTTCACTACATCCCTCTCCCCTTTTCAAACTCTTTGGGGTTAAGATGGTAACTACATTTATAGATCATTGTTTTATCAGGGTCTAGCACAGTTCTGGGTATATGATATTCTTTTAATACATATTCATTGAATGAATGAATGAATGAATTTTACTCTAAAAGCCTAATAGCCTAATATGGGAGTTTAGACATGTGCTGGGTACAAAATAAAAACTAAAAATATTGAGTCAATAAAAATAAATATATGATTAAAAACACTTGAAGAAATGTGTTCAAAATGAGAGACAGAGGGAAAATATTCTTCAGAAGTTCAGATTTCCTCAAGCTGGGAGATGAGAGTAGTTTTTTATTTGAGGTCACACTTCAAACTATTCTAGCTTTGGTTTCTCACCAGAAAGCCATTTCCTTCTATTATATTCAGTAGGTTAGATAATTTCATTTTTCAGTATCCTATTGCAAAATGAGTCTTAGGAGGACATTCTGAAAATGCACACAGAACTTGATGAATATAAATAATTATTTTAGTGAAATTAGGAAGCATTTTATCCCTGGGTTTTGATGTTTGTACTTTCATAACAATGTTATATACTTCTTTACCATCCCCTTCTTTTTTTTTTCTTTTGAGCTAACCCATATATTATTTTAACCTGAAGAAAATAAAGTAGAAGGAATTAGAAATGAACGAGAGGTGCAAGATTGTGCTTGAGTCAGATTCTTTTATTAAGTTTTAATTTTAATTCCAGTATAGCTAACACAGTGTTATATTAGTTCAGAGGTACTATATAGCACCTCGACACTTTTGTACATTCCTTAGTCAGTGCTCATCATGCTAAGTGTGCTCCTTTACTCCCCTTCACTTCAACCATTGCCCCCTCTGGTAACCACATCCCCTCTGATAACCACCCAGTAAGTATGGTCTCTATAGTTGAGTCTGTTTCTTGATTTTCTCTCTATCTCTCTCTGTGTCTTTTACCCTTCAATGATTGTTTTGTTTCTTAAATTCCACATATGAATGAAAACGTATGGTATTTGTCTTTTCATCTGACATGGCAAATTCTGCTTAGCATTATACTTTCTCGCTTCATCCATGTTGTTGAAAATAAGATTCTTTATAGCTGAATAATATACAAACACACACATACACACACACACATACATAATATCTACATAAAATGACATTTTCTTTATCCATTCGTCTGTGGATGGACACTTGGGCTGCCTTCATAATTTGGCTATTGTAAACCAGCGTACCATAAACATAGGGGTGCACATATGTCTTTGAATAGTGTTTTTTGTATTTGGAGGTAAATACCAAGTAGTGCAATTACTAGATCATAGGGTAGTTCTGTTTTTGATTTTAGAGGAACCTCCATACTGTTTTCCACAGTGGTTGTATCATTTTGCATTCCCACCAACAGTGCACGAGGGTCCCTTTTCTCCATATCCTTACCAACACTTGCTGTTTGTTGTGTTGTGATTTTAGCCATTCTGACAGGTGTAAGGCAGTATCTCATTGTAGTTTTGATTTGTATTTCCCTGATGATGTTGAGCATCTTTTCATGTGTATGTTTGCCATCTAGATATCTTCTTTGGAAAAATGTCTGTTCATATCTTCTGCCTACTTTTTTTTCATGTTTATTTATTTTGAGAGAGAACGAGAGCCAAGGAGAGCACATGTGAGAGTGGGGTGGGGCAGAGAGAAGGAGAGGAGAAACATTCCAAGCAGGCTCTTTGATGTTAGGGCAAAGACCAATGTGGGGCTCAATTCCACGAACCATAAGATTATAACCTGACTCCAAATCAAGAGTCAGATGCTTGACCGCTGATCCATCCAGGTGCCTCCTGTCCTTTTTTAATTGGATTTTTAGATTTGGGATGTTGGGTTGTATCAGTTCTTTGTGTATTTTGGATACTAACCCTTTATCAGATGTGTCATTTGCAAATATATTCCCCTATTCAATAGGTTGACTGTTGGTTTTGTTGATTGTTTCCTTTGCTGTACAGAAGCTTTTCATTTGATGTAGTCCTAATAGTTTAATTTTGCTTTTATTTCCCTTGCCTTGAGGCACATCTAGAAAAATGTTGCTGTGGCCCATGTTAGAGAAATCACTGCTGTGCTCTTTTACAGGATTTTTATGGTTTCAGGTCTTACATTTAGATCTTTAATCCACTTTGAGTTTATTTTTGGTATAATGTATGAAAGTGGTCTAATTCATTCTTTTGCATGTAGCTGTTCAATTTTTCCCAACCCTTTTTATGAAGAGACTGTGTTTTTCACATTGTATATTCTTTCCTCCTTTGTAGAAATTAATTGACATATAACTTTGGGTTTATTTCTGGGGTTTCCTGTTCTGTTCCATTAATCTATATATGCTGTTTGATTACTACAGTTTTATAATGTAACTTTAAGTCTGAAATTTTTGTTACTTCCAGCTTTGTTTTTCTTTTTAAAGATTGTTTGGCTATTTGGGTCTTTTGTGATTCCATACAAATTGTAGGATTGTTTGTTCTAGTTCTGTGAAAAATGTTGTTGGTATTTTGATGGGGATAGCACTACGTCTATAGATTGCACTGGATAGTAGGGACATTTTAGTAATAGTTGTTCTTTTAAACCATGAACATGGGATGTCTTTCTATTTCTTTGCATCATCTTCAATTCTTTCATCAGTGCTTTATAGTTTTCAGAGTATAGGTCTTTCACCCCTTTGGTTAAGTCCAATTCTTTTTGATATAAGGGCATCTTGGCTCAGGCTTTGGGGTTTTCTAGTACTTCTTTTTTCAAGACAAAATGATTTGGCTGAGCATAGATCAATTAATACTGTAGTCCATCATGGCCTTTCCTCTCCCTCTTACCTCTTTTCTTAACCCAAGAATTCTGTTTCTTTTTTTTGGGTTATTTCTGCAAAAGAGCTCATCCTAAAATGAAATCTTTCTGGTGTTACAAAAAAAACTTTAAACTATAATTGGGATATATTATGATTTTGAAGGAACTATAATGTGCTTATGCACAAAGCTGTATCACCATCTGTAAATCTTTAGCCTTTCCGTAGAAATATGGAAAAACGTTTAAGTATGTGCTAAAGCAAAAGGATGCTGTCCTGTCCTTGATCTTTATTTAAAAGACAAAGTTGTTATACAAAATTAGCGTTAGATATCTGGTACCATCTTGAAATCTTAATAACAACTGAAGTTGAGCACTTTAACTTCTCTCCCTGATCTTCATCTTGGATTCTGTAACTTAGCTTGTGATTTTGTTCCTCTTCTCTATAAGAAGATCATTCAGAAGCACAAAGAGTAACACACTTACATAACTTTCTGTTCATTCTACTTCAGCCTCACATGCACATCCCCTTTAGCTCAACACCATTACCTTACTGTAAGTCCTTATTAGCAATCACCAGGACTATTATAATAGGGTCCCTAATGGTCTCCATACCCAAGACTCATACCAAAATTCATTTCCCTAACTGTTGCTACAGAACTCTTTCTAAAATCTACATCTGACCTTCTAATTCACTGCTTAAAATTCTTTGTTTTGTCTTTGTTTTAGATGATTACAAGCATGTCATACAGACCCATGCCTTTTTGCTCAGTTTCCTCTGCCATATCTCTGTCCCCTACTCCACATTCATCCTTCTTGCTTGAACTTTAACAAATGTGTCTCATGTTTCCTCATGGACTGACTTCATGTTGTTTCACAGTATTGGCCCTGTAGTTTCTTTTGTCTGTAACAACTCCTTCATGTCTGAATGTACAAACTGGCTTTCACCTAATAAGAGAAGCTTCACTGATTATGAATGTTCCTTTCAACCCCAGGCCCCATGTTATCACTTACCATTTCCTCTGCCTATTCCTGTAACTTACCTGGTTTTCTATGATAAGTATATTGGAATTAACTATTTGCATGTGCCTTCCTTCCAATTAACTCTTGACTTTCCAAGGGAATGACAATCTCTTATTGGTCTTCAGGTTCTTGGGATGTGTCACATCGTGCTCAATATATTTGTTGAAATGCTTAGAACATTTTACCAGATATGCAGAAGGAGCTGAGTTAGCAAAGCCAATGAGAGAACATATGTATTATTAGCCATGCTCCATTTAGTAAGGTAAAAATTATTTATGACCTATTCATGACTATCCTTTAGAGGTTTTATAATGCTTTACCCCTAATCTCACTCCTTCATGGGTATTACCCCAGCCCTGTCATTTAAAACCCTTTTACCCACCTTCAGGTGATGCTCTCCCTTAGATTTGTTTGACTGTTCTAACACTTTCATCAGTTCACACTTGCTTTTCACAATGATATAAGAGATAGCAACCCAAATATCACACACCATGTAAAGATTGCTCTGTGCATCCAGTTGTTAAATCTGTTGTGCTCTGGGTATGCTCGTGACAGTCTGCACATACAGATTATTTGCTCGCAGGGTTAGTGACTGTAACATTTTTGATTAACCTCTCTGTATATTTCACAAGCGCTTACTCTGGGCCATGTTCAGATCATAAAGATGCCCTGAATCACCGATATGTTGCTGAATATCTATTGACATAGTTTTTGCCAGTGTGGAATAATTCAATGTTCCTCAAATTTAAGGAGAGTCAACATAGCATATTTTCTAGTTTTATTTGTGTCCATCTCAGACATAATGGACATTGGATTGCTAATTAAGAAGAAGGAGAAGGAAAAGGAGAAGGAGGAGGAGGACAAGGAGAAGAAGAAAAGAAAGAAAAAAAATCTATTACAGATTACTTACATTATGCCTCCATACCAAAACTTGTGCATTCATAGACACACATTCAATTCTTCAATGCTTTTACTTTGAAATAAGCAGAATGATGCATATCTTTCATATATTTTCTAAGCTTTAATGACATATGGTAGTTTTCTCAAAGTCTTTATTTCTCCCAAATATCTTCTACAGGAGGTAAGACTTCTGTAGTTTGCTTAATTCAAATCAGAGACAACTTGACATTTCAGTTACTATTTACCCTCTTTCAAGATGAAGCTAGGCATTTGAAAGAGATTGAGAAGGCCTTTTAGTTCTTTCATTTTCCAATGTTCATGGGCACACGTTAATTTCAGATTTTGTGAAAAAAATAAAAACAAAAACAAACTCAGGATGTATGTAATTTAGAACTGTGAGCCACTTATAGCCAAATGTCAAAATAGTTTAAAATTTTAGGTTCCCTGTCATAGAAAAATTGTATTAATTTGGTAGAATGACAAATATATATATGACTTGTAAGATTATTTTTTGCAACTGCTGTATTGTAATGGGAAAAAAAGGTTACTTTGTTGGCTTAGAAAGATGAAGGCTAGGGACTAGGTAATGGAAGGAGGAGCTAGTATAAATGAGCATACTTACAGAATGAGAGGGAATTATAGGGAAAATGTTTACTTATATGCAGTTTTGCCTAGGGCTACCATAGACATGCATATCTGGAAAGGAATATTTTCTGAAATGTACCATGGTAAACAAAATGAGCACATCATGTAGAATGCTACTGACAATTACATAACACATTGACACTGTCTGTTGCATCATTGGGTCACAATTACCATTGCTTTTATTTTGGAACACATTCTTCCTTCTTGACAGAATGCCATGATCACTACAGTAAATGAGTGTAGTCTAATATTTGGAGCCACTGAGTAGTGCTGTCTGCTGCAAAGAAGAGACCTGATCTAGAGAATCTACTTTTCCTTACCAAGCGGAGTTGCTCAGGACGGTGGAATGTTGGTGAATTTTGTGTTCACACAGCTTCAATGAACCATTTTTCTTTAGGAGGTCTTTTCATTGGGGTGGAGGGAAGAACCACCAATTAGGATCAAAGTGCCAGTTCTATCTTGATGGTTTTGTGTCAAGGAAATATCTTGCTTTCTATCTGTCTTAATAATATCTAAAATCAGAATTTTAGACTTTCATTAATGTTTTTTTCATTTACCATAATTGCCTTAAGTTCATGGTTCAGTAGGAATACTTTTTACTAAGAATATATGCTTGTGGAATGAGGCTCAGTCATATCTCCAGTGACTCATCTAATGAAATGCGTAAGTCTCAGGCCATTATTGGAAATACCTCAAATCCCTTCAGGGTGGACAATTTTCTCAAGAAACCATTTTGAGGAAGAGATATAGTCTTGGAAATCAGCAGTTTACCAAGAGAACATTAATCTTCCATCATCCTCCTTCAACTGCATCGATGGATTGTGTTCGTTATGGTCTCCCTTGTTGGTTCCATTTTTTTTTGTTTGTTTGTTTTGACCTCAGGTCTAGGGGGTTGAGTTAATCTTTTCCTGAGTTCCCTGTCAATTGTCATCAAAATCAGTTTGTTTGTTATAAGGTCATATTTTCAGCTATAGCCTACAAGTAATTTGATAGTCTGTCTTTTGGCCTTGATGAAATACTTTAAGTCTCATGCATGTAAGTGTGGCTTTTTAATTATATAGTTCCATTCCTCATTTTCATTTCAATGAACATTTAAACTGATGGGATCCTAGTTATGGCTAATTCCAAAATTTTTCCTTTTCATTTCTAAATACTAAAGATATTGTCTTAATTCTTCAAATGTGTGAAAAGTGTGCTCAGTATATCAACTTTTGTTATTTTTGAGTGAAATAAAATTTTAAGCATTAAGACAGTAACAACGTATTAAAAGGTTACTTGTTGTTTTGTTCTTTTTTTGTTTTTATTAAGACAGACACAGATGATGTGAAAGAGTTAAGCCATTTCTCCAAAATGAGTACCTTGTTTCCATAAGTTAGATTGGTTATCTTCTGAGTATCATCTGCAATCTTATGTGATGAGATAGAGTTAGACAAGGCAAATCATTGCTACAAGTTTAAGTGACTCTATTTATGATACGAATCAAGTCAATGTGAGAGTAAAGAATTCCCAGACCCCCGAGTACTTGCCCAGAGCTCCTTGCATGTGACTATGTGCTTTCTCATATCCTGTGTGCTCTGGGTTCAAACCCTTGGGATCGGATGCCAAGCTGTTTCCTTTGCTTTCTAAGATGGCTTTGCCTGAGCAAAGGGGATGGATGACTGAGTGCTGCTGCACAGCCAGCCTGCTTCCTCCCTTCACCTCTCTGCTAAATGGATGTGATCAAAATGTGCCTTAGACGCAGGAGCCTAAATAATGGAGCTGCGTTTCCTTGTGGAGCTCAGTAATATTTACTGAGCCCAACAGCTTCATTTTCCTTGGTTTCTGCTGCATTAATGGCTGGCTTCAGGGTGGGAGGTAAGAAGGAGGGAGTGAAGAATTGCTGAGAGGGACTCAGGCGACGCGGTTAACGGATGGCCTTATTAGAGACACTTTCCCTAGGCCTAAGTGAAGCCTTTTTGTCTGAGTCGGCAAGAAGTGGGTCATTTTCCTGAGCTGTCAGGCTCGGTGCTTACTTGACTTGTGGCTGTAGCTGTAGCAAGCCGTGGGTTTTCCCTACTGGGTTTTTGGTTTCCTGGGATGTGCTGCAAAGGCCCTGTCTCTAGGTCTTCCTAGAGCTGAACAGGACTTCTTCACAGACCATTTGTTTCTTTTCTGAACTCTAAGCTGCCTCATAACTCTGTGTGCCTCATGTACAACCAGCCACAGGTGGAGATCTCTGAATCCCTACCCCTAAGCGTGGGTCCTGTTCTGATCTGGTGCAATGGTCCAGTGGTTCCAGATACCTGGAGAGCCAGGGAAATATTGTAGAATCTCAAAAATCATATACACACCAGGAAACATCTGTATGTAAGATAAAGAGTAATCCTAACTCATTGCCATTATTACCCAATGTAAATACATATTATGGTGAGTAAGATTCAAATGCATTTAAAGCATTTCTGAATTTATAACAGCTTCTCATCACTATTCACTTTCTCAATCCATTGGATATTGAAAGAATGAGCATGTTTCTGTGTGGTTCTACACAGTTCTTTTACAATTTTTTTTTCATAATATTTGCTAAGAATTTGTTCTTCATCAATATTGTTTCCAGTATGTGACTTGCTGTCTCCTGGAGGGTCTACCTGTCACATATTATACATCAATGACCTTTTAGCAGGTCAGTAGTATTCCTTCCACATCCAGAACTGTGTTTTGGAAGAATCCAGTCATTGTGTTTCTACTTCTCCCAGTCTGCCAGTTCAGGGCGCTATGGGTGGTCATTCCCTCTGGATATTGAAAGGGCAGAATACTTAGATAGTAAAAACAAAAGGCAATCTATAGTCTGTTACTTAGCAAGTCTATACTCCATTATTTGCATTAGTCTGCACTCCTATGTCACTCCTGCTGGTTTGTTGTTGTTGCTGTTGTTGTTGTTTTTAGTTTTGGTTTCATTTTCTCCCCACTCTCTTCACACCTTTCTTCCAAAGTCTTTAAGTAATTGACATATAGACACCATTCATCAGAGTAGGCTTTGTTCAATTTTAAAAACCCCTACAAAGGCAGGTTGTACCTGTTTCTGATTCTTGTACCAAGAACATGGCACAGGAGGGAAAACTATAATGTACCAGGAAATTAACCAATATTAGTAGACAGTCTCTTGCATGCTTAAAAGTCATAAATGCTTAGTTAAGCCTGACTTGAAAATTGTTTCCATCACCAGGATAAGGAATAGAAAATAAAGTGAAACTGTCCCTTGAAATTAATTCTCAAGACATATGTAACATACTTAAATTGATAGATATGGAAATTATTTTTATGGAGCTATTTTTCTCCCAAAGCCACAGTTTAATAACTACATTTTTACAGATCAAGAAGAGAGCACTTAAATACATTTATTTTTTTTTAATGTTTATTTTGTTTTTATTTTGATGGGGGGGGCAGAGAGAGAGGAGTACAGAGGATCCAAAGCAGGCTCTGCACTGACAGCAGAGACTGACACGGGGCTAGAATTCAAGAGTGGTGAGATCAAGACCTGAGCCAAACCGAGAGCTGGACACTTGACTGACTAAGCCACCCAGGCACCCCTTACCTACATTTTCTATTGAACATTATGGCTCCGATTAATCTGTGGCTCTGTGCTTTCCCCTTATTCCCTCTCTTCTCCACTGAACTCCAGAAATGAGAGAAAAGCTTTCTAACTTCCATTTTTTTCCACTGCTGAACACATACATCTTTTAAACACATTTAAACATGTTGGAGCCAGAAGATATAAAGCTGCTGATTTTAAGTCCATAATTTATTTGCTAAAACTGGGCATGATTTTGGGCAGAAAATTAGAAAGGGGAACAGAAGGAGGGTTTCTCCCTTCTGTCCATGGCTCTGCAGGGATTTCTGTTGGAACCAGAAGAGAAGAATCAAACAGAAGGTTTCTTTAGCTTCCAAGAGATAGTAAGTCAATTGTTGCATTATATTTTAGGTATCTGTGTCTGCAACAAAAGCACAATGGATAGCTAGATGGATTTATAGATAGATACCTAGATGGGTGATAAAGAGAAATAGAACATGTGTTGCAGAATTGTGTCACAAAATGCCTTTTGGAAGATTATTTGGCTGCCAGAGATGCCACACATAAAGAAGATAAAGGAGAGCCAATAAGCAGGAAATCTATTATGACTAGAGAGTTGCTGGATTCTGGAAGAGGAGAAGGGGTGGTGGTGGGAGTATCACTGAAGAATAATGAAGATAAAATTAGAAAACATGAGCAAAACCAAAATACTATGCTTTTTTCCCTCCTCCTGTGAACTCCAAGGATAAACAATTACGTTTTCTGAAAAAGATAATTTTCAGCTAGTTTATTCTTATCATGTATGAGGAAGCCAATGTACAAAGAATTTAGTGGACTTTATCAGTTTGCTTAGTGTGTCTTACAATAATCTTGAGGTTTCTACTCTTAGTCTATCCAGAAAGACATTTCTGAGGATTGAGAATGAGAAGAATAAGGTAAAGGTATTGAAATGTAGCATGCTGTATGATCATTATGAAATGTAGCATTTCAATTTCAAATTAATCAGTAGAGAGTATCATATTGTATATCATTACTTATACCAGAAGCATTCTTATTTCTGTCCCACCAAAGAATAACATGATGGTTTCTTTTAACAAAAAGAGTTTTTGTTTTGTTTTGTTTTGTTTTGTTTTGTTTTAAATGTTAGGCGGTATCTTTTTTAAGCAGGTAGAATGGTGACTCTGTTCTCAGCTAGTGGTCTCATTGCCCTTTGTTACCTAGAGCAAATTTCTTTGAGTACACCAATGATGTCAGATCCTTGGGAGGTTCATGGTCTCTCCAGGATTTTACTAATTCTGATTAGAAGAGTATTAATAACCCCTGTGGACTTTAGTCTTCCAGTTTTCTTTGCCTCTGCATCTTCTACCTGTGTATCTCACATCTCTTTAACCTATTTTCAATTTAAATACAGTAGTCACTTCACTAGGATGCCGAAAGAAAAAAAAAATCAGTTATAGCATTTTGTTTTGTTTGTAGACCTTGAAGAAAATTGGAAAGTACATACTATGTGGTGCTTGGAATCCTGACAGCTTTCTTGCTGTGCTTTTTACCTCCACAAACAGAGGCAACAGATACCAGGAAAATAATTATTTGAGAGCATTCAGGACATGTGGCTTTCAGTTCAAGGACATGTGGCTTTCAGTTCATGCCCCTACTGACTGTGTGATTGGGGGGTTATCATTTAAGTTCTCTGGACTCTCATCATATGAGTTTCTTCTCTGTAAAATGAGGAACTTGAACTATTTTCCCAGGTGATTTCATAGTTATAGATTCCAAGGAACTCCATGGCATAAGAGCTATGTCTTCAACTTCTTTGAATTTCCCACAATGCTTGGTCTGATGTATTACCCATTGGAATGGATTCTTAGTAGATATTTAGAATTTCTATTAAAAAAAAAAAAAGAAATCCTTATTCTGGTATAAGCCTGACACCTGAAGAACTCTCTGGACATGAAACTATCTCAATTGGACACAGCAAACACTGCTCTAGTCAAACAGTATAGTTTTAGGCTATTCTCATGAAATCCTTTTTTAGTGTAGGTTGTTTGTAGGATATTTCTTACAATTGGTAAATCTTTTATGGTTTAATTATTCCACAAAACGTATCAGTTTTGCCTTGTCCAATACTATAGAAAAAAGTCTTTTTTATATTCAAAGTTCAGTAGGAAATTAACAAAGGGAGTTGACAGCAGCTGCAATATATTTTTATCTCATGCTCTTTAGCAATTTATTAGATTTTTCTATATGAGATTTGGCTGAAGTGGCTATACTCCCACTCATACTTATTGCATTATGTATCCAGCAAGGTAGAATGCAAGCACACGCACATATGGATCTTGTATACTCAGTGGAAATGGGTGCTTAATTTTAAACTATACATTAATGTCTCTTCCATGTATATGTAAGCGAGTATGTAGGTTTTCTAATGTGCTATTCTAAAGGCATGAAAAATGCTTTATCCCCCTTGTTAATCTGAGGTTTGAAACTTTGGGAGTAAATTTCTTCACATAGTGTCTCATTAATTCAATAGTTTTCATAGCAAAATACTCATAGAATCTTCCTTTTTCAGGTTTAAGGGGGGAATCAATATACAGTACCTATTTGTTGCATTTTGGAGTTGTGATCCAATTAAGAAATAAGACACAGGTGATAGTATCTCTTCTGATATGATGAGATGGAGATTTCTTTATTACTGATAATGCTAACTGGAGCTAAGGCTATAGAACTATAATTAAAATGGTGTGCTAACACTTTCTGCCCCCTCTGTCTCTCTCCAACTTCCTTTTTCCCCGGTGTTGAGACCTTGGAACTGACCACACAAAAGAAAGGTTAACTGTACAGAATAGTCACATTTACCTAGAATTATAGCTTTATTGTTTTCAAGATGGTGAAAGAATAAGTAAATTCCTTTAGCTTGCAACTGTTAAATGTGGTTGCCACTAGCCAAGAATGTGGATCCATGGATTTCACCTGAGATCTAAATAACTCCATCTTAGAGACTCAGGAGGTCAATATTACTGTATTGATAGTCCTTCAAGGTTGAAAATAGAAGCCAGGAAAAGGATGCTCCTGCCAGCATTAATTTTATTCAGAATTCAAAATTTCTTTAGTGTTGGCCAGATGTGTATGACTCCCCAAGAATAAGACAAATGTATGATGTCAATTATGGACAGTCTTTCTTTTTCCCTCAACTATTAAGATATGATTCTCATGTCTCCCTTCCCTCTACTATCGCATCAGTCGTGGGTGTTCCACACAGGGCCATTTCTATACCACCTAAGGCCAGGAGGTAATACTCATACCATTAGTTTCCTATTTCTTGTTCCCTTGCCAATGAGTTTTAATTAAGCTTCGGGAAAAGATTGCAGGAAGAACCACAACAGTTACAGATCCTCTCATCTGGCCTGTCGTCAGCATAAATAGTCTGTAAGTTCTACTGGCAACAAATTGAATTTCTACACCCTTTGGCAACCTCCCTCACTACCCACTATGTCCAGTCACTGTAGGCTTGAAAGTTAAGTGCAGGTTACTTTTGTTACTTGATGTTAATGGTGAAATGGCTGACCCTATAATATCCCACATCAGGTTTTATCCACACAACATATAAATTAACTTTTGATTCATAACATTTCTTAATATTTAAATTTAAATAACTATCTAAGCTTGTAACATTGTATGTTGCATTTAATACCTTGAAGCACAATAGGAAATGCTGATTACTATAATGCTGAATGTATGAATAGTATTTAAAAATCACTGCCGCTATGGTAACCAAAGAAAAAAAAATCCTCATTCTTTATTATAGTCTGTTAAATGTTTTCTTTTTACCTCAGATTGATTTCCACATACTTTTATTCATTTCATGTAAAATGACTTTTCTGAAATAGAAGTGATTATTTGTTTTGCTTCTTATTTTTGAATCGTAGAATATTCAAACACTTTAGTAGACTATAGTAAGACTCAGCAATCAACATTTGAAATAATTACAGTAAAATCAGGACTCGACATCACATAAAAATATTGTTCCCAAAGCCTTGTCCTTCCAGCCTATTGTATGAAATTCAACCATTAATGGTGGATAATCTTCCCTGAAGGATCTACTATATAGACTGATTATAACCAGTGTTCGATGTCAAATGGTTTTTCTGCAGCTATCTACGATGGATCTGGATTCTTATACTCTGCTGTTTGTAAGTACTTCTGCAGGAGGTATAGATCTAAAATGATAGCGATGATGATGATTCCGTCTATCATGTGTTCAATTACTCATTCATTCAACCCTTCAGCCAGATAAATAAACATCCAAAGAAATAGCCAACCAACATCTACTGAAGACATTGTGTGTAGCATTATTTCTGTGTTGTAGATCACCTGAAAGTAGAAAAAGTATGTATTCTAGTGTGTATGTATGTTTAAAATAATACATGCACATAGCTAGAAACAAAGTATAACAAAGTCTTCTACATTTCCCATCCCCAAATCCTACTTCCCAATTTATCATTTGCTTTGTTACGTTGATTAGCTCCATATATTTCACTATAACACTTACAATAATGTTGCTAGATTTATCAGTTTTAGATATTGTCTGTTGACTTTATGGTATGGTAACAATTTTGCCCATTCAAACGTCAACTCATTTTCACAACCCAATATGACTATAAATATATTCTCATTTTTTTTACTAGTTACTACCATTTTTTTCCATGAATCATAGATAATATTTCTTAATCCCTGTGTTGTAAGTAAAAACATTTACATTTCTACCTGTTCCTCAAGCTTGTTTCCTACCTTCAAAAAATGAATGAAAGTAGGAAATAACATGTTATTATTCTATATTTGTATAGCCCTTCCTAGTTTGCAAAATTTTCAGATTTGGGGGTTAATCACTAGGGCTACTGAAAGCCTCGATTAGAATTTAAAATGAAGGAGTATGCATACATAGATATTAGCCACATCCTTCATAAGATTCCCT